>NC_134575.1:144448886-144748886 GCF_050947875.1 Dermacentor variabilis | reverse complement strand
CTGTAGGTTTGGTGCATAGGTAGTTGAAGAAACGAAGGAGCACATTTACGAAAATTGCATTTTTAATGGTTTAACGTTTCGGCCGTGTCACGGCCTTCGTCAGAATATACGGCCATGCCACGGCCGAAACGTTAAACCATTAAAAATGCAATTTTCGTAAGTGTGCCCCTTCGGTTCTTCAACTACCTATGCACCAAACCTACAGTACTCTTCCTTCTATTATATATATATATATATATATATATATATATATATATATATATATGCGTGTGTGTGTGTGTACATAAATATAAGAAATTTCACAGAAGTGTACAATAATCACAAGTTACCATCAGGAATAGTTCTTTTTTTTAGAAATTATTTTAGATACTCGCAAATACATATGTGCCTCTATGTTAAAAAAATAGAAAAAGAAAAAGGCTGCTGCTTTCGCGACAGACACCTCGGCAACGTAGCCCAGGGCGTCATCACATCCTCGTAGTTTAGAAACGCGAAGACGCCCTTTGCAGCATCGAGTTCACAGAGCAAACTCTGCTGCACGGCCCGGGCGCAATCACTGCAGCGGAAACCTGGATTCCAGTAATCATAGGTGCAAGTGTCAACGTATAAGCACAACGAGAGTACATCATAAGTTCGGCGGAACTGTTGGTGTAGTTAACAATACACATCTATAAGAACAAATCCAATATTTTATTTTTGTTTGAAGATGCACATCAACATTTTGTTGGTTGAAATAGTTAAGCAGAGAAGGTAGTGCATGTTTAAGGCATTGACAGCCATAATTAGTACGTGTCTATGTCCGTAAACCATTGGACGCTCGAGGCAAAGCGCCATGACACCAAAGTGAAGTCCAAGCAGCTACTATAGGTCGTGCCTTGCAGAAATGTAGGGCTGCTGTCATTCACACAGCACAAATCATGGTCGGCAGCAAAGGAGGCAGGACTCCAGCCTCTGCAGTCAATTTTAGTGCTTCCCCATAGCTAGTAATGCGCGTTAAAGTCACCAGTAATAATCCAGGGGCCATTGTTCATTAGTAATATTTTCTTAAGTCGCTTGCCGTCAAAGTGACCCGCTGGGGATATGTAGGCTCCAATTAGGGTAAATTACACATCCTTCTTTTTGACATTCAGGCAGACATATCGGTTGTCGTCATGAGGCTCTACCGCTTTAGCCACATATGTAAAGTCCGTGCAGATGTAGATGATTACCTTCGTGCTTGCACTGCATGTGGACGAGATGAAAGATTCGTAACCGGGCATTCTGAGTGGAGTTTATGTATTTGGTGCGCAAGTGACCAGTATGGGGAAGCGATTGGTAAAAATGAATAGGCGAAAGTCTACTATACAGATCCTTAGACCTCTGGCATTCCATTGAACGATCGGCGCACTTTTAACTTCAGTGTGGAAGGGGACTATTGGTCGAGCCATGATGCTTGAACGATGCTAGCAAGCACTGGACTTAGTGCATCCAGTATTTGCAAAACACTTCGAGTTGCTGGTGTTTGCAGCTTGTTCAGTATGATGCGCATTGTATGAATTGGCGATTGCAGCATTACAGCCACCTGACTGTCTTGGTCGCACGAATCACCGACAGTAGATGACGGGGGTTGTCCAGCAAAAGTTTGCTGTGATTTTGTTGGTGAATGCTGTCGTTTCGGTAGAGCTGGCCAAGATTTGGCAGATGTGGTCTCCTTAGTGGCCTTGGTCTTCGCGGTCCCTTCTGCAGTGCCTGGCCTGGGCGGTAGAGGAAGAGGTGGTGTTGTAGGAAGTGACATGTGGGCATCGCAGAGGCAACAGCCTTCCTTGAGGAGCGGCACTGGCGACAGAAACAGCGCTTCCTTATTTTACCAGCAGTTTCGCGATGAGATGAATGGTCTCTCGCCATCTCTTTCAAAATGGCCATTTCCTTCTTAATATGTGGGAAATTCTTCGACGAAGCTTCATGCGACCCTCCGCAGTTCGAACACTTCATTAGAGTCGTGCCACATTTATCTGCAGCGTGGGACTCGGCGCAGCGGGGGCATGATGCCCGATTTTCGCAGAAGCTGCTCACGTGTCCCAGTTTCATGTATTTGCGGCACTGAAGAGGTTTCGCAATGAAAGGCCGCACTGCATGTCTGAAGTGTCCCACCTTAACATGTGAGGGTATGGTTGGTACGCGAAGGACAAGTCAGTAAGACGTGCAACTATTTACAGGTTATATTTACATCAGCGGTTGCAGTGCTGACGGGTTAGATTCACAGCGCGAGCCCAGTTTGTTTTTCCTCCTCTTTTCTCGAGTGATGGCGCCCACCCGCCTCGTTCAAACAATCAAATACCACACGCGCGTAGCATAATCCCCCGGCGGCAGAAGCGACGTTCCGGAGCGTCTAAATGTCATCACTGGGAGGGTGATACTGCTTCAGTCGTGTAACGTGCACGATCTCGTAGGTAACGGGAGTCACGGCACGAAGCACTTGGTATGGGTCTGTGTAACGAGACAGCAGTTTTTCTGACAGGCCGACCTGGCGCGACGGATACCATAGAAGCACTAAAGAACCAGGCGGGAAGTGCACGTCTCGGTGGCGCCTTTGACTTTCTTGGGATTTCAGAAGGCGGTCACGGGCAATTTCCCTTGCGTGGGCACAGCGGGTGATGGCGTCAAGGGCATATTCAGTGGTCGGTGCCGCATGAACAGAGGGTTGTGTCGAGGGGCAGTGCTGGTTCTTGGCCGAACAGAAGGAAAAATGGGAAATAACCGGCTGTGTCGTGGCGCGAGGAATTATAAGCAAATGTGACAAACAGTAAAGCGAGGTCCCAGTCATTGTGATCTGAAGAGACATACTTCGCGAGCATGTCTGTGAGAGTGCGATTGAGACGCTCCATGAGGCCATTTGTTTGCGATGGTATGACGTGGATAGCTTGTGCCTCGTGGCACAGGACTGCAGTGTGTCAGCGATAACCTTTTAATAAGAATGTCCAGCCACGGTCTGTGAGAAGTTGTCGCGGAGCTCCATGTAATAAAATCACGCCGCGTAGAAGAAAATCGGTGACATCTGTGGCGCAGCTTGTAGGAAGCGCTCGGGTGATGGTGTAGCGCGTGGCGTAATCCGTGGCCACAGCGATCCACCTGTTCCCAGAAGTATAAAGAGGAAAAGGGCCAAGTAAGTCCAAACCTACCCGAAAGAATGGTTCCGCGGGAATGTTGAGTGGTTGAAAGTACCCTGCAGGGAGCGTTAGTGGTGTCTTGCGTCGCTGGTATTTCTCACCCGCAGCTACGTATCTTCGAACCGAGCGCCTGGGCAAAACAAGCGTCGGCGGATCCGGCCGTAGGTACGGTACGTTACACACCCAGGTGACCGGCAGTGGGGAGGGCGTGAAGTTCGTGGAGAACAGCCAAGCGAAAGTGTTTAGGGATCACTAGAAGTAATGCAGGGCCGTCGGGGTGAACGTTGTGGCAGTAGAGTACGTCATCTTGAAGTGTGAATAAGCGAAGGGAACTGTTGGCAAGTGACGATTCCAGGCGGTCAATGATAATACGCAAGGACGGGTCACGGCGCTGTTCGCCAGCGACATGGAGCAGTGGAAAAACGGAGAACACAGACGTCGGCGTCAGTATCAGACGTAGAGGTCGCGTCTTCGATTGGGTAGCGAGAGACGCAATCTGCGCCCTGGTGTTGGCGTCCCGACTTGTAAGTCACTGGTATGAATATTGTTGTAGTCGGAGGGCCCAACGACCGAGCTGGCCAATAGGATCCTTGAGCGACGAAAGCCAACAGAGCGCATGATGGTATGTGATTACTGAGAAGGGCTTGCCACATAAATATAAACGGAACTTTGAAACAGCCCAGATGAGAGCAAGACATTCGCGCTCGGTAATCGAATAGTTGCGCTCTGCAGTTTTCAGCAGCTGGCTAGCGGCTATAACGCGGTCGTGTCCGTGTTGGCGTTGCGATAAGACGGCGCCGATCCCATAACCACTGACATCGGTTCGGACCTCTGTAGGTGTGAACAGGTCAAAAGGGGCCAAGACCGGTGGATTGGTGAGAATCGTGATAAGGCGTGAAAATGCGGCAGCCTGAGGGGAACCCCACGTAAAAGGCACGTCTTTCTTCAGAAGTTCAGTGAGTGGTCGAGCGATTGCTGCGAAATCTTTCACGAACCGTCGGAAATAAGAACAGAGGCCCGCAAAACTCCGGACGTCTTTGACAGACTGAGGTACAGGAAAAGCCATTACTGCTCGAATTTTCTCCAGGTTGGGTTGTACTTTGGAAGCTTCAACGAGATGGCCCAGCACTGTAATCTGTCGGCGT
Source organism: Dermacentor variabilis (assembly GCF_050947875.1). NCBI lineage: Eukaryota > Metazoa > Arthropoda > Arachnida > Ixodida > Ixodidae > Dermacentor > Dermacentor variabilis. The sequence goes on along the minus strand of NC_134575.1, from coordinate 144,744,595 downwards.
CTGAAGTGGCACTTTGATGAGTTTAATAGGAAGCCAGCCTTGCGGAAGACGTCAAGGGTAGCTGCGACACGCTCAAGGTGCGTCTCAAATGTAGGAAAGAACACAAGGACGTCGTCAAGGTAACAAAGGCAAGTTGACTATTTGAAACCTTGAAGCAGAAAGTCGATCATTCGTTCGAACATGGCGGGGTCATCGCATAAACCGAACGGCATAACCTTGAATTGGTAGAGACCATCTGGAGTGACGGAAGCGATCTTTTCTTGGTCTTGCTCATTGACAGAAATCTGCCAATAACCAGATCAAAGGTCGATGGACGAAAAGTATTTGGCACCGTGAAGACAATCAAGAGCGTCATCGATTCGTGGTAAATAGTAAACGCGTCCTTTTTAGTTATTCGGTTTAGGTGGTGGTAATCAACGCAGAAACGCCACGTGCCATTTTTCTTTTTGATGACTACGACCGGCCACGCTCAAGGACTCGACGAGGGCTCAACAATGCCTGTGGCGAGCATCTTGTTTACTTCCTGCTGAATAACTTGCCGCTCTGCCGCAGACACGCGATACGGTAGGAGGTGGATGGGAACAGCATCACCAGTGTCTATCTGATGCTTAACAAGGGACGTCTGACCAAGTGGTCGATTGTCAGTGTCAAATATGTCGCGGTAGGAAAGCAAAAGGTGATATAGGGCAGCTGCTTGGTCAGGTGCGATGTCCGGAGCGACCATGAGACGTAATGGGCCGTCGAGGTTCAAGGCATCTTGCGGGTAATCAGGAGGATCTGGAGACGCGTCGGCTGCAAAAGCAGTGACGTGGTCGTCTGTCACTGACCGGAGTGTGGCCACCGCTATGCCACCTTCTTCCTTCCTCCCCGCTCGGCTATCTATTTCTCTCACTTCTTTTACGTCCCACTTTCCTTTCCTCGTGCAGTGCTGTTGAGGTGACCTCGCCTGAGAGTAAGTTACGGCGTTGCACTTGTCTCTTCACCCTTCCTAAAAGAAATCACTCACACACACACACCGCTATGCCTTCAGGTAACACTTGCTTCGTCATGCCAAAATTGATAACGGGGAGACACATCTGATTAGCGGCAAAGGTTACGACGGAGTGTGGACAGAGATGTCGCGCGCCAGAAGGACATCACGGACAGGTGCGACGACATAGTCACCATCAGGCACGGTTGACGTTGAGGCCAATTCGGCAAAGGTTAGTGCTTTTGGAGGTAAGCTTTTGTAGTGCAGAGGGCGTTCGGTTGTTTGGGGCAAACGTCTGAAGGAAGAGGAAGCTCGAGGCACAGCGTACCAGTGGCACAGTCGATGAGGGCGGAATGCGTCGTCAGAAAGTCGAGCCTGAAGATTAGGTCATGAGGGCAACTGGTCTGCGCGGTGCACAGGACTGTAACTTGGCGGCCAGCAATCCCTATGCGAGCAGTGCACATACCTCTGACGGCAACAGTGGCGCCATTGGCGATGCGTACAGCTCGAGTGATGGCAGGCGTAAGAACTTTTTGAGGCGACGACATAAGTTAGCGCTCGTTATGGACACTTGGGCTACAGTATCAATTAATGTCGTCAACGGAACACCATCTACGTCTACTTCAATTAGGTTCGTGTTGGTGAGGAGCGTCAACGGAGGATTTGGACAGGACGAACGTGATGCAGCACTACCTCCAAGAGCTGCATGGCCTAGTTTTCCGTCCGTCGGTTTGGTGACGAAAAGCGACGAGGCTGGGGTGACGGGTAGCGACGGCGATCGCAAGGAGGAGCGGCTGTCAGGGGCATCAGAAGTAGGGTACAGACGGCGAGGTGAATAACGGCGAGCGTTGGGGAATGGGCGAGGAGCAGGGAATGAGCTTCAGTACGGCGGCATCCAGGTGGTGCGGCAGTGGCGGGATACATGACCAACGCGGGGGCAGTGGAAGCAGATCGGTTTGTCGTCTGGGGTTCACCATTCAGCAGGATTGCGTGGTCTGGGAACGAAATACTGGTCATTACAGGTTGTCGACATGGCAATGGATGCCGAATCAGGTCGGGAGGTAGAGCAGGTGGTAGGGATGACAAGGTTTGCAATTTCTTTTCGCACAACTATTTGAATAACGGAAATAAGGAGGGCCGCTTGGTCAATGGTGCCGTCAGGGGTCGTGGATGAAGGGGTGCCGGAGTCGCCGCTTCAATCTCACGGCGAACGATATGTGTGACGTCATCTTGAAATTGTCGTGTGGTGGTAAGAGCTGAGCAAGAGGACGTGGCAGGTGTGTTTGGGAGCCGGGAAAATTGTGGGACGACGCTGCGGCCTTTGGCTACCTCGAAGCGGCGGCATTTTTTGACGATGGCGTCGACGGTAGAAACGCCGTTATAGACGAGCAAATTGAAGGCGTCATCCACGATGCCTTTTAGGATATGGCCCACCTTGTCAACCTCGGTCATGTGCTCGTCGACTTTCCGGCAATGTGCGAGCACTTCCTGCATGTAGGAGACATGATTCGGTCGATGACTGGACATGGGTGGAAAGCTCTTTTCGAGCAGCCTGTTGGCGACCTGACGGGTTGCCAAATACGTCGCGAAGCCGCTCTTTGAAAATGTCCCAGCTGGAGAGCTCGATCTCATGGATGCGAAACCAGACACGCGGCGTCCCGTCCAGATAAAAGATCACATTGGCGAGCGTGATAGTAGGGTCCCAGTGGTGGCTTTGGCTAACACGCTCATACATGCTGAGCCAGTCGACGTCAACGTCATCTTGGGTGGAGAATGTCCCAGGATCACAGAGACTAGGAACCGTAACGTACGTTGTGGTTGGCGCTGCAGGTGTAGGTGGCAACGGGGTGGTTCCATCGGAAGCCATGGCTGAGAAGACGACGGTGCGGCCGCTTCGGAGCTCCGTGGCGAGGACGGGGAGCGTTCGACCTCCACCACAATGTTACGCGAAGGACGAGTCAGTAAGGTGAGCAACTATTTACAGGTTATATTTACAAGAGCGGTTGCAGTGCTGACCGGTTAAATTTACAGCGCGAGCCCAGTTTGTTCTTCCTCCTCTTTTCTCGAGTGATGGCGCCTATGCGCCTCGTTCAAACAATTACATACTACACGCGTGTATCAATGTTTGCCCTTGAATGCAATCTTCACGCAGCGTGAACTGCCTAGCCACTTACATCAACAATTACTTCATCATTTGCTGGCTTGATGAGAATCGACAAGTCGTTATTAAGGATGGCGGCATCTACGTCGTAGATAACGCCAGTGATTAGACAGATCCCAGAGGGATGTAAGAGCGCACCTGAATGCTATCGAGGTCCGTTACGCTGCGTAGAGTAGTCATAGCAGCCGCATGCTAGAAATTAACCGCCAGCAGACTTTTTCGGGGGTTCACTCGAATGTCTAATATTTCATTTGGCACCAGGGCTTCCAGTGACATAGACACAGATTGCCTGTTAAGTAGCTTCATGTTGACGGTGGGAAGCAGGGGCACAAATATGATGGTATTTGCGCACGGCCTCTACGTGTGTCCTACTGTTTGCGTGCTTGACGATGAAGATGTCTGCAGCAGTGCCGACCTCCGAGCGTTCTTTCAATAAATGTTTTTCTCATTTTGTTATGGTTCAGCTGATCCTTGCGGAAGTAACCGTTAAAAGTGAAATATGTAGCTTGCAGAACTATGTAGTGAAACCTTCGTGTAAGTAAACATCATATCTTGATTATTTGTGCTCACATTCTTTTGCTTGATACTGTTTCAGTAGGTAAACATCGTATCTTGATAATGTGTCCTTACAACTCGTGCTGCATTGAAATGCAGGATGAGTTCGGAGCGTCCCGTTATGCTTTTGTATGCCGTCTCCGTTTTTTACACTTGTGTATATAAAACCTTGCCATCGCTTTTCTTTTTACCTAACCTTACATCCAATGTATTTGCTACAATAAAATTAGCGCCGTTATCCCTGTATATATTCTTCTAAAGTGGCGTTCTTCAAGCACTTAATTTTGTATTTTATTAGTTTTTTGTGTATATTATATACTGCTGTCTTACTTGGTGTTTTTTGTTTAGTAATGCCGAAGTACTCTGTTTTTTTACTAGAGTCAAGTTTCATCTTCCTGTATCCTATCTTTGCACCACATGCTCGATGGTGTCATTGTCGACGAACCTTGTGGGCCTCGGGAGCTTGTCAAGCTACAGTTTATTTCCCGAGGTCTACTGCTCTTTCAAGCAGGAAATAAAATGAAATGAAATGAAAATCCCCTTCCTCACATACATGACTTCGGCGTTCGTCTTTCAGGAACCAAAATATAGCGCAAGATCGATTTGGTGAGCACGTACCACAAAATTTCTGTCGAACCCAGCGACACTACGAAGAAAGCAATAACAACTCCATTTGGCCTACTTGAGTTTGTCAGTAAGCCTTACGGTTTGAAGAATGCGGCGCAAACTTTACGAAGGTTCATGGACAAGGTTACGCGCGGACTCCCGTTCATTTTCATCTACCTTGATGACATTCTCATTGCAAGTCGCACCGACGAAGAGCACAAAGAGCACCTTCGCCTTGTATTTGAAGGATTGGATGAACACGGCCTCGTCCTGAAGCCCGAGAAATGCGTTTTTGGATTTGAAGCCCGGTATTTTCTCGGCTATCGCATTTCACCCCAAGGCATCAGGCCACTGGAATCACGGGTGCGGGCACTCGAGGACTTCCCCTCCACAATGACCTTCCGAATGTTGCGAGAGTTTCTGGGGCTCATAAATTTTCCGAGGCGCTTCATACCATCCTGTGAGCAAGTTCCTCAGCAGCTTACCGACCCGCCGCGTCACGACTCAAAAAAAAAAAAAAACGCCTACCTTTTACTGGTCCTCAGAGCACAAACACTCCTTGCAGAAAGCCAAAACGCGGTTGGCAACTGCAGTGTTACTGATTCGTCCGCTGCCTGACGCGCCAACTCGCCTTATGGTAGCCGGGTTGAACACTGCAGTGGGTGCAGTACTGCAGCAGCACGATGGCACAGACAGGAGGCCGCTGCGCTTCTTTTTAAAACGCCTCAAACCTACAGAAGCTCGCTACAGCACCTTCAAATCTGGATGGAGCGGCTGGCCGTCTATTGCGCTGTCAAGCATTTCGCTTTTTTTTTTTTTTGAAGGCTGCAGCATTTACATTCTCATCGACCACAAGCCGTTCACCTTCGTTTTTAAGCACGACAGTTCCTCGTACTCAGAACGTGAGCATCGGCAACTTTCCTTTATCTACGAATTTCTACGGACACCCGCCATATCTCTTGGCCTGAAAATGAGGCAGCTGGCGCACTCTCGCGGATCGGCGCTGTGCCTGCTGACCCTGTGGATTTCCAATCTCTGTCCTCCGTCCAGCTGAACTAGTCCTAGCTGCGACCAATTGCGGAAAAAAGGCTCGTTGCTCCAGCTTGCGGGGGTGCCGCTTCCCTACACAGCAACCGTAGACACGTGCGACACATCGCATGCAGCTCCTCGCCCGTTTGTGTTAGTGGGCAACTCCTGCGGTTTTTCCACTGATCGTCATAAAATTTTGAATATACGTTCTCTTTTGCACCCTGATTATCTGTGCCAAGCAATATGGCTGCAATTCACGTAGTTTTCTTGAAAATGAATTTTAAAGATTATTTGCGTTCCCGACTCATGACTTTTTATTGACCACCCTGTGTGTGTGACATCAGAGACTACACCGCCATTGTTGCCGAAATCGTCGCTGAAATCACCGCTGTCTAGTTTGGAAAATCTGTAAAAGCTCCCCGTGTCGTCAGGAGACATCACCAGCTTCGCTTATTCGGCGTTAGCGTCATGTGTACTGCGTGATTAGCACTCTTTCTGCGTGTTTACAGTGTGGTATATATTGTTGGATCTGACGTCATCGACTCATCGTGACGTCACACGCTGCAGCTACCCGTTTTGGTTTTGGTATACCTCGTTTATTATTTAAAATTATCAATGAATTCCTAGGCAAATTGAACCACCATTCCGGTAACACGACTGTCAATGCCATTTGAAAATGACAATGTCCTAATATGGTTAAAAAAAGCGCCGGAGTTGCCCTTTCAATCAGTTTCGGAAGCTAAGCCATCCCGGCATGAGATCAACACAGGGGCTTATCAGAGACCACTTCGTCTGGCCAGGGATCAAGGAAGATGTTCGAAGCTGGGCAAGAACCTGCCAAGCTTGTCAAGCCGTGAAAGTGAACCGGCACACGCGTTCAGCGGTGCAGCAGTTTCGACCACTAGAGAGCCGTTTCGATCACGTGCATTTAGACTTGATGGGGCCTCTACCGCCCTGCCAAGGTTTCAGGTAGCGCCTCACATGCGTCGACTTGTGCTCAAAGTGGCCTGCGGCGATGCCTCTACAAGACATCACGACGGAAACAGCGGTGAAAGCATTTGCTGCTGCGTGGGTGTCGCGGTCCGGTTGCCCTTTGCGCATAACTGCTGACCGAGAGCGACAATTTCAAAGCTCGCTTTTTCCTGTCCTGGCGAGACTCCTCGGCATGCGCCTTCAAAACACCGCCCGCAGAGCAACGGCATGTCATCAATCCGGGTTCCTGGCCAATTTTTGGGCAGCCATCAAGATAACCTGCCAGCGGCCGCGCAGCACTTATGCTACATTCCTGACTCGACCAGCTTCGACCTATACCCCCACATATCACCCGCGGGCAGGTTGTGTTTAGGTTCCCGACAATATTTATTTATTTATTTATTTATTTATTTATTTATTTATTTATTTATTTATTTATTTATGTTATTTACCCTCAGGGCTTTTCGGCATTAGAGAGGGGAGTGAGTTATACAACAAACAAGAAGGAAATAAATTACGAGCACAATATTTGATAATTATACAACGTTAGCTAAAAGTATGATAAATATAGTAATAGGACATGATATATAAAAGTAACATTAAACAATAAAAAATGAAAACACCAACAGTAGTTCACACAAATGTTTGCTACTATACAGTGTTAGCTAGTGCTTTTCGAAAATTATCATTGTTATTAATAGAAACAATGTCAGAAGGAAGTTCATTCCAATCTTTCGACGTACGTGGCAAAAGTGAGTGTAAAAAATATGTCGTGTTACATGCACCAATCCTAACTTTATGCTGGTGATCAGTACGGTGAGATAAGTAATATGGTGGCGACATGAATTTTGCATGAAGTCTATGATGGTGATACAGCTTATGAAAAAATGAAAGGCGGGAAATTCTTCAACGTGTTGCTAGCGGTTGAAGACCCAGATTCGATTTCATTGAAGATGCGCTCGAACCACGGTTGCAGTTCCAAAGAATAAAACGAGCGGCGTTGTTTTGGATTAGTTCATGGGAATGTATTAGGTTTTCGTGGAAAGCGTCCCATATAGCTGCAGCGTATTCTAATTTTGGCCGAAGCAGGGTTTTAAGAAGTAGTAATTTTAAGGAGAGGGAGCACGAGAAAAGTTACGGCGTAAGTATCCCAGCAAGCGGTGAGCTTGGTTAATTATATATCCGACGTGATGATTCCACGTGAATTTAGATGTTATATGCAGGCCAAAGTACTTATATGAACTTGTCGATTCTAAAGCAATGTTATTCAAGTAGTACACAGGCAGGTTATCGTTAGATCGGTATACTCCTAGAAATTGGTAGACACTATAGACATAACCACGCACGTCTTTCAGCGGCGCGACTGCATCATTGACTCCTTCCAATGAAGGCCCCTTTCGTGCCGTTTCACGTTCAAAGAAAACCTTGAAGGTTGACGTTCGCGCCAAACAAGAGACAGTGTCGTGTGACCGCGTGAAAAAGTTGGAAGTCAGCGCTCTGTTCCTTTATCTGGCCAGCTCGGCTTGTTTCTTCCTTTGTATGTTGCGCTGTATCAGTTCTAGATTGCAATACCAAGCCACCCGATCCTCAACCCTAGTGAAATCAGCCTATCTTGAACATTAGCTCTTCATTCCTTTCGTTATTCACACCTAAGCCTACGGCATTCTAGGGGGAAGGGGAGCCCTTGTAGCGATCGTCCGTCACTTCGTTGTCCCCGCCGTGGAGGTCACTGGTCCCTGCTTGAACCGAAGCGGCTGTTCGACTGGGTTCCCACCACTGCCATTCCGCAAGCCTGCTTTTACGTTTGAATAAAGCCAGTCGACTCTCAGTTCAGAATCTGTCGAAACGTGTATTACTTCCCTCCGCTAAAATGAGCTCCCAGCAACCTCAAGGTGGAGGAGCGGCTCCATACAAAACCATCGTCAACTGCTTGAAAACGGCAACTGAAAGTACTTATTACACCGAAAGTAGTTTTAATTTGTACACATCTGTTGAAACACTGTCAGTTGTGCTTTATGACCTGCGAAGTAGGTCGCGAAGGACGTGCAGCGGGGCGCTACGGGCACACTGCGGTAGTGTGCCCGACGGGCTCGTATACCGCGAGTTCTTCTCGCCTATGATGTCGGACTGCGTTTTAGGCAGCTTGCACTGCATGCCATGCACCGGTGGTTCATCTCGGCGATTTGTCGTTACCAGGTTTTCACTTTCCCTCATATCAGTATCTCGTCGGTGAAGTCACCTCGACAAGCTCTCCTATGCCGGTATGAAGCTTCCGCTGTGAAGCTTCCGGGCCTCATTTTTAGCTGCTCGCTCGTGTGTGTTTTCGCGAAGAAGCTGTCGTGCCTGATTTTCGGCAGCACGAATTTGAGGGTCTTCGGGCTGAAGTCTGCGTCATTTTCCTGAGAACGAACTGAATTGTCCGCCCGGCGTGAACGGCGAGCTACGGTTTGTGGTGCTCTCTGCACAGTGGTCTGCTGAGCCTGACGTTGCCTGGTTGCAGTCACGCGCGTAGCTGTACGATTCACTTCCTCAGGAGTGGTCCGTACCTTGCGAGGAGGCGCCACAACGTGTACCAAAGATGTACACGTTATGGTATGGTACAAGAGGTATCGACTCTATGCGGCGCGCATCTCACTACGTGTGGCGAATGGCGCGATACGACGCAACTGGTAAATGGCGTGCGCCCTGGTCCAATATTATGCAACTGCAATACAATGTTTGCATGTATCGACGCTACGCTGAGCGCATTTCACATCGCGTAACTCTTCGCGCGCTAAGGCAGCTGTAAAGGGCATGTTTCCGCAGCTAGTGCTGGCGTGGCGCAGTGGTAGAGTAGCAACTCCCGCAAAGGGCGCTGGTTCCATCCCGGAACACACTGGGGAGAGAGAGACAACTTCATGTAGTCGCCTGCAGAACGACACCATGACTAAATGGCGCCGTGACGCGGGCCCTGACGTCTTCTCAGCGGGTGGTCTCTACTCAACTCCAGCGCGTGTTACTCCCGCGGTCGGTCGCCCTGAGGGGCAACGTTCCGTCGGTTTCGCTGGGAATTTTTCTCATTCCTGGCGGTAGTGGCGACGGACACTAGTGGCAGCAGCGGACAACACAGCTAACCGAAACTCTATTAGATTGAGGCCATAACAGCTTACGCTGTAACATAAGAGCTTGCTTAAACAACAGAAACAACTTCTTGCAGCGGCGAGAATATAACCGACACGTACACTGAGAAGAAAACTCCACCGCCCTAAGTCAAGTCGCCAAAACATGAGGTAGCGCTCACCAGTCTACATTTTGGTGAATACAGTAACGTTGTAGCAACGTTAAAAAACACAGTACAAGAAACTGTGACTCACGAAAGTAAATTTCTTTTTGGGCGAATCTGTACACAGATTGGGCGAACCTGCACACAGAAAACAGGCTACACTCAAAGCACATCAATAGCGGTGAGCACAGTCGGCGATCGTCGTAAATCTGATCTGCCCGTCAAGCAGGCTTTGTTATATTGCTCGACGAAGCTTCCAGCGTAATCGTTGGTGCCCGCGTGCCTTCCAGAAATCAATACACAATTCGCATCGCGCATACAGTCAGATCTCGTGGCAGCAGACAACGGAAAGAACCATCGATAATATTGGAGGAACTTCTCATACACGCTGATCGCATCCTGCGCCGAGCGATAATGTTTAACATTTGTGAGCCATTGAAAAGTAATCTCGGCAGAGAGATAAATAAGTACACGTGTCAATAGCCTTGTTGTGGTCGGCCGTTCACTCCGCGACAACCTCCGGTCAAGGATAACGCAATTATGGGAAACGGGCCTACGGTCTCGTCAAGATCGTTCTCAAATGGGACGTTGTATGGCCACCACTAGAGTACCTCAGTCAGGACAGGTTTGGGCAATTAGCAAGGATACGGTCCTTCACCTGCCAGCCACCCAAAGTGGCACGTCAACGCTGGAGACGGGGTCAGTGTTCTATCCCCCATCCATTGTTGGTCCCCAAGTGATGTGCGTGTGTTTCCGACAAAGTTCCCTTCGGAGGGAAAGGGCAACAAACCTCCGGATTTGTGGGACCTGAAGTCATCCGTCTCTTGACGCCGGATTGGGGAAGATGACTGAACAATGCCCACGCAGGAAATAAAAAGTGCGACGGACGGCTGGAGCCATTGGCTGCTACAATTTCTGCATGAACTTTTTCGCTACTTCTTTGAATTTTCTGGCAAATATGGGGATATAAACTTCCGTCTAAAACGTCCGGGATATCGGGCTGAGCCCCACGCTCTGTTACTCCTTGTTACGTCTCAACACTACCAAAGGTGTTAATTGAACATTTGCCACGTGTCAAACCACCGTACCTCCTAACCAGACGCCAGCGCAGCGTGGTCAACGACTAAAAGTGCTCACCTCCATTACCTGGAAACCGGAGAAAAGGATGTACGACAGGGAACCCGTCAACGAATGCATAAGCGCAGTTAATTCGACGAGTCAAATCATCTTGCAGGCTGAGCGAAGAAAAAAATACAGCGTGCAAATCGGCTGCTGCACGATTCCACGAAAGGCCCTCCGTCCCACCTTCGCCTTGCTGACTATCCAAAGAACAGGGGGGCACGATGAACCAACCCGGTGTCGCTAGACGATTTCTTTTTGCCCGGATGATCTCTTTCGCCCGGATGATTTCTTTTTGCCCGGATAATCTCTTTCGCCCAGGTGATTTCTTTTTGCCCGGATGATTTCTTTTTGCCACAAATTTCAAACCAGTTTCTTCGAGGCTGAGTTACTGCGTGTTATGGATAGCCTGGGCGTGATATCGCAACGGTGTCGACGATGATGATTTGCTGCTGGACAGTCTTCAGATTCCCTAGTCGACTCGCCTAGGGAAGACGACGGGATTAAAAGCAGATACTTTTCGAGAGCGAGGACAGAGGTTCCTGATGTGAACGGAGAGGTTAACTTGCTCCGCCATAGAGTACGCTTCCGCACTGGAGCCGTGTAACTATGCTAAATAAAGAAAAAACAGGGGCATGGCGGGAGATGGAAATTTGAGACGATGAGTAAAACGAGAACAAGGTGAAAGCAGGAGCCAGGTTTTCGACAAATGGACTTCTCTTCTTCAAGGCCTTGATGAAGACAAGTCCACTTGTCGAAACGCTGGCTCCTGCTTTCATCTTCTTCTCGTTTCGCTCATTTTCTAAGCTAAATAAACTCTTTTTCCTTAATTTTCTACAACTTGAAGTAGTTGTCGATGGGCTTGGTGGATTCCATGTCCTGAACACCACCCTGGCCGCAACATCCTCCTCGAGCAAAGTATAATCCACATCTTCGGACCTCCAGTCGCCCCCCCCCCCCCCCGCATAAAAAGCGTCGTCCCGAAGTTGCAAACACGAAAGCATCCGTAGTAAAGGAAACAAACAACAAACGAACAAAGTCACGCAGTTCGTCAGCGGGCGTAGAAAGGCTTAAGGCGCACCATGTGGACCACTTAAGCTCGTGCGTGGCGCCGCTGTGATTTCGAAATGCCGTCTAGCACGACCGCCTAGTCCAGTGTGCCAATACATCAGATGATCTTGTAGGGTCCGAAATACAGTCGGAAAAGTTTCTCACTAAGTCCTCGTCGGCGTTTTGTGGTTCAAACACGAACACTGTCGCCGGATTCGTATTCAAGCAGAGTCGTCAAAGATTGTAGTGTCGGCTGTCGGTTCTTTGGTCGCTCTTGATGCGCAGGCGGGCAAGTTGTCATGCTTCTTTGGCGCCCTGCAAATACTCCGTGATGTCGAGATTTTCTTTGTCGGTATCGTGTGGCAGCATGACATCGACAGCCGTCGTCAGGTTTTTCCCCTAAATCAGCTTGAACGGCGTGATCTGCATTGTTTTTTGTATTGCCGTATTGTAAGCGAAGGTTACGTAGACGGGACAGCATCACAGCTCTTGTTTTCGACGTCGATGTACACGAATAACATGTCGGCGAGGGTCTTATTCAGACAATCTGTAGGGCCATTCGTATGCGGGTTGTAGGCACTCGTCCTGCGGTCACTTGTCTGCCTGTATTACAGGAAGCCTTGAGTAAGGTCCGCCGTAAAAGCAGTTCCTCTGTAGGTAATCAGGACTGCTTGGGCACTATGTCATAACAGGATGCTCTCGTCAAAGAATTTTGGCACTTCGGTCGCAATATCTGCTTTGCTTTTGGCGTAACAGGTAGCATGATCGGTAGCCACGCTGATCCACTTGTTTCCGTATGTTGAAGTCGGAAATGGCACCAACAAGTGTATTCTCATCAGCTGAAATGGTCGGCAAGGTGGCATTGATCAGCTGCAGCAATTCCGCTTGCCTTGTTTGTGGTGTTTGGCGTCGCTGGCAGTCTGAGCATATCCTGACGTAGTGGGAGACGTCGGCGGCCAGGCGCGGCCACTAATTTTTATCTTATATCTTCAATAGCGGTGCAGCGGTCGCGTAGAGGTAGAGCATCCGCCTCGCATGCAAGAGGACCGTGGTTCGAATCCCGGTGCCGCGCAATTTTCCACCGAATTAAAAAAAATCCGCTTGTTGATAAAATTGCATAAACAGGCTTGGAGTGCGGCCTGATCCCGGTGACCAGAACCGGTCACGCACTCCCTCACCAGAGCAGGATTGGCCTCCCTGGTGCAGTACTTGGCCACAATCTTCTACATGAATACAACAATCAAACCCCGGCCCTCAATCCCCAGCAGCTGCGAAGCAACTGACCACGGCGGCGGTCAGACCTGTGGCGCAGCAGAGGGTGCTAAGAATTCCTGAGACCGGACAGGCCGCCATTTGAATCTGAACCAGGCAACGTTTAACGCTAGAACGTTATCTAGTGAGGCGAGTCTAGAAGTGCTATTGGAGGAATTAGAGGGTAGTAAATGGGACACAATAACAGGGCTCCGTGAAGTTAGGACGACAAAAGAAGCACATACAGTGCTAAAAAGCGGGCACGTCCTGTGCTACGGGGGCTTAGCGAAGAGACGAGAGCTAGGAGTCGGATTTCTGATTAATAAGGATATAGCCGGTAACATGCAGGAATTCTATAGCATTAACGAGAGGGTCGCAGGTCTTGTTGTTAAACTTCATAAGAGGTACAAAATGAAGATTGTACAGGTCTACGCCCCGACATCAAGTCATGATGTCCAGGAAGTCGACAGCTTCTATGAAGACGTGGAATCTGCGATGGGTAGAGTGAAAACTAAATACACTATACTAATGGGCGACTTTAATGCCAAGACAGGCAAGAAGCAGGCTGGAGAGAAGGCACTAGGAATAGCAGGGGAGAGTTATTAGTAGAGTTTGCGGAACAGAAGAATATGCGGATAATGAATACCTTCTTCCGCAAGCGGGATAGCCGAAAGTGGACGTGCAGGAGCCCGAACGGGGAGACTAGAAATGAAATTGACTTCATACACTGCGCTAACCCTGGCATCATACAAGATGTGGGCGTGCTCAGCAAGGTGCGCTGCAGTGATCATAGGATGGTAAGAGCTCGAATTAGCCTAGACCTGAGGAGGGAACGGAAGAAACTTCCACATAAGAAGCCGATAAATGAGTTAGCGGTAAGAGGGAAAATAGAGGAATTCCAGATCAAGCTGCAGAACAGGTATTCGGCTTTAACTCAGGAAGAGGACCTTAGTGTTGAAGCAATGAACGACAATCTTGTGGGCATCGTTAAGGAGTGTGCAATAGAATTTGGCGGTAACTCCGTTAGACAGGATACCAGTAAGCTATCGCAGTAGACGAAAGATCTGATCAAGAAACGCCAATGTATGAAAGCCTCTAAAACTGGCAGAACTTTCGAAGTTAATCAACAAGCGTAGGACAGCTGACATAAGGAAGTATAATATGGATAGAATTGAACATGCTCTCAGGAACGGAGGAAGCCTAAAAACAGTGAAGAAGAAACTTGGAATTGGCAAGAATCAGATGTATGCGTTAAGAGACAAAGCCGGCAATATCATTACTAATATGGATGAGGTAGTTCAAGTGGCTGAGGAGTTCTATAGAGATTTATACAGTACCAGTGGCACCCACGACCATAATGGAAGAGAGAATAGTCTAGAGGAATTCGAAATCCCACAGGTAACGCCGGAAGAAGTAAAGAAAGCCTTGGGAGCTATGCAAAGGGGGAAGGCAGCTAGGAAGGATCAGGTAACAGCAGATTTGTTGAAGGATGGTGGGCAGATTGTTCTAGAGAAACTGGCCACCCTGTATGCGCAATGCCTCATGACTTCGAGCGTGCTGGAATCTTGGAAAAACGCTAACATGATCCTAATGCATAAGAAAGGGGACGCCAAAGACTTGAAAAATTATAGACCGATCAGCCTACTGTCCGTCGCCTACAAAGTCTTTACTAAGGTAATCGCAAATAGAATCAGGAACACCTTAGACTTCCGTCAGCCAAAGGACCAGGCAGTATTCCTTAAAGGCTACTCAACAATAGACCATAGTCACACTATCAATCAGGTGATAGAAAAATGTGCGGAATATAACCAACCTTTATATATAGCTTTCATTGATTACGAGAACGCGTTTGATTCAGTCGTAACCTCAGCAGTCATGGAGGCATTGCGGAATCAGGGTGTAGACGAGCCGTACGTAAAGATACTGAAAGATATCTACAGCGGCTCCACAGCCACCGTAGTCCTCCATAAAGAAAGCAACAAAATCCCAATAAAGAAAGGCGTCAGGCAGAGAGATACAGTCTCTCCAATGCTCTTCACAGCGTGTTTACAGGAGGTATTCAGAGACCTGGATTGGGTAGAATTGGGGATAAGAGTTAATAGAGAATACCTTAGTAACTTGCGATTCGCTGATGATATTGCCTCGCTTAGTAACTCAGGGGACCAATTGCAATGCTTGCTCACTGACCTGGAGAGGCAAAGCAGATGGGTGGGTCTAAAAATTAATCTGCAGAAAACTAAAGTAATGTTTAACAGTCTCGGAAGAGAACAGCAATTTACGATAGGTAGTGAGGCGCTGGAAGTGGTAAGGGAATACATCTATTTAGGGCAGGTAGTGACCGCGGATCCGGATCATGAGACGGAAATAATCAGAAGAATAAGAATGGGCTGGGGCGCGTTTGGCAGGCATTCTCAGATCATGAACAGCAGGTTGCCATTATCCCTCAAGAGAAAAGTTTATAACAGCTGTGTCTTACCAGTACTCACGTACGGGGCAGAAACATGGAGGCTTACGAAAAGGGTTCTACTTAAATTGAGGACGACGCAACGAGCTTACGTAAAGAAGAATGATGGGTGTAACGTTAAGCGATAAGAAAAGAGCAGATTGGATGAGAGAACAAACGCGAGTTAATGACATCTTAGTTGAAATCAAGAAAAATGGGCATGGGCAGGACATTTAAGGAGGAGGGAAGATGACCGATGGTCATTAAGGGTTACGGACTGGATTCCAAGGGAAGGGAAGCGTAGCAGGGGGCGGCAGAAGGTTAGGTGGGTGGATGAGATTAAGAAGTTTGCAGGGACAACATGGCCACAATTAGTATATCACCGGGGTAGCTGGAGAAGTATGGGAGAGGCCTTTGCCCTGCAGTGGGCGTAACCAGGATCATGCTGATGATGATGATGATGATGATAATCCTCAATAGCGTACGGGAGTATCCGAGGTGCCCAGTGGTCTGATCGTCATGTACGGCGTGCACAGCCTCTGGATGCGGTGATGAGGGCACAACAAGAAGGTAGTTGGCGCGGACTTCTGAGAAGCTCATTACGAGGACGTCGTTTTCCCGGAAAAACGAACACAATCCTCGCCTAAATGCCCTGGGGACCAACGTCGGTGTCACAAATATTCGACGAGTCTTTTTAGCGCCAGGTGTGCTCGTTGCTGTTTAGCGAAGTCTTCCGTGCGTATTGTTCCCATGAAGGCGTCGTGATCCTCATCGTCTTGCGGTGGCAGGTCAGTGGGGGCGCGCGGCAAGCAGTCGGCATCACAGTGGTTTTATCCGGATTTGTAAACGACGGTGATGTTTTTCTTCTGGAGTTTAAGATTTCATCCTGCGATGCGTCCTGAAGGGTCCTTTAAATTTGGCAGAAAATACAAGGCATGGCGGTAGCTTACGACATTGAAGGGCCTGCCGTGTATATGAGGGCGAAATTCTGCGGTAGCCTAACTGATGGCAGGGCATTCTTTTTCCGTCGTATAAGGTGGTAGCATCGGGTCACGACTTCATCGTGTTGTCCCGGTGCTGTGACGTCGCGTCGTTGGGCTTTCTTAATTGAGGCGGTGTCTGCTTGGCTTCGAGGCGTCGTCTGGATGACGGCGTTTCGTTGCGGCTTTGTCGAGATGATTCTTTCAACGACTTCGTCGGTGACGCAGAATATGCGGCATTTCGACGAACACCCACCCGACGTCCATTGGTTGCTGCTTTTAAAGCAAAGCTTTCTTTTCCTTTTCACCTGACTAACCGGGCACTGCTGCGGCTCCGGTGTTGCTCGCGCACGCCGCTGGGTTTTTTGCAACACCACCACATGGCGCTCGCCTCCACGCACACTGGCCGGGACCGTCGAGGCAGCTTTTCACAATTTGTGCGTGTGACACGTGCTGTGCTCGCTTTCCTATGCGACGAAGATGCAGGTGCTGGGCAGTGGAGGTGACGTGCTGGGCTGTGATAGTATAAAAATTATAATTGCACATAGCACTTGGAGTTGGCGTCTAAACAGCATGCGCGCCACGTATGCAGGAGCACGTAAACACGCGCCAGCAAAATGGCTCCAAAGCGGGTACTCAGCGTCGAGGACACTCAGCCCGAAAGAAGCGTAGCGCAGAACAGGAAAGTCAATGAAAGCAAACAGCACACAAAGCCTCGCTTGCATCGATTCCTACAGTACGTGGGATCCGCCGAGGTATTTATTTTCCGGATATGGGCTTATGGAATGGCCACGCGTTGGTCCTGTGTACGGTCGGCGCTGCGGCGACAAGAGGCGTCCTGATCACGGCGAACGCCAAGGACGTCGAGGCTTCCACTGCGTTGCAGCGATATAGGCCGCGTTATCACGTGGTCTCTGGCAAACTGTCCACTCAGCGTTTCGACAGCAAACCATCGTAGACCCAATTTCGGAATAAGTATCAGCGGCATACATGGCCGGCTTCCCTGCGGTGATAGCGTAACGGGCGATGGCCTGGACCGCGCTATACAACCGTCTTCCTTGCGTAGCTTTGTTGGGCGACGGGCGGGCGAGCTGGCGGCTTCGGCGTCGGACGACGTAACTGTGGCATTGCCGGGCCCTGGCGCAGGCGCGGAGGGGAAATGTGATGGCGGGCTACGGCGGCGGAGGTTATAGCTTCCGGCTGAGGCAGCAACGATTCAGGGACTCCATGTGACTGCTGAATCTTCTCTCAGCTGATGTCAGCAGTGGAGGCTACATGAGGCTGCGTCGAAGGGAACGTTCTGCGCAGTTCTTCGCGTACTATGACTCTGATGGTCACTCGTAGTTCGTCGGAGCCTAGTGCTTGGATTTTGCTCTTCGGCGAAATCACTTACGGGTTTTATAGTCGAGTGCGCGTTCGCAGCACCTTCTCGATGCCTGTGGCTTCCTTTAAAAATTCTGCGACGGTCTTGGGTGGATGTGGATTGCTGATCGATCCGCTGAAAAGCTCTTGCTTCACACAAGACATGCGGAAGCGAACTTTTTTGCCTTCGGACATGTCCGTGGCAGCATGGCGGAACACGCGGCTCATCTCTTCCCTGTAGATTGTAATGTTCTCGCTTGGAAGTTGCGTGCGGGGTTCCAGTATCGCTTCAGCCCTCTCTCTGCAGACGGCGCTCACGAATGTGTTCAAGAAGGTGCCGCGGAAGAAGGCCCACGTTGTCAGTGTTGACTCATGATTGATTGTCAAACCAGATCCTGGCGGCGTCTTCTAACGAAAACCACACATGCCGCAGCTTCTCGTTGCAATTACAGTTGTTAAATGCAGCGACTCTTCCCTATCTTCCCAATCAGTTTTTTTTATCCTATGTTGTTTCCCCAGTTTTGTCTCCTATGTTTCCAAGCAAACTATGTTTCCAACCAGCCGGACAGGAGACCTACGGCGTGAGCCCTAACGCCTGGGGCGCAAGGAGCCGCAAAGACGAGCCGGACTGCTCCAGTCGGGGACCAGACTAAGAATCGTCTATTCCAGTGAGGGGAAAGCAAGCACGGCAGGTACACTTACAGCCCTGGGTGCGGAGTGGCACTAGCGGTCATAACCATTAGAAACAGAAACTGGGTATTCAGACAGGATATCACAACACGTCTCACTTGAAAGAAAATGCGCCACTCGCTCTCCTCGCTTAAGAAAAGTAAGAGCCATGAAAGAGGCAGAAATGTCTTACCGAAGAACACAGAATTGTAAGCAGTTATACAGTGAATAAGCAGTTACACAATAAATACATTTTTAATAAAGAAAGCATACTATATAAAGACACTGAAAACGAACACAAGTTCATGAATACAATTGCACCGAAGTACACAGAAGTACCCGTCTTGGCAGTACAACGAAGGCATGCGCACTTTCAAATACACGACATACATAATAACAAGAATTCAACGAACGCAAGAAAAACAGACAATGGAAACATCCATATGCCCCCTTGGACAACATGGCTGGGTGGCTCATTCACTCTGAGCCTGAGTTAAGGCAGCTCTGTAGCCGTCATGGGTTGAAGAATGTGCGTAGTGCCCGTTTATTCTGCGAGAAATCCCCCCTCCCTTTAAAAGATACTACTTGTATGCTATCTACCTGTCCACTCTGTCTATCCGTGTTGTCCAAGGGGGTACATGGATGTTTGCATTGTCTGTTTTTCTTGTATTCATTGAATTATTCTTATTATGCATGACATAATGCAAGTACGCACCCCTTACGCAGTACGCAGGCCTAACGGCCGGGACGCGAGTCGCTGCAAAAGACAAGTCGGTCTGCTCTGGCCGGAGACCAGACCAATAATCGGTTATTCCAGTGAGGGGAAAGCAAACACGGCAGGGTGCACTTACAGCGTTCTGCGCGGAGTGGCGCTAGCGGTCATAACCATTCGAAACCGAAACTGGGTATCGAGACAGGATTTCACACGTGGGCGTCCGGTACATGAACGCGAAGGCGCCTCCACCAGATGTCACCTTGTAGTAACTTTGGAAAACACAACAGCGAAAGCTTTGAATCACGAAGCTAACTCGTATTGGGTGAACCTGTGCCAAGAAAACCGGCTACAGTCAAATCACAGGGATAGCGGCGAGCCTGACGGTGATCGTTGAAAATCAGATCTGAGGGTCAAGTGCGTCGCCTTTTACGCATGACTCGACGACGGTTCCACCGTAATCGCGGGCGCCCGCATGCGTTTCAGAAACTACTACACAATTCATGTCACGCATACAATCCGATTCGGTGTCAACAGACCACGAATAGAGCCATAGTAACATTCGAGAAGCTTCCGATACATGAAGGCGCGTCGAGCGATAACATTTATCATTTGTTAGCCAGTGAAAATCGGTCAGTGAAAATGAACAAGTGCACGTCTAAACAACAATGTCACAGCCACAGTGGAGCAGGTAACTAAATACAGGTCAATTTAAAGGCATGGACTATTGGTTTCTCTTGTTTCTGCAGCTTTTGTTAGGGTAACCATGTTCATGAAATGCCATTCAAGGTGTTAATAGGCGGATAAATCCGATTTATATTGCATTTATATTAGCAACCTTTTACAAAGCAAGCGATGCAACATAAAAAACAATATTTAAGAACTTAGTTCCTGGAATCTCCAGGATAAACGTGACATTCTATAGGCGCGTAAGTACATAACAACGCTTCATCTACTATTTACGAATAGCAACTGTCATGTTATATTGATTTGCACGTGACAACCCTCCCAATCGAATTGTTTGTCGAAATAGTTATGACTACTTACGCAAAAAAAAAGCTTAACTTAGCACGACTGGTTGAAAGGATGAAGACAGCACATTTCGCATACGCAGAAATAGACTAGTCGGTGATTGTGGGGCAGTGGAGTTGCCCGTGCTGGGGCTTGGGTCTGAAAAAACGAAGGCAATAATTTAAATGTTTACACACAACACCATTGCAGGGGCAAATTTAAGCACTGCTTCCTCAAAGCAGTGTGTTCAATTCACGTTGTTGAACTCTCATATATGGTTGTGGGATTTATGCTACAGTTATGCCAGAAAAATTTAAAAAGCAAAACTTAAATTTCTTTTTCCATTGGTATGTTGCAGTAAAAAGGTTCGTATTGCTATTTTTTCAAGCGCTGTTTGAAAATGTATGTATCACTTTCTTACAGCTTAATAATCTTCTTCCATGAATTTGTCATTCACTTGCAAATGAGGCACTGACGTGATAGCTTGTTCAACCATTTATTAATGCGATAGCAATTATATGGACACTCCAGGCTCACTTCTTCCGTCACCGCTCTATACAAGGTCCAATGGCAGTAAAATTGCCTTCGTGCGCCGTATGCTGTATGCGTAGGTGAAAGCGTGCGAGTGTGAGCCGACAACGGCGGCTCGCACCCGCTTGCCGCTGCCGCGCTTCCTCACTCCAGCGTTTTGACAGCGAGTTTCCGAGGTCATCGAGTGAGTTGTTTTCATGTTTACTTGTTCGCGCATGGCACCATGCTTGTTAATCTACTAAGCGAATGTTTACAAATTTATGCGACCGATAAAACTACTATCCTTACTTTGTATAGCTGTCCATTCATTTGCTATCGCAATCGATTCTTCGCCTTCCGGGCGCAACTATGACTCATTAACTCCCCGTCTTCCTCTTTCTGCTGACTTCTTATTAGAGGAAGACTAGCTTCCAGAACTTAGAAACCGCTTATCAGCTGTTTATGCATGATTATTTGCTCTTCAGAGAAACTTGTGCTGCACTGCCGAACAAAAGCTGGCGTGAATACCGGAGATCATTGCTTGGTATGCGCCGACGAGACCTTCGTACGCAATGCGCGGCAGTGAAGGAAAAGTCGCTCGTTCTCAACAAAATCTGCTTGCAAAATCTACTGTGCGCGCACTCGCGATATGTGTGCGATACGCGTGTTGCGTCTGTTTGTGTTTATGTGTGTGTCTAGGCACGCACAGCAGACTGACCAGTTGCGGTAGGATAGGCTGGCGAGCTACTTACTCTTGTAAACTGAAACATTTGACAGACCAGGAAGAAGGAAAAAGGGACACAAAAGAGGGGCCGTCAAGTAATTACAGTGTTACGCGTCTTCAAATGACGCTTCTACGACGAAATGACCTGTATAACGAAGAAACAAATATCTCCCAGTTCTATTGTGAGCTGTGCGGTGCGCGACCTTTACTCCGAAGTGAGCGGTATAACGAATTATGTCGGATGCCCCACGCATTCCTCGTGAAGGCTTTCGACTGTAATTTATCTCACAGATGAAAAAGATATTTATAGACACAAAATTCAAGATTTCAGTACAAACAAGCGGACAAATCAATTTGCGCTGATGGTTATCTGGATTTTTCTTTCCGTTTAGATATAACTTTTTCTCCCGTGCAATAAATCATTCGAGCGTCAGCGTCTGGTCAGCGTGCTTTCTCTTTTCGACCTGCACGTATCAAGCGCTGCCGTTTTCAAGAGGATGCTTAAAAATAAAATTATGGGGCTGTACGCGCTAACACCACGGCCTCATTATAAGGATCGCCGTAATTGGGGACAACGGAAATTTGGACCACCTGAGGTTCTTTAACGTGCATCTAAATCTAAGTACATGGGCGTTTTCGCATTTCGCCCCCATTGAAATGCGGCCGCCGTGGCCAAGAGCGGATAGACAAGCGGGAAAAGTTATCCGCGCGTTTCCCTATCTTTCGTCTTTGTATGTATGGCTTCGCGCGCTGCCTTTACAATCAGAATAAATATTGCGGGGCTCAACATAAAAAAATTACAGGAAGATATTGCCCCAACCCTTGCCACTATATATAACGAGCTTGCCTATACTATTACAGCGAGAAAATACGACGCAGGCGCCATCTCACTTCAAGAGCCTGCTACGAACACAGTCACCGACGATGCCAAGGACGCCAACGACGCCGATAATGGGATCTCCTGTGTCATCGTGGTCTCGCCGGCTGAAACACCGGCTCCTGCGCTTGGTGTGTGCGGCTGTCCTGGTGCCCGTGCTGGCGGTAATTGCCACGCTGCTGCTGGTCATGGCCCACCGAGCCCGGACCCCGCTGTGGTGGATGGGGGCGTGTGTCGCACCAACGACTGCATCGAACACGCGAAAGGAATCCTGCGCCGAATGAACATCTCGGTGAATCCTTGCCTTGGTGCGTGGCGTTCGTTGATTGTAGAGCCATCGCTTGGTCGTGTGCACAATGACGTCTGTAGGACGCGAGGGAACGTGGCGGAAGCACGACCACCGGTGGGGACAACTTGTGGCCCTGAATCCAACAAGGCACGCAGTAGAGAGTGTGGAGAAACAGGCACGTTAAAGGAAAGACCAAAGAGAAATGCTAAATCAGATTAAGCTTACAAATAACTCTTACGAATCTCCAATCTCGCTTGATTTTGCGGTCATATGTTTATTATTAGGCGAGAAAATGGGCGTCGGTTATATTTTTAAATTTAGCATCGGAACCCCGGCATTTTTACTTCGACAGCGACGTAAGGAACGTTAATGTATCTTGTCGTATTTCGGCCGTTCTTGGCGTAATAAATAATGTCGAAACATGCTAAATTCAGTCCTTGGTTCCTTTAAAGTTCAATGTTGTCCAACTACCCCAATAAAATAAATTCGTTTCGCAAGAGCACCCACCATTGCAGTCCCTAACATCGCGGTGAGCTGGAAGGAGCGGGGAGGGGAGTGGTGTCTTCTGTAAGTGTCCACCTAGCGAACTGTCCATTTGGGCCGTCGCTGATTGGCTGGAGCTGTACCAGCGAGAAGGGGACAAGCTGAGGCCACCTGCCCAGTTCTCGCTCGTACCCCACGCATGCCAATCATCACGTCAGCAGCAGCCGAAATCGATAGTCCAGTACATGGACACTTACGCAATACAACCCTGGTGCAGCCGCTTCAAGGCGGTGTCTGGACCACTAGTATTTGTACTTGCGCCTTTTCTGGCTTACGAAGCCTTCCATCACACTGCGGGTATTCCTGTTTTATGCTTACCCCACGAGAGAACCATCCCTCCGCGAAGGGATACGGGATAGACGCGTCCATCCCGCATCACGACCGCTATCGAGATAGCGCCCGTAGCAGCCAGCGGATTCACCTTCGTGCAGCCTCTCCCTTTAAAGCCAACGAAGCGGTGAGAACACAGCGCTCACGGAGGTCTCAGCACACACTTAACTTTGCCACTTTCGCAGATCGCTTTCAACATACGGGCCCACGCGTCCCTCTATACAACGCTAACTAAGCGGCGAGAACACAGCGCGCAAGGATATCAACAGTCGGCACTCTTTGTCAGCATCTCAGATCGCTCGCAAGAAGCGGCTCCCGCGGCAATGCCATACGAAGCCGCGGCCCGAGTAGGTTTGATCAATGCTTCTCCACTGATGGATAAGGCGCTAAAGAGCGATAACGGCTTGTAGTGATTGGAACGTCATCAGCGCACCTGGCACCGCCGTCCGGCCCCATTCGCGTCACCGCAGCGCAGTCGTCTGTACTGGCCTGATCAAGTTTCATAACATGGAGGACGACACCGGGCTGCGTGGAGATGAGCAAGTGGCGCAATGCTTCCGCATACTTCGACAACTCCCAGAGGAGTTCCTGCGTAATTTTGTTGCGATTGCAGGCGCATATTTTCCTAATACAGTTCAAGTTATTTTTCTCTTTAGTGTCCCTTGATCCAGACGGACGTTCGGTCGGCTGCCCTGTACGGGTGACAGACGGTGAGAGATTGAAAAAAGAAAAGGGCAAAAGAGAGGAGCTTTCACATGCACTGTAGCAGACATGGGTTCGCCTTACTAAAGAAGGTGAGAGTGGGCCAACAATGTCTAAATCAACCTTGTTGAACCGGGCGTCGCGTAGAAGGAAGGTCTTTGACAGAGGGACGGGTGACGGTGGATTCTAGATCGTTGGCATGACAGACAGGAAGGCACCCAGAGCCGGACTTCGGTTTTATGTTGAGGCCAGACGAAACGTCTGAAGAAGACTTTCCGCCTAGTCATTATGCCCCGATGAAACACGTTGTAAACAGCCTTAAAAAGCCGATATTGCAAGGAACTGAAGCGTGAGCGGTAGTGGTTAGCCGGTTGATGTGTCGCAAACGATAGCGAAACCACCGAGATGAAGCACATCCTCCGCTTGCACTGCCATTCACGACTAACGGATGAGGCCGGTCTTCGAGCCCTCGTGTTGATGGCGAGCTGGAAGACTAGTGTCGAAGGGAGGTGGGATAGACGAGAGACTGCCAACGGTGCCTACGCCACTCAGCAGATTGACAGGAACAATTATCGTGCCCTTCACATGGAAGAAGTCGGTCGTATATGTTAAAGCATATCTTCTGCCAATACACCTACTTTGACGTCTTATATCAGCCCACTCGGTATTGGACCTTTTACGTAGACGAATATTCCGGTTGCATAGAGTAACCCACTGTCAAATCAAGAGACCAAAGCTGTGAACACTTCAGTATTATGAAACATCGTTCCAGCCACAATTAAACACGGATGAGAAGAGAAGGACAGACAACACGAACGCCGGACTTCAACTAGATTTTATTCGCGGAAAACAGGGCTTTGTGTACACAGCGGGTGGGGGAGTCCGGCGTTGAAGTTGAAGTCCGGCGTTCGTGTTGTCTGTCCTTCTCTTCTCGTCCGTGTTTAATTGCGCGCAGGAACGATGTTTCATAATGCCAATCATAACCAACTAGCCCAGCTGTACATACTTAGGAATATTTGAGTAGAGCGGCAAGTCGGGCTATATAGTTGGTGGATGATCATATTTAAAAAAGAAGGGGGGGGGGCATTGCGCTAAAAACAAACGTACAACAGAAGTAGTAGTGGCAAGACGCGCATAGAATTTTACCCGAATGACCGTTATAACTCCTGTCTTAAGGACGTCGGTGGCAGCGTAGCTTTCAGTAACTTATGCGGGCTCCACCATTCCTTTTTCAACGAGCCCACTCATATAACACGAAAACTTACAGCTCTTCACATAAAATTGCGATTGAAAAGGCTTCCGATAGCAAGTTATGGTCTCTTTTGCACACCGCACCGCAAACCTAGTACAGAGGTCAAGAAAATTATCTACAACGCTCTCCTGACTGACAACGCAACTTCCGAAGCATCAGATGACCAGCATAGCCAAAGGACACAATGCATCTTGTAAAGTGGTCGTGTATGGTCACAGCTAGCCGGCTTCGTACGAAGTGTTATCCCATACAAAAATGCATCCTTACTTTCTTCAGAACTTTTACCAACTTTCTATAAACTTCACTAACATCCTACGTACTTTTACTTCCTATTAACGCATGTCACAAGAAAATTGGTAGGCTCTGCAGTTACTTTCGTTTGAAGAAAGTTTGTTAACAGAAGGTTTAAAGCAAGTTGGTAGGCTCTCTTCTTACTTTCGTTTGAAGACAGTTCGTTAAAACAAAGCTGTAGAAAAGTTAGTAGGCTCTGTCTTTACATTTGTTTGAAGCAAGTTTGTTTAATGCAAGTTGGTTGGTGGTGTTTTTACTTTTCTTTAAAGAAAATTATAACAATTGTATTTGCTTCATTCTTTTGCTTATTTATTACTGCGATAAAGAAGCATAACATGCAAAATAAGTGATACAATGATTAGTACTAATACCAGAGCGTCATAGTAATAATTTCTTCTTGCAGTTTAAAAGAAAGCAAGGAGACAGAATATTTTTTTGCTGGACATATAACCCCCAGAAGCAAAAGTAAAACATATTTGGCTGCCCCAGTGAAAATGTCCATCCATGAAATTTCTTCTACTCTAAAGAAATCCTTTTATACAAGGAGTCGAACTCTTTACTTCTCCTGTGCGAGGCAGACACGCTACCTTTGCTCCATCTAAAACAGCGACACTATTGGACTTTTTGACGTATTGTGAGCCTGTTTGCTTTTGTTCGCGACACTTCTTTCCTTTTTCTTTTCTTGACCTCGATTTGTTAACAAAACTTCCTTCTACTATTCTATATAGGTTATACACAGAACTCGGCTGTTTCACAACTGCAGTACCTGCGGCAGCTGTTAGAAGTGCCTTTCTTTTCATAACTGCGGTTGATCGCTGTGTTGAGATTGGCAGTCAAAGTACGGCAGCACGAATCCCGTAAATGCTTGCTAGGGCGCCCAACTAAATAATTTAAGATTGTCAGTTGACTGAGTAGTGTAAGTTGTGCGCCTAGCACTACCGTATCTGTTTGTTTGCGAGTGCGTCAAAATAGTTTGCTTGTTGCAGTACGGCCGAAGCTCCAGATGCTGAAATGCGGTCTCAGCAATTCAAGATGGCACACATTCTCGAAAACACGACACCTAGCGCCATAGGAAGCGTGTATATGGGCGCTGATCATGAATTTGCGCTCGGTAAGTGTCAAAAAAGCCCGTAGGCCATCCACCATTGCAAGCACATGGAGCTGCGCGGGCGGCGCGCCGATTGGCTCGTGTTCGCCAACTAAAGCTCGCTTATGGTTCGGCTTAAGTCCCTCTATATGCTTTATAAATAAGGAAGCCTATCTAGGTGCGCTCCTCGCAGCTATTCTTTCTTTGAGTAACAAAGTCTGATCTCGAAGGCCGTGATTTTGCAAACTGCATGCGCCTGAAGCGGATGCGAATCTTGGAGGCAATATCCACCTCGTTTTTTTTTTTCTGATATACATTTACTTCAACATCGTATCACAAAGTACGAAGTACATACTTTCACAAAGTACACACTTTTTGGAGCCAACAAATTCGTTAAATAGTCCCTACCGATTGTTATTAGGAAAAAACACGCAATTTTCTAATTTAAGATACATTTTTCTAACAACCGCAGAGTGGCGCTACTGCAGTATATGTTTTGGAAGGGGAAGGCTTAGGCGACGATTGTCAATGGCTTTTGAAAGATTTACCTCACAAATGCCGTTTATGTTCAATAGGAAGATATAAGAAGCGAGGAGAAAGTTGATATCAACAAGGGACTGAGGCAGGGGTGCCCTTTATCCCCACTGCTGTTTATGATGTTCATGGTGAGGATGGAGAGGGCGCTAGAAGGAAGTACTATCGGGTTTAATCTCTCATACAAACAGGCGGGTACAGTAGTAGAGCAGCAGCTTCCAGGCTTGTTTTATGCGGAAGGCATTGTGTCGCTAGCCAACAAGCAAAGTGATTTGCAACGTCTGGCTAATATCTGTGGACAGGAAGGCGAGAACTTAGGTTTGAAATTCAGCGTTAGAAAATCAGGTATTATGGTATTCAAGGAAAACAGTGAACAGATAGTGGCAATACAGGGTCAGGAAATACCTCGGGTAAAAGGATATAAATATCTTGGTATATGGATAAACGGAGGCAATAGATATATGGGAACACAGAAACAAACAATAGCAGTAACGTGGGAGAGAAATGCAGCCATATTGAAACACAGAGCGCGATGGCGATACAATAGGTACGTGGTGCTACGGGGTATGTGGAAAGGTGTAATGGTTCCAGGACTTACTTTTGGAAACGCGGTTCTTTGCTTGAAATCAGAGGTACAATCAGAATTCAATGGCAACCAAAGTCAGAGAGACGCCTCGCATTGGGGGCTCACGGGAAGACTACAGATGAAGTTGTGCAAGGTGATATGGGCTGGACTAGTTTTGAGGGAAGCTCGCAGTAAACTTGAGTATGACTGAGGAATATGGAAGAAAGTAAATGAGCGGGGACAGTGTTGAGGTGTCTGTACAGGAAAAGCATTGATTCACAGTAGATAAAAAGAATTAGGAAGCTTACCAGCAAGTATGCGACCTATAGGGTGGGCAACACAGCAACAAAGGACGTCAAGGGGAAAGTTGGAGAGGTGGAAATAATCTCATGGGTGGCGGCAATGGAGAAGGGACCTGCCGTGAGTAACTACTTAAGAGCGAAAAACGAATCAGTAAAGAAACAACTTATAATAACTCAAAGGGAAGTTCATTACTTTTCGAAGTGAGATCAGAATGCCTTGGAACACGCACCTATAAAGCGAGATATAAGGAAGAAGAAGCATGTGCTTTCTGCAATAAAGCTAGAGAAACAATGGAGCACGTTTTGTTAGAATGTGAAGATACCTGCCCAGTGATCGATTTAGGTACCAGTGTACTCCTTGAACCTCTTGGGTTCGGCGAGAGCAGTGGAAAAATAAACATGTCCGCAATAGAAATTAGAGGCGATTGTAAGAACAGTGGAAGAAGAGTACAGAAACGACAAAAAAAACGGACACGTACAAACTCAAAGTTCAAGTTCACAATAGGGGGTCAAAAAATTTCGTTATGGGAATGCATCAGGCGTTCTTTTTTTTCGCCTAGATAGGATATTTGGCTGTATAATAGCAAGAGCTTGGCGGCGCAGCACACCGACCCGTTCCAAAGGCGACGCTCATAACATCCATCCAACATCCATTCATCCATCCATTTGGTCCACAGACCAGGTTGGTTGTGCTGAGTGCTCCTTGCAGTAAGGCGGTAGTTGAATTATATTTTAGAAGTGCCTAGACAAAATGTGCTTCTCGTGTGCATTAACCATCGCAAACCCTCCGGACTCTTGTAATGAAACTAGTTCGCCGTGTGTTTCGTGCGATCCACCAGTGTCGACAGTGAGTGCCCTACTACAGCACCCATCCGAGCTGCCTTTGTTATGCCAAGCTGCCTGCCCGCGCTCTCGTGAAATGTCTGGCACTGGGGCTTCAAATCATAGTGTATGGAATATATTGTTCAAGGTTGTGCTTTTGTGGAGCTGGAGTTCATCGGAAGTTCTACTGTGCTTCCGTCAGGAAAACGTCGGTGTCACGGTACCTCTGAGTCGAAGGAGCGTTTGCTGACTATGACTTCAAAGGTAAGCAAGTTTGGCGCTTGCGTTAATTCTTGAAGCTTATGGCCCACGTAATGATCGTTGTGTAACTAGCTGGAACAGAGCGCTTTCTGATCGCAGGTTGCCCATGTCGCTGTGCACATTTAGCAAGCAATTTCACGAAAGTTTCCTCTGATGTTACAATGTACTTGTATTCTGCTGTGAAATATATGCTGCCCGCCTTGATTGCTCTAACTGAATGGGCGCACAATTATGAAAGCACTAAAAGTTGGTGTTTCTTCAGTAGTTTCCTGGCAAGGAATTCTTCGTTGTATAGGCATTCCTTCAAGTACAGGGCATGTGTAATGTATACGTCCATGTGTCATGGGCTTCGCGCTATGCTATATTTGACGCTTGAGCAAATATAACTTTGTATGAACATTTTTGTACGCATACAGTTCGGGGGTTTGAAGGTCCGCGACGCGAGAACCTGTCTGTATTGTTTATGTTAATGAGTGTCTTCGCGTATTTGTCTTCTATGTTGCAGAGCAGATATAGGCCGATATTACAATAACGAGCTTTCTTTTTAGTCGAGGCATTTCAATCAGACGCTAGCCTTTATTACATACCTTAAGAAGAGGATGTCAGCTCTTTGCAATTGTAGGCTAGGTCAGTGCGTAATAAAGTAAGGACTACGATTTTGTAGCGATACTTACCGCTCGATGCTATGCTATTCTTGTCGCCCACCGCTAACGGCCGGCTATTCCAGTACGTAACACAGGCCGAGGCGTCGGTCGGACCACTAACGAATAGCGAATAGGAATAGCACCGCTACAAAATCGCGGCCTAGCTTTCAGAATGCTTTTCATGTGCTCAATATTTTTTTTAATCCAATGCTCTATGTTTTACTTCATGTTTGAGTTTTGTTGATGATTGTCCTGGTAGCCTGTTGTTGCTGCTGATTTTGTTCCTTTTGTTCCTGAAATTTCACTTGTTCCAAAATAGCAGTGTAACATCCTGAGATATAACGAAGAGACATTTGTACAACCAGACGCAAATTGATGGAGCTACACGGTGCATACATGGTATACTAAGGCTGCTTTGTTCTTTAAACTGAATCAGCGAGAAGCTGCTGCTGCCGTTTTTGCGAACCTTACCCTATTTCCTAACCATTCCTTGACCAAAAGTGTATAAAATGAATCTGCCTGTCTATTGTTTCACAGGTAGACATCGGTGACGGTGTATACGCTGAAAAGGGCATGCTGAAGAGGCTGCTCCTGGATGCTAACAATTCGTGCCTCTATTTCTCGCGGGGCTTCCTTAAAAGCTTTTTTTACAAAAGAAGAGGTTGAAGGGAAGTCCTTCTTTGTGCGGCCTTAAAGTTCCTTCCACAGAAGGAGCCGTTGTATTCCAAGAAAGTCAACGCATGCTCAGTACGTGTGTGACAAAGAAGCATCTTAATATTATTTGTGCAGTTTTCAACAAAACTCTTTTCATGGTAATTTCAGTGCTATCTTGGGATAGTGCTTGCTTTCCTGGTAAAATAGCTATCAACCTTATTATAGTAGCGTATTATAACACAAACTTTGGCAACATAACTGGAAAACTGTCATTACTGTTGGCATATGTATTTTTGTGATACAGGACGCGGTCATATGAATGCACTGATATTACAATGTCCTGGCTTTAGGAAAGCTAACATGTTTAGCAATAAGCTCACTTAGACAATGTCCGCCAGCACAGCAAAGGCATTTTATAATCTTGCTGTAGAACGTCCATAATGCCTATTCGGCTGCTTACATGTTACTTGTACCGTTTCTTGGTTCCTAGGTGCCACACTTAAGTCAAAACACGTTGGCGGGCTAGTTGGTTAAAACCCATGGTAGTGTGTATAAGCGCGACTGGGCGAGGACGAAGAAAAAAACAGATACACAGACACAGCGCTTATGTGTATCTGTGTATAAAAGCGCTGTGTCTGTGTATGTGTTTCTTTCTTCGTCCTCGTCCAGTCGCGCTTATACACACTGCCATGGACTTAAGTCAACTCGTCTATGTAGCTGTGCCCAAGCAAAGCTGCTACACAGTTTAGACTGGCACTTTCCCTTTCCTAAGATAATTCACACACATGAAACTTTCATGTACTGCTCACTATATAAATATGGAACTTCATTAAACTGAAATTGATTTGCAGCTTTTGTTTGTAGATGACAATTCGTATGATAGAGCTTATGTGCCGTGCATCTGTTGGTATTGCGCACATCCATCACGCTCCCAGCTCTAATGCACTAATTCAGCCATTTCATGCACTTTAGAAGGACTTTGCACAAAACAGACGGAGATGTTTAGAGCCCACAGGGTTGTGAACTTGCGTATTGTGCCCTTCCTTTCTCAGAAACAGATGCATGGTGTGCTGGAGTGTCACAGTAACCAAACCAATATACTGCCTTTTTTTCTCATTTCTAGGCTACACAACGCAACATTTCAGCGTTCTTCTGGGGTAGCTGAAGAAAGCGTTGTCCTCATTACTAGCCCGGGGATATCAAATTGATGTGTTCGAGCACACATGTAAACCTGTCTTCTTCTGTTGCATGCCACACCTAGCCAGTTGGCAACGTGTTACACCTGCCTTTTCTTAGTGCCTGCTTCTATGAGGGAAACAATTCCTGTACATAGTCGCTATGTACCTTATATAGCCAGCATTTAAAAGTTTCTTGAGAAATGTCAAGCTAATTAATGCTGCATCATTATGTACATTAAGTAGCTTTCGCGAAAGCTTGCATGCTATTCACTAAATGATTACTGCAGTTAGTTGAATGGTACATATTTTTTAAAACGGCAACAAATGTGCGTTACTCAGTATGTCTTTATAGTGCTCAGTGAAGTCCGACAAGGAGTTCTTGGGCAGTTGCAAACAGGTTTTTAGGAAGTACACAAAAATTTTATTCAGGGGATAATAAAACGTTTGTATATGCTTGCAACATATCCGCGGCCAATAGTTGACAGGATGTTACTAGTGAATTCTTAGGATGTATAAAAGTTGTTAATAAATTCTCGCTTCACAGTTGGCACGTTCTACCAACATAAGATAATAAGCATTCAGAAAGAAGTCAATCGAGATTTTATATCGAGATTTTCAATTCAATATCGGTGGCCAATAGTCGGTGGGAGGTTACTAGGAAATTGTTACGGTCTAAAGACGGTTTATTCAATGTTGACAGGTTGTAGTAACAATTGTCTAAAGAGGGTTTATTCAGTTTTCCTAAGAATGTTTGTAAGGGATGAATGATGTTAGCAGATTGCAGAGAACCCGCCTCGCACGTGTTTTGACCGCCGTGCGGGCTCGTGCTCAACAGTTGCACTCGCCCTAGTAAGGCGCTGATTCTACTGTTACGTTGTAGTGGTGCTGAAGAAACCGAGCACTGTCAAACTGCAACGAGTTCAAAATCTAACCTTTAGAGCGAAGCTGTTTATGCAGACCCTGTGCCGTCGTTGTCGGACTTAGCTCAAAAGGGACCACGTGACCTAGCGGCAGAGGTTGTTTTCCTCAACAGGGTGAAAGGGGTTGGAGTGACTCTTTTGCCCCTGTGAGAATGCTATATTATACGCGAATCTCATAACGATTGTCACACGGTACATTTTCGGCGATCGATCCAGATTGGCATCGAATTTATCCACGATTGATTCCGCCCTGCAGCGAAAAAAAAAGACTATAGTGCTGTGCTGGCGGGTTGCGGCGCCGCCAAACAGTGCCCAGCGATCGCAACGCGATGCTAGGAGCGCGTGACTGCCGGCACTTCTTGCTTGCTCAAGAAGCGCCGGCAGCCACGTCAATTGTCAAACCAATCCAACCAATCGTCAAAACTATGGCAGCGCCCGCTTCTCCAGTGATGGGTCCTGCACCCACTATACGGAGCTTTGGATTAGTGGTTCTGCACATTCCATTCCAGTTAGAACTATGGGAAGACCGCGAGTACTGCGTACTCCTGAGGAAGAAGCTGCCTATCGCGAGCGTCAGTGAGAGTTGGCTTGTGAACGAACGCGTCATCATGGAGCTGGCCCCGAGCTGCGCTCCAGAGATGCCGAGTTTAAACGGCAGCGCCAGGAGGCCGATACTGAAGTGCACGCCCGAGACGCTGAAACACGTCGGCAGCCCCGGGAAGCCGACCCCGAGCTGCGCGCATGAAAAGCCGAAGCTCAACCACAGCGCCGAGAGGCTGACCCCACGGCAAAACACAGACAGAAAGCTCATGCGCAAAAAGAAAGAAGAAAACACTGGGAGAAGCGCAAAAAAAAAAGCCCTCCTAAAGTATGTTCACCACGCGAAGCACCAAAAGAGAAAATGAGGTAAAAGCATGGTGAAACAAGATAAGGCAGGTTGCGAACGTAGTTGCCGCGCCTACTAGGGCGCCCCTCGCGGCGGCGAGCGCGGAACCGGTAGGATGCGACCGGCCCGCTTGCGTTCGGAAAGCCTGTCTGTGCACTGTTTCGCGCGTAGCTGTTGCCTTTTCTGAGCAATGCCGAAGTGCAACCCGAGCTGTTGCATAGTGGGCTGCAACAGCATGTACACCAACACACGAGGAACAAAGTTTTACAGGTTTCCAAGCCGACCGTATGAAGCAGAACGGCGTCAACACTGGATAGCGCACGTCCGACGGCATAAGCTGTTTTATGTTCCGGCGTTATGACAAGTGCGTTAACGCTGAATTCTTTGCTTTTACAGCAATGATGGCAATAACGGGACACCTGCAGTGCGTACCAGGAAATGCAGCAAACAAAGTAGTTTGTTTCCACACTGTACTGCAGTAAAGCTGTGGAACTTTTTCCCAATCCTCTCCCATTCAAACAGCGCTAGGGCTTGCTGAGAGACTTGAGGAGGGGCTGCAGCTGGCTAAGCTGGCTACACCCTTCTGCGTCCAGCATATCAACTAAGGGGCAGTTGAGATCACCAAAATTTTTGACGACATGGTTTATTGGAACCTCCTTTGCACGCACTGAAAAATCGCAACATAAAAGTATCGCACTTCCAGTAACTTGGGCGAAAATATTTTCCCAGCGTAGTCTAACACAACTGGTAAGTTCACCTTTATTTGTGTTTGGGGAGAACAACGTTAGAATACCTCGGGTAGGTTTTACGAGTCGATCGTACGCCCCACGTTCTTGGATGAGATGTTTTGGATTCGCATTTGCCGTCCTGTATGTTCAGAGAAACTACCGCGGCGTCCTTGTACTTCCCTGCGAAGCCAGCACGGCAATCGCAGCTCCCCGCTAGGATTTGTCTGCTGTCGCCGATCTTCAAGAATCAATGTCACCTATAATTTCATGCGTCCACACTGTAGATAGCGAAGTAACTTACGCTGAGCTTCACGCATCTCGCTGGTGCGTTATGTTTCGTTTGCTGAATACACCTAGCAGTGACTTCGATCAGTGCGAGTTCAACACTTTCCTCACGTCGTAGACGTGCCCCACTTCAAATAGACGACTTCCTTCCAGTCAATTCTTTTCACGAAAAAAGCCGTCAAGATCTTGTAATTCCCGAAACCCGGTTAAAATTAATATCGGCGCTCTGTTTCGCGCCATCGCTACCGTTTGACAGGGCGCCAAACACGCAGCGCGAGCTGCTGACGCCGTGAGTAATCCTACCGCATTCGCGCAACTATTCGTCAGATGGCGCTAGGGGTCGGAAAGACAGGGCGCCGCCTAGCACTTGCAACGTGCACTGCTCGCGAAGTTTGACTTCGCATGGTGTAACACTCGGTGCAACTAACACAGCTTCGCTGTTCGACCATCGTCACGGATTGGAAGGCGGTGATTTTATTAGTGGGCCAAACTTACGCGCAGAAAATTACCAAGCAACACTCGAACACTCGCCGCCGGCCACAGTTGTTGGCGATCGAAATGCCATCCACAACTCAATTGCGCCCGCTGTTTATAATTTCCATAATAATCATTGAAACTTACTTGCATTCTAGAACGTACCAGCCAGCACCGTGAAAGGCTGCCGGTATTCACCTGTTCGGACTGGACACCCACGCAGATTTCTACGCTTACGTGTGCGGGGCCGGCTCACACGGGACACCTACGTCCGTTGTCACTCAGCCTCGACCAATGACGATCGCCCGCGAGCAAGGCCGCCAACTGGTGGTCGCGTTCAACCACTGGACCACCGCCTTCTCATCCGCGTACGGGTCTGCGTCCGCCGTCAAGGCACTGAGGGCCCTGGACGCGTGTCTCGATCGCAGCACTGCGGACGCGAACGGTCTTTTCACCGCCTTCATGCTTGAACGGGGAATCAATCCCCTGGCCGGCATCGCCCAACACGCTTGTCAAGGTGAAGCTAACTTAAAAGCTTCTCATCGGCTCTAGGAATGGCAAACAGACGATCTCAGTGCATCTTTTAATGCTGTTCCGCCATGGCGTGACAATTCAGTTGACAGGGAGCTAGCGTCTCGGGTTTTCCCTTTCGTGTTTCTTGCATTCACGCTTGTATACACATATTTTTTGAAGATCGTTGTCCGTACCCTCGCAACTTTTCATTTTCCATTCTTAGCGCGGATTGTCCTGATTGGCCGGTGGAGGACAATATAAAATGAAAATGGATTATATTTGAATAGGTGGCCCCATTATTCAAGTTTGAATGCTCGAAGACCGCCTTAGCCACCTATGCTTGCGTCTATTCAAGTACACGTGGCTGGAGAATTGCCATGTCGAGACGGTTGAAGGAGCGCACGCGTGCAGCAAAAAGCCACTGGGTTTTTATTTCCTCTTCCTCCCATACAAAATGCACCCTTACTTTCTTTATAATTGGTTCCAACTTTCTATCAAATTGATTAACATCCTATGCACTTTTACTTCCTATTGTTACGGAGGAAGACGCAGACGAAAAGCTATGTACACGTATATTTACAGGAAAATACGCTGCGCTTGGCCAAAAAGCAACAGCGCGCGCTAGCTTCAAATCGTCGTCGTCGTCTTCTTACTGCTCGGCTCCGTCATTGGAAATACTATCCCGTAGCACTACCCCCGGCGGCAAAAGCGCCGTCCCGGAGCGACTAAAGGCCGGAGTCTGAAGCAGTGTAGTAGGTCTTGAGCCTACTGATGTGCACCACATCAGTAGATGCCAGAGTAGATGACGACGTTGAGCTCACAGGAGCAATTTTGTAAGTCACAGGCGTCACCTGGCGCAGCACGCGGTAGGGCCCTGTGTATCGCGAAAGGAGCTTTTCGGAAAGTCCGACGTGACGAGAGGGCGACCACAGGAGCACGAGGCGAAAACTGTAAGTCACGGTGGCGGGCGTTGTACTGACGCTGCTGCGTGGTTTGCGAGTCCGTCAGTCGAGCACGGGCAAGCTGGCGTGCATGGTTGGCGAGGGCGATGGCGTCGCGCGCATACTCGGTTGTTGAGATCGCAGCAGGAGGAAGTACCGTGTCAAGGGACAAGGTCGCTTCGCGACCGTAGAGTGGATAAAATGGAGAAAATGCGGCGGTGTCATGCCGGGAAGAATTATAAGCAAATGTGACGTAAGGAAGGGCAACGTCTCAGTCGTGGTGGTCCTTTGAAACGTACTTGGACAGCATGTCGGTAAGCGTACGGTTTAACCGCTCTGTCAGGCCATTGGTTTGAGGATGGTATCAGGTAGTCAGCTTATGTTGAATAGAGCAGGAACGCACAATGTCGGCGATAACTTTCGAGAGGAAGTTACGACCACGGTCAGTAAGCAGCTGTCGCGGGGCGCCATGAAGTAAGACAATGTCACGCAAGAGAAAGTCCGCGACGTCAGTGGCGCAATTGGTAGGGAGAGCCGGCGTGATAGCGTATCGGGTGGCGTAATCAGTTGCGACGGCTACCCATTTGTTCCCAGAGGATGACGTGGGAAATGGACCGAGGAGGTCTAATCCAACACGAAAGAACGGTTCCACAAGGACGGTGATCAGCTGTAAATAACCGGAAGGTTGCACCTGAGGTGTTTTCCGACGCTGGCAGGGATCACAGGCAGCAACATAGCGTCGGACGGAGCGAGCGAGACCAGGCCAATAGAAGCAGCGGCGGACGCGGTCGTACCTGCGGGTTACCCCAAGATGTCCTGCAGTGGGTGCGTCATACATCTCAAAGAGCACAGTCTGTCGAAGATGTTTTGGCACGACAATAAGAAGATCAGGGCCATCAGGGAGGAAGTTCCTTCGGTACAGAATGCCGCCCTGGAGGACATATCGGCGAACGGATGCGTCGGTAAGTGTAGAGCGCAGACGCTCGATGAGTACTCGCAGCGATAGGTCTCGGTACTTCTCATCGGCGATGTTAGCGAAGGCAGACACAGAGAAAATGCCGTCGGCGATACTACTGTCGGCGTCGTCAGGCTCGTCTACCGGGTAGGGAGACAGGCAGTCAGCGTCCTTGTGTAGTCGGCCAGATTTGTAGGTGACAGAGAACGAATATTCTTGGAGGCGTAAGGCCCAGCGACCAAGTCTTCCTGTAGGGTCTTTCAATGAGCATAACCAGCAAAGCGCGTGATGGTCTGTGACAACGGAAAAGGGTCGGCCATATAAGTATGGTCGGAACTTCGCAACCGCCCACACTAGGGCCAGACACTCACGCTCAGTGATGGAATAGTTGCGCTCCGCGGGCGAGAGGAGCCTGCTGGCGTAAGCGATAACACGGTCGTGGCCACGCTGGCGTTGTGCCAGTACTGCGCCAATTCCGTGACCGCTGTCATCAGTACGGACTTCGGTAGGCGCAGAAGGATCGAAATAGGCCAGAACGGGAGGCGTTGTGAGAAGGTCAATTAGAAGCGAGAATGCAGAGGCCTCGTTTTCGCCCCACTGGAAAGGGGCGTCTTTTTTCAAAAGCTTGGTTAGTGATCGTGCTATGGCCGCAAAATTTTTCACGAAACGGCGGAAGTACGAGCAAAGGCCGATGAAGCTGCGCACATCCTTGACACACTTTGGAACAGGGAAGTGCGTAACAGCATGGATCTTGCCTGGGTCCGGTTGCACTCCGTTCGCGTCAACGAGATGTCCAAGGACGGTAATCTGGCGACGACCAAATTGGCACTTCGATGCGTTGAGTTGCAGAGCGGCTCGCCGAAAAACGTCCAGGAGTGCTGAGAGGCGCTCGAGGTGCGTAGCGAATGTTGGGGAGAATACTATAACGTCGTCCAAGTAGCACAGGCACGTGGACTATTTGAAACCGTGAAGAAG
This sequence comes from Dermacentor variabilis, assembly GCF_050947875.1. Lineage (NCBI taxonomy): Eukaryota > Metazoa > Arthropoda > Arachnida > Ixodida > Ixodidae > Dermacentor > Dermacentor variabilis. The sequence goes on along the minus strand of NC_134575.1, from coordinate 144,706,201 downwards.
GGAGTCCATCAGGCGTTCAAAAGTGGCAGGAGCGTTGCATAGACCGAACGGCATCACTTTGAATTGATAATGACCGTCGGGTGTTACAAAGGCAGTCTTCTCGCGTTCGAGATCGTCCACGGCAATCTGCCAATAGCCGGAGCGAAGGTCAATAGAGGAGAAATAGCGAGCACCGTGGAGGCAGTCAAGGGTGTCATCAATCCGAGGTAGGGGATACACGTCCTTTTTGGTAACCTTGTTAAGGTGCCGATAATCCACGCAAAAGCGCCATGAGCTATCCTTTTTTACCAGCACAACAGGTGACGCCCATGGACTACATGACGGTTCAATAATGTTCTCGGCAAGCATTTTGCGAACTTCGGTGTGAATAACTTGACGCTCAGCTGGTGATACTCGATACGGGCGGCGATGAATAGGAGAGGCATCGCCGGTATTAATGCGATGTTTGACAGCTGTTGTTTGGGCCAAAGGACGATCGTTCAAGTCAAAAATATCTTGGTAGGAAATCAGCACGCGGTAGAGCGCACGAGCGTGCTCGGAGGGCAGGTCGGGTGCAATCATTATCTGTAAGTTGGCGATGGTACAAGTTGCCGACTGCGACGGTAGAAGAGGATCGGCTGAATGGTCTTCTACCGAAATCGATGCTACAGAGTGATACTCGAATGAGCAAAGTTGGGCCAGAGACATCCCGCATGGCAGCAATTGTGTCGTCAAGCCAAAATTGACCACTGGCAGGCAGACGCAATTCGCCGTAACAGATAAAACTGTATGAGGTACTGTGATCCCGTATGTAAGGAGGACGTCTTGCATAGGAGCCGCGATGTAGTGACCATCGGGGACTGGTCGGGATGACACGAAGTCAACGTAAGTCAGTGCCGAAGGTGGCAAGCGAACGAAGTCGACGGAACTGAGGCGAGTAGGGTGTTGTTCAGCGGGATCCAGAGCAGGCAGGTCGAGGCGGAGAGTACTGGCGGAGCAATCGATGAGAGCAGAATGTGCGGAGAGGAAGTCTAAGCCGAGGATGATGTCGGGGGGACAGTGAGCGACGACTGTGAATAGCACGATTGTTGAGCGATCGGCGAAGGAGACGCGGGCGGTACACATACCAATTACGGGGGCTGTTCCGCCATCGGCGACACGGACAACAGGCGTCGTGGCGGGCGTGATAATTTTCTTGAGCCGGTTAGGAAGGTCAGCGCTCATTACGGACAAATGCGCCTCAGTGTCTATGAGTTCAGACACAGAAACACCGTCGACTTGCACGTCAAGAAGGTTCAGATGAGTGGGCAACGTCAGGAGAGGATTTGGCGGCGTAGGGAGAAATGCAGCGTCACCTCGAGGCGCTGCATCGTCTAGTTTTCCGGCTGGGAGCGGCGTCCGAAGGGAGTCGGCTAATAGGAGTGATGGGGCTGGGGAGAGCGACATTGTCGTCGTTGGGGCGAAGGCGAACGAGAATAGGAGCGGTTCGGTGCAGGAGAGTCAGCGGCGGCGTTATCGGAGCGTGCGGCATAGGGACGAGAAAGGCCGCCTGGAGGGCGAGAGTAGGCAGTATAAGTAGGCCGGGTCGGGGAACTCCAGCGACTGCGACAGTGCCGGGAAATGTGCCCGATTCGATGGCAGTGGAAACAAATGGGCTTGTCGTCAGCAGTGCGCCATTCAGATGGGTTGCGGAAACGTGGTGGGTAAGAAGATGCGGGACGGGGCGGAATCGCAGAAGCCGGGCGGGTATCAGGACGATGGGCCGAGCAGATGGTGTGAAGACCCATGTTTTCGAACTCCTGGAGGACAACTGCCTGGATCAGGTAAACTGTGACTGCAGGTGCGTTGGTGGGGCTGGAGTCAAAGGCAGCCGGATAGGCGGCCTCAATCTCATGCCGGACGATTCTGGTAATATCGCCAGTGCTGTTGGGATGAGGAGCATTGGCACAGGAAAATGTTGCTGGGGTCTTGGGCAAACTGCTGGCCGATACGACGGCTTTTAGCGAGTTCCAGGCGGCGGCACTCTTTTATAACTGCATCCACCTTCTCGACGTTGTTGAATACGAGGAAGTTGAAGGTGTTATCGGCAATGCCTTTGAGGATGTGGGAAACCTTGTCGGACTCAATCAAGTGTGCGTCAACTTTGCGGCACAGAGCCAAGACGTCCTGAATGTACGTGGCATAGGGCTCTGTTGACGTCTGCACACGGCCGGAAAGCGCCTTCTGCGTGGCCAGTTAGTGACCATAGGGGTTGCCGAACAAGCCTCGGAGCTTTTCCTTGAGCGAATCCCAACTGGTGAGCTCATCTTCGTGCGTGCGATACCAAACTCTAGGTGTGCCACCGAGGTAAAAGACTACGTTGGCGAGCATAACAGTAGGGTCCCACCGGTTATTGCGGCTGACGTGTTCATACAGGCTGATCCAGTCATCGACGTCTTCCCCATCTTTGCCAGAGAATAGGCCAGGATCACGGGGAGCGGGGAGAGTGACGTAGGTCGTAGAGGTGGCAGCAGGTGTCGGAGCCGGCGGAGTCGGGTTGTCATCGCCGGGAGCCACGCGTGTTACAAGAAAGTTGGTACGCTCCGTTTTTACTTTAGTCTGAAGAAAGTTTGTTAAAAGAAAGTTTATAGGAAGTTCGTAAGCTCCGTTTTTACTTTCGTGTGATGAAATTTTGTTCAAAGAAAGTTTGAAGGAATTTGGTAGGCTCTGCTTTTACTTTCGTCTGAAGAAATTCTGTTAAAAGAAAGTTTTAGAAAAGTTCGTAAGCTCCGTTTTTACTTTCGTCTGAAGAAATTCTGTTAAAAGAAAGTTTTAGAAAAGTTCGTAAGCTCCGTCTCTACTTTCGTTTGAAGAAATTTTGTTAACAGAAAGCTTAAAGGAAGTTGGTAGGCTCTGTTCTTACTTTCTTATGAAGAAAGTGTGTTAAAAGAAAGTTTTAGAAAAGTTGGTAAGCTCTGGTCTTGCTTTCATTTGAAGAAAGTTTGTTAAAAGACAGTTTAAGGCAAGTTGATTGGCTGTGCTCTTACTTTCGTTTGAAGAAATTTTGTTCAAAGGAAGTTTTAGAAAAGTTGGTAAGCTCCGTTTTTACGTTTGTTTGAAGAAAGTTTGTTGAAAAGAAAGTTTAGAGGAAGTTGATAGGCTCTGTTTATGCTTTCGTTTGAAGAAATTTACTAAAAGAAATTTTTAGAAAAGTTGGTAAGCTCCGTTTCAACTTTCGTTTGAAGAAATTTTGTTAACAGAAAGCTTCAAGGAAGTTGGTAGGCTTCGTTCCGACTTTCGTTTGAAGAAATTTTGATAACAGAAAGTTTGAGAAATGTTGGTAAGTTTTGTTTTTGCTTTTATTTAAAGAAAGTTTGTTAAAAGACAGTTTTAGAAAAGTTGGTAGCTCTGTTTTTACTTACGTTTGAAGAAAGTTGGTTTAAAAAAGTTGGTTTGCGAAGTTCTCTTGTTTAAAGAAAATTATAAAAATTGCATTTAATTGATTCATTTGCTCATTTAACACTGCAATAAAGAAGCATAACATGCAATATTGGTTATACAATAATTAGTACGAATGCCAGAGTACTACAGTGATAATTCCTTCGTGCAGTTTAAAAGAAAGCAAGGAGACAGAATAACTTCTTGCTTCGCATTCACATGTAATCAGCAGAAGCAAACGTAAAATATACGTGTCCTACACAGTGAAATTGTGGATTTATAATGTTTGTTCTACTGTAAAAAAGAAAGACTTTTATACATTGGGAATCGCACCACTTACTTCTCCGTGTAAAGCGCAGAGCTACCACTGCTCCATCTAAAATAGTTGCACTTTTGTGTTCTTTGACGTATTTTAAGCCAATTTATTTTTGTTCGCGACGCTTTCTTTTTATGTCAGCTTGTTAAGGAACCTTTCTTATAGTATTCTATGCAAATTATGCACAAAGCTTGGTTGTCTCACAAATGCAGTACCTGCGGTCGCTGTTAGAATTGTTCTTCCTTTCATAACTGCGGATCATCGCTGTGTTGAAATTCGTGGTCGAAGAGAAGTACGACAGCACGAATCCCGTTAATTGCTTGCTTGGGCGCACAATTGAATAATTAACAGTTGTCTGACTCAGCAATGAAAGTAGCGAAAGTGAACCTAGCACGGCCGCATCTGTTGGTTTACGCGTGCTTGCAAACAGTACGCTTGTTGCACTTCGGCCGAAGCTCCAGCTGCTGCAGCACACCAGCCATCGCCACGTTTTCTCGTCTTTATTTCCGACGCTATGAGAAAATATGGCCTCGCCAATTCAAGATGAGGGCGCATATTCTCGAAAATACGACACTCAATTGGCGTCGTAGGAAACCTGTATGTTTATTTTATTTTATTTACAGGATACTGCCGGCCTTAGTCTTAGGCCTTGGGCAGGAGTGGACAGTGCGATATACAGAAGAACAAAACAAAAATTAACAGCAAAAATAATTACAAGAATTCAATACATTGCAATAGACATATTCCCTGATCCGCACAAGCCGTACAGAGCATTCCAACGAAAAAAAAACATCAGAAAATTTCAATATATATTTTAGAATATGGATATTCGCTGAGCCGCAAAAGCTGTACAGAGCATACTGATAACAACGCGATATTGATAAGGAGTCGCCTTCATACTGGTATGCTGAAAGACATCGCGCATGCTCGGTAGGTTGAGCAGCAAAAATCTACAAATAGTAATGACAAGCAAGCGAAAATAGCACTTGCGTATATCGTAAATCAAAAAGGAAAAAGAAAAATTAGATTCATACATACATATATAACATCAAGTCTAAATGCTATTCAGCTGGTTGCAGAATGACTGGACGGTCGGGCATTCCACTGTACTGGCAGAGAGCGCGTTCCACTCACCTATCGTCCGAGAAAAAAATGTGTCTTTAAATACGTTTGTTCTGCAAGAAAATTCCTTTATTTTCTTCTGATGATTAGACCGTGTTGCACGCCTAGTGACTAAAGTAATATACATATCCTTATCTATCCCCAGCCTATCATGGTAAATACATGTATTTCAGACGGTCCTTATATCGCCTTAATTTTAATGTTTCCAAGATAATTTCGTTAATAAGAACTGTCGGAGATACGTGCTAGCTATAACAGTTAAACACGAATCTAACAGATTTTCTTTGAATATTTTCCAATTGAGTAATGTTCTTCAGGGTGTACGGGTCCCACACTACCGAGGCGTACTCAAGAATTGACCTAATATACGTTTTGTACGCTAAAAGATGGATTTCTTGTGTGGACTGTCGAAGCGACCTTCTCAAGTAACCAAGCTGGCGCACTGCCTTTTTTGAAATATGAGATATGTGATCGTTCGCATTCCATAAAGTAAATAACCCAAGTGCGGAACAATGGGAGGGTCTGCTCACCAGCAGCGAGCTCGCAGCCCAACGGGCAATTGTGCAGCACGCCTGCGAGGCAGCAAGACTCAGCGGTGCCCTGGAATAGGGGCGCCGACCTTGTGAAGCGGCCAGGACTCAAAACATGAAGACACCGGCCCACCGCCAATCTCTGTGAGATATAGAGAAATAAAGTTTTTCCATTCCATTCCATCTAAGGTCGGATGAAATTACGAGGCCTAAGTATTTGTAGCTACTAAGCGTAGATATATTATTGCCACTGAAACTGTAAGAAATCTTTAAGGGGTGGCGTTTTCGTGTTACTGACATAGCAACCGTTTTCTTCGCATTAATATTCATTTTCCATGTGGCACACCACGCTTCTACCTTGGCTAGTGAAGAATTCAAGCGGACCTGATCATTTACGCTATTAACTTCTTGATATAGTATACAGTCGTCTACAGATAAACGTATTTTCACGTTTACTTCTTTTATTAAGTCATTGGCAAAGATTAGAGAGAAAAGAAGCCCAACGACGGACCCCTGTGGAATGCCCGACCGAACCGGTGCTGATCCAGAACGCGCGCCGTCGATAAACACACTTTGCCGCCTTAACGACAGATATGCTGAAATCCATGAAATCAAAGAATAATTTTTAAGTATTGTTTGTAGCTTTAACAGCAGTTTAGTGTGAGACACACGGTCGAAAGCTTTTTCGAAATCTATGAATATTAAATCATATGGGCACTGATCATGAATTTGTGCTCGGTAGCTCTCAAAGAAGCCCGTGGACCTCCTGCCATTGCTAGCAGACGGAGCTGCACGGGCAGCGCGTTGAGTGGCTCGTGTTCGCCGACTAAAGTTCACTCATGGTGCGGCTTAAACCCCTGTATATGTTTGATAAATGAGGAAGCCTGCCCAGGAACCCCAACAAATGGGGCCTAAATACCGGCCCTCCTCTCAGCTACGACTTCGTTTGTGTAACAAAATCGTATCTCGAAGTCCGTGCTTTTGCAAACTGCATGCGCCTGAAGCGAGTGCGAATCTTAGGGGCGAGATCCGCTTGGTTAACCTCAGTGTGGCGCTGCTGCAGTGTTTGTTGTTCTTGACAAGCAAAGTCATTTATAACGTTTGGCTAATATCTGTGGACAGGTAGGCGGAAATTTAGGTTTAAAATTTAGCGTTAGAAAATCTGGTGCTATGGTATGCAATGAAAACAGTGAACAGACTGACAATACAGGGCCAGGAAATACCTCTGGCAAAGAAATATAAATATCTTGGTGTATGGATAAACGAAGGCAATAGATATGTGAAAACGTAGAAAAAAAAACAATAACAGAAAAGGGGAAGAGAAATGCAGCCGTAATGGAAGCACAGAGCGCTATGGGGATATAATAAGTACGACATCCTCCGTGGTTTGTTCCAGGACTTACTTTTGGAAATGCGGTTCTTTGTTTGACATCAAGGTACAATCAGGACTCAATGGCAACCAAAGGTCAGCGGGACGCCTCGCATTGGACGCTCACGGGAAGACTACAAATGCAGCTGTGCAAGGTCATATGGTCTGGACAAGTTTTGAAGTGAGGGAAGCTCACAGTAAAATTGATTATGAATAACGACTGAGGAATATGGGTGAAAGTAAATGGGCTGGGAGAGTGTTGAGGTACTTGTGCAGGAAAAACATTGATTCACAGTTCATCATTACCTGCATGTATGCGGTCTGTAGGGCGAGCAACAAAGCAACAAAGAACGTCAAGCGGAAAGTCAGAGACGCTGAAATAACTACATGAGGGGCGGCAATGGAAAAGAAACCTGTCATGAGTAACTACGTAAGAGGAAAAAAAACGTAATCAGAAAAGGAACAATTTATGATAACTCAAAGGGAAGCTCGTTGCTTTTCGAAATGAGATCAGGTTGCCTTAGAACATGCACCTATAAACCGAGATATAAGAAGTGTACCGGAGCACTTTTGTGCCAGTTCTTTGCCAGCACAGAGAAAGAAGTTGAAGTTCGTGTGTGTTTCGCTCTATTGGTTTTTCGGGCTGTGGCTGCCTTGTGTTAGTGGCCCTTTTCCAGACGCCGTGCCCATGTACCTGAGACGAACTCGCCTGTTACATTCGGTGGACGGGCTGGGTAGTCCCTTTCTACGTGCTGTAGCTCGGCAGCTGTACTTTACCATCTCCCGCTGCAATGACTGAGGACGTCACTACATAGCTAGCCCCGCACCTGCCATCTGCGCAGGTGTGGTTCGTCAGCGTGACCCTACGATATTCAGCGGTACTGACGATCGCGACGTCGAAGACTTGCTGTCCGAGTATGAACGCCGTAGCGCTCATAACAAATGGGATGACGCTGCCAAGCTGACTCACGTCATCTGTTACCTGACTAATGTGGCCAGCTTATATGTTTTAACAATCAGGAAGCCGACTTTACGACCTGGTCGGTTTTCAAGCAAATCCTCACTTCGTTCTTCGGTAGGCCAGCCGCGCGCAAGCTTCGCGCTGAACACCGCCTGCGTGGCCGAGCTCAACAAAGTGGTGAGACCTTCACGAGCTATATTGAAGACGTTATCGGCCTCTGTAGGCGGGCGAATGCTTCAATGGCGCAAATCGAGAAAATAAGGCACATCCTGAAAAGCATAGAGGACGACGCCTGCCATATGCCGGTAGCTAAGGACCCTCAGACAATCGCCCAAGTAATCAAACTGTGCCACAGTTTTGATGAGCTGCGTAAGGAGCGCCTTTCCACGCGCTGTACCACTATGCAATCCGCAAAAATTTCAGCCTTGGTAACCACACGTACAGGAGCTGAATATTCCACCCTGCCGCCGTAAATTCGGCAGTACATCCGCGAGGAAATGGCTCACTCGCTCATATGCGCGACCGCCGCCAACGCTAAGCAGACCAGTTACCAGCTTCTACTCGCCGCCACGTCCCGAACGCCAGGTTCACGTGGCAGCGTACCCACCGCGCGGAACCTCTCACATCCCATGGCGCACTCCGGATAACCGCCCAGTCTGCTACGCCTGCGGTATCGCTGGGCATGTTGCGCGCCACTGTCGCCGCCGTGTAGGGTATTTTCGCCACGTCGCGCCCCGCTTTGTACATACCCCTGAACTACCAGAATGCCATGTTGACGCTGACGCTTCGGACTCCTATTCACGCCGTGCCACCTTCAGCTCACGTCAGTCGCCTTCACCTCGCCGCCGCTTCATTTCCCCCATGCTTCGGCGGTTCGATTCTCTGCTGAGGGAAAACTAACAGCCGAAATTCCTGACGCAAGAACTATTCCTGACGCAAGAACTATTCCTGACGCAAGAACTATGCTGTCGTCGAACTTAACAGGGCCTCATACCTTGCCCCCTATTGAAATCGCAGTGTTTATAGATGGTGTCGCAACCAAAGCTCTTGTCGACACAGGAGCTGCCGTTTCTGTGATAAGTGAACTACTGTGCTGAAAACTGAAAAAAGTTATGATACCGATTTCTGACCTGTCATTACAGACGGCGAGCTCACCGCACGTTAAGCCTTTGGCCACGTGCGCCGTTTCTGTGATAAGTGAACTACTGTGCTGAAAACTGAAAAAAGTTATGATACCGATTTCTGACCTGTCATTACAGACGGCGAACTCACCGCACGTTAAGCCTTTGGCCACGTGCGCCACTTGTGTTTTGAATGAAGATGTGCCGTATATCGTAGAATTTGTCGTCCTCTCGCGTGCGTCGTATGATGTTGTCCTAGGTTGGGACTTCCTTTCCGAACATCATGCTGTAGTCGACTGCGTTTGTGCACAACTGGCCCTGTATCCGTTGAGTACGATAATCGCAGACCCTACGTGCCCGTCTCATAAAGTGCTTGTCACTGCCGACGTCCTCATTTCTACATTCTCGGCCGCCTTAGTCTCCATGCGCTGTAGCTCTGTCACTGACTCAAGCGTTTTTTCACGCCGTCCTAAGATTATACCCGTCGCCGCAACCTCGTAGTTACGTTTGCCGTTGTCCAACTTGCTGATGGTTGCGGCGCAGTTTACGCGTGCAATCCCTTTCCCTGCCATTCAACTTTATTAAACGCGAATGCCTCGGCCATCTGGACACTTTTCATGCCATTTAACATCCCAGGCATCTTCTGATGTGACACTACTGCCTCTTGATGCAGTCACTTCTGCCACCACACCCACTGAACGTGACCAAGACATCTTGTAGCGCAGCATAGATAACGCCCTCACTCAGGCCCAGCGCAGCCAAGTCGTTCAACTACTTCAACGTTTTCGTGCATCTTTTGACCTCGAGCAACCTTCCAAGGGGTGCACGTCTGAGGTTGTTCACCGTATTGACACTGGTGACCATGCTCGACTGCGCCAGCGTCCCTACCGGATATCACCGACCGAACGTCACGTTATCCGAGACCACGTTGACGATAAGATGAAACGCGACGTGATTCAAGAACCCCACAGTCCCTGGGCTTCTCCGGTCATGTTTGTGCGTAAAAGGGATGGTTGGATCAGGTTTTGTGTCAATTACCGCCGACTAAACAAGATTACACGCAAGGATGTCTATCCGCTAACGCGTATTGACGACGCTCTGGATTGCCTTCAAGTAGCCGAATCTTTCTCGACGCTGGATCAGGGCTCCGGCTACTGGCAAATGCCCATCGCGATATCCCACCGCCTAAAAACAGCTTTTGTCACCCCTGACGGTTTATATGAATTTAATGTGATGCCTTGCAGCATTTGCAACGCGTCTGCAATTTTCGAGAGGATGATGGACTCTATTCTGAGAGGATTAAAATGACAGACCTGTCTGTGCTACTTAGAACATATAGTAGTATTTCCTGCAGATTTTTCCCCTCACACCACTCGCCTTGAACAAGATTGTGAGTGTCTCACTGCCGCAGGATTAGAGATAAACTTGACAAAATGTCATTTTGGCGCCCGTAAACTTAAGATCTTAGGCCACGTAGTCTCGAAAGAAGGCATCTTACCGGACCCTGCAGAGCTTCGTGCGGTTGCTGATTACCCCAAGCCCTGCACTCTCATGGAGCTCCGTAGGTTCATCAGCTTGTGCTCTTATTTCCGGCGTTTCATCCGCAATTTCGCTTCCAGTATCGCCCTCTTGACGCAGCTTCTTGCCGGCAGCACTGACCTCTTGACTTGGAATCCCGAGTGTGATGAGTCATTTCCAACGCTTCGCCGACTCCTCACACTCCTTCCAATAGTGCGACATTTCGATCCCACCGCACCTACTGAAATCCACACGTGCGCTAGTGGTATCGGACTTGGTGCCGTACTCGCCCAACGCAAGCGTGACTATGACGAGTACGTTGTGGCATATGCCGGCCGTACACTAACAGAGGCAGAGTCAAATTACTCCGTAATGGAATAGGAATGCTTGGCCATTGTTTGGGCAACCGGTAAATTTCGTACTTACCTTTACGATCGTCAGTTTAACGTTGTCACCGACCACCATGCCCTTTTTTGGTTATCGTCCTTGAAAGATCGCACTGGACGCCTCACTCGCTGGGCTTTACCCCTTCAAGAATATGATATTCGTGTCATTTATCGCTCAGGAAGAATACTCTCAGACGCTGACGCCCTCTCCCGTTCGCCCCTACCTTCTGAACCCGTCTGCTCAACCACTTTCACCTGCGATTCGTCATCCCTTGCGGTCACCGACATGCCCGCGGAACAGCGCAAAGACGCCTGGATCGCTTCGCTGCTTGACCATACATCTCGAACTTCGCCTGGCTCGCCCTCACGCACCCATCATCCAGTTGCACACTGTGCAGTTCGCGAAGGCTTGTTGTACTGTCGCAATTACCCAACTGACGGCCGCATGTGGCTCCTTGTTATTCCTCGTCACCTGCGCTCGGACATTTGCAGTGTTTTCCACAATGACCTCCAATGTGGCCACGCTGGCACATTCAGGACGTACTCCCGTCATCGTCTACACTGCTATACTGGCGCGGCATGTATCACTACGTTCGCCAGTATTTTCGGCCATGCTCTACGTGTAAGCGCAGCAAGACACTTCCTCACAGCATCGCCGGTCCTCTACAGCCATTGCCTTGCCCTTCCCGACCGTTCGACCGCGTTGGAGTCGATCTTTTTGGTCCCCTTCCGAACACTCTTCACGGCAACCATTGGGCCATTGTCGCCGTTGACCACCTCACACGGTATGCTGAAACATCGGCGCTGCCAAGCGCCACCGCGAAGGACGTTCCTTACTTCTTTCTTCATCACGTCATTCTGCGACATGGTCCACCACACGAATTGCTAAGCAACTGTGGCCGCGTGTTTCTCTCAAAGGTCATCGAAGCCCTCCTAAAAGAATGTCAGATTGTACATAGCACCGCCTCCAGCCTACGATTCTCAATCTAACGGCATGACGGAACGTTTCAATCGTACATTTGCCGACATGCTGGCGATGTACGTGTCCGACGATCGCACGAATTGGGACCGGGTACTTCCATTCATAACCTACGCTTATAACTCCGCCACCCAAGCTACCACTGGCGTCTCAGCTTTCTTTCTTCTATATGGACGTGAACTATCATGCTGCATAGATACAATTTTGCCTTACCGACCTGACGTTTCTGAAACGGAGCCTATTTCCGAAGCGGCTGCTTATGCAGAAGAATGTGATCAACTGGCGCGTTTGTTTACCACGCAAGACCAGTGTCGTCAAAAATCTCGCCATGACGCATCTGCATCTACTGCAAACCGTCCCCCCGGAACGCTTGTTTGGCTATGGGTTTCATCCACCCCTCTCGGCCTTTCTACCAAGCTCTTGTCCAAATACAACGGTCCTTACAGAGTCCTAGAGAAAACGGCGCCTGTGAACTATGTCGTCGAGCCGGTCGAGCCAGCTCCTGAAAATCGTTTCCGAGGACGCGAAACAGTTCATGTCGCACGGCTTAAACCGTGCTACGACTCGCCTTTGCTGTCTGCTGCCTATGTCACCAGGTTGGCTCCTTTCTACGCAGGGAGTGTTGTACCGGAGCACTTCGGCGTCAGCATCTTGTTCACTTCATCTTGAATAACGTTACGCTCTCAAGCAGAAACTCGAAATGGCCGGCGATGAATAGGACTGGCATCACCAGTACTTATGTGATGCTTAACAACTCAACTCTGGCACAATTGGCGATTGCTGAGGTCGACGATGTCATGGTAGGAAACTTAAAGGCGACACAGAGCTGCTGCTTCTTCAGGCAATAGATCCGCAGCACTCATGGGACGAAATGTTGCGTCAGGGCAAATAGCATCTTTTGGACATAGTGAATAACCGGAGCTGACGTCTATGGAAAACGTCGGGACGTGGTCATCTCCGATAGCACGGAGCGTTGCAACCGATATGCCTTTGGGTAGAACTTCCTTTGTCAGGCCAAAATTGACGACGGGGAGGCATGTCCGGCTATCGCCGACGATGACCACGGAGTGGGGCACAATGATATTGCGCCTCAAAAGGTCATCAGGAACAGGTGTGGCGAACTAATCACTATCGGGCACAGGAAAAGATGATAGCACGTTGACGAAAGTCAAGGTTGTAGGCGGCAGGCGCACGAAGGCGGTCGTGCTAAAGTAGTTCAGCAGTTCGGCACAAATATGCGCGAGTAGAGGAAGTTCGAGGCAAAGGGTAACGGCAGAACAGTCGATCAAAGCTCAATGCACAATAAGAAAGTCGAATGCGGGGATTAGGTCATAGGAACAATTGGTCAGCACTGTAAAAACAGGAACGTGGCGGTCGGCGATACTTATACGGGAAGCACACATTCCAGTGATATCAACAGTGCTGCCATAGGGCGCGCGTACGGCTCGAGTTGTAGGAGGCGTGAGAACTTTCCTCATTTGATGACGGAGGTTACAACTTGTTTTGGATACCTGGGCTCCAGTATCTTTTAGCACCGTCAAAGGGGCACCGTCGATGTCAACATCAGGTAAGTTCTGGTTTCGACAAGACGAAGACAATGCAGCACTACCTCCAGGAGTGAAAACAAAATACACTATACTGATGGGCGACTTCAATGCCAAGGTAGGCAAGAAGCAGGCTGGAGACAAGCACGTGGGGGAATATGGCATAGGCACTAGGAATAGCAGGGGACAGTTATTAGTAGACTTTGCAGAACAGAATAAGATGCGGATGATACCTTCTTCCGCAAGCGGGATAGCCGAAAGTGGACGCGGAGGAGCCCGAATGGCGAGACTAGAAATGAAATACACTTTATACTCTGCGCTAACCCTGGCATCATACAAGATGTGGATGTGCTCGGCAAGGTGCGCTGCAGTGACCATAGGATGGTAAGAACTCGAATTAGCCTAGACTTGAGGAGGGAACGGAAGAAACTGGTACATAAGAAACTGATCAATGAGTTAGCGGTAAGAGGGAAAATAGAGGAATTCCGGATCAAGCTACAGAACATGTATTCGGCTTTAACTCTAGAAGAGGACCTTAGTGTTGAAGCAATGAACGACAATCTCGTGGGCATCATTAAGGAGTGTGCAATAGAAGTCCAATGCTATTCACAGCGTGTTTACAGGAGGTATTCAGAGACCTGGATTGGGAAGAATTGGGGATAAAAGTTAATGGAGAATACCTTAGTAACTTGCGATTCGCTGATGATATTGCCTTGCTTAGTAACTCAGGGGACCAATTGCAATGCATGCTCACTGACCTGGAGAGGCAAAGCAGAAGAGTGGGTCTAAAAATTAATATGCAGAAAACTAAAGTAATGCATAACAGTCTCGGGAGAGAACAGCAATTTACAATAGGCAGCCAGGCACTGGAAGTCGTAAGGGAATGCATCTACTTAGGGCAGGTAATGACGGCGGATCCGGATCATGAGACGGAAATAATCAGAAGAATAAGAATGGGCTGGAGTGCGTTTGGCATGCATTCCCAATTCATGAACAGCAGGTTGCCGTTATCCCTCAAGAGAAAAGTATATAATAGCTGTGCCTTACCAGTACTCACCTACGGGGCAGAAACCTGGAGGCTTACGAAAAGGGTTCTACTCAAATTGAGGACGACACAACGAGCTATGGAAAGAAGAATGATAGGTGTAACGTTAAGGGATAAGAAAAGAGCAGATTGGGTGAGGGAACAAACGCGAGTTAAAGACATCTTAGTTGAAATCAAGAAAAAGAAATGGGCATGGGCAGGACATGTAATGAGGAGGGAAGATAACCGATGGTCATTAAGGGTTACGGACTGGATCCCAAGGGAAGGGAAGCGTAGCAGGGGGCGGCAGAAAGTTAGGTCGGCGGATGAGATTAAGAAGTTTGCAGGGACGGCATGGCCACAATTAGTACATGACCGGGGTTGTTGGAGAAGTATGGGAGAGGCCTTTGCCCTGCAGTGGGCGTAACCAGGCTGATGATGATGATGATGATGATGATGATGATGAATAGAAGTCGGTGGTAACTCCGTTAGACAGGATACCAGTAGGCTATCGCAGGAGACGAAAGATCTGATCAAGAAACGCCAATGTATGAGAGCCTCTAACCCTACAACTAGAATGGAACTGGCAGAACTTTCGAAGGTAATCAACAAGCGTAAGACAGCTGACACAAGGAAGTATAATATGGATAGAATTGAACATGCTCTCAGGAACGGAGGAAGCCCAAAAGCAGTGAAGAAGAAACTAGGAATTGGCAAGAATCAGATGTATGCGTTAAGAGACAAAGCCGGCAATATCATTACTAATATGGATGAGATAGTTCAAGTGGTTGAGGAGTTCTATAAAGATTTATACGGTACCAGCTGCACCCACGAAGATAATGGAAGAGAGAATAGTCTAGAGGAATTCGAGATCCCACAGGTAACGCCGGAAAAAGTAAAGAAAGCCTTCGGAGCTATGCAAAGGGAGAAGGCAGCTGGGGAGGATCAGGTAACAGCAGACTTGTTGAAGGATGATGGGCAGATTGTTCTAGAGAAACTGGCTACCCTGTATACGCAATGCCAATTGACCTCGAGCGTACCGGAATCTTGGAAGAACGCTAACATTATCCTAATCCATAAGAAAGGGGACGCCAAAGACTTGAAAAACTATAGACTGATCAGCTTACTGTCAGTTGCCTACAAACTATTTACTAAGGTAATCGCAAATGGAATCAGGAACACCTTAGACTTCTGTCAAGCAAAGGACCAGGCAGGATTCCGTAAAGGCTACTCAACAATAGACCATATTCACACTATCAATCAGGTGACAGAGAAATGTACGGAATATAACCAACCCTTATTTACAGCTTTCGTTGATTACGAGAAAGCGTTCGATTCTGTCGAAACCTCAGCAGTCATGGAGGCATTACGGAATCAGGGTGTAGACGAGCCGTATGTAAAAATACTGAAAGATATCTACAGCTGCTCCACAGCCACCGTAGTCCTCCATAAAGAAAGCAACAAAATCCCAATAAAGAAAGGCGTCAGGCAGGGCGATACAATCTCTCCAATGCTATTCACAGCGTGTTTACAGGAGGTATTCAGAGACCTGGATTGGGAAGAATTGGGGATAAAAATTAATGGAGAATACCTTAGTAACTTGCCATTCGCTGATCATACTGCCTTGCTTAGTAACTCAGGGGACCAATTGCAATGCATGCTCACTGACCTGGAGAGGGAAAGCAGAAGAGTGGGTCTAAAAAGTAATCTGCAGAAAACTAAAGTAATGGTTAACAGTGTCGGAAGAGAACAGCAATTTAAAATAGGTAGCGAGGCATGGAAGTGGTAAGGGAATACATTTACTTAGCACAGGTAGTGACTGCGGATCCGGATCATGAGACGGAAATAATCAGAAGAATAAGAATGGGCTGGGGTGCGTTTGGCAGGCGTTCTCAGATCATGAACAGCAGGTTGCCATTATCCCTCAACAGAAAAGTTTATAACAGCTGTGTCTTACCAGTACTCACGTACGGGGCAGAAACCTGGAGGCTTACGAAAAGGGTTCTACTTAAATTGAGGACGACGCAACGAGCTATGGAAAGAAGAATGATGGGTGTAACGTTAAGGGATAAGAAAAGAGCAGATTGGATGAGGGAACAAACGCGAGTTAATGGCATCTTAGCTGAAATCAAGAAAAAGAAATGGGCATCGGCAGGACATGTAATGAGGAGGGAAGATAACCGATGGTCATTAAGGGTTACGGACTGGATTCCAAAGGAAGGGAAACGTAGCAGGGGGCGGCAGAAACTTAGGTGGGCGGATGAGATTAAGAAGTTTGCAGGGACGACATGGCCACAATTAGTACACGACCGGGGTTGTTGAAGTATGGGAGAGGCCTTTGCCCTGCAGTGGGCGTAACCAGGCTGCTGATGATGATGATGACCTCCAGGAGTTGCATGGTCCTGTTTTCCGTCCGGGAGGGTCCATAATTCATGGGCAGCAGATAGCGGCGTGGCTGGGGCGAGGGGGACCGACGGCGCTGAGATGACGGCGAGCGAGCAGGATGACTGACATCAACGGATACGCCAGAGGTGGGAGGCATATGACGAAGCGAGTAATGGCGCGAGTCGGCATATGGGCGAGGAGACGGGGAAAAGGAGCTCGAATATGGCGGCGTCCAGGTGGTGCGGCAGTGGCATGCGACGTGGCCAATGCGGAGACAACGGAAGCAAATTGGCTTGTCCGGAGTTCTCCACTCGGTAGGTTACGGTATCTGGAAGGGGCATACAGATCGCCGTGAGGCGTCGCAGTCGGCACCGGTCGGGCGTCAGGTCGGGAGATGGAGCAGGCAGCAGGAAAGCCTAGGTTTGCAAGTTTTTGCCGCACAACTGCCTGAACGAGAGAGATTGCTGGGGCTGGTTGGACAATGGTGAGGTCAAGTGGGCGTGGAAGGAACGGCGCAGGACTTGTGGCTTCGAGCTCGCGGCGAACAATACGTGTGTAGTGCTCATTTAAGGGTTGTGAAGCGGTAAGGTCGACGCAAGACGACGTCGCAGCCATGTTAGGGAGCCGGGAGAACTGTAAAATGACGCTGCGGCTTCTGGCGAGCTCAAAGCAGCCGAATGCCTTGACAATGACGTGGATGGTGGACTCATTGTTGAAGACCGACAAGTTGAACGCGACGTCCGCGATCCCTTTGAGTAGATGGCCGAATTTGCCAACCTCGGTCATTTTCTCGTCGATTTTCCCGCAAAGAGCGAGCACGTCTTGTACATACGATTCAGTAGATGACTGAACTCGGGTAGCAAGCTCTTTTCTAGCAGCCAGCTGCCGACTGGTGGGATTGCCAAAAAGTCGCTGAGCTTCTCCTTGAAAGCATCCCAGCTAGAGATCTCGTCCTCACGTGTCCGGAACGAGACACGACTACAATAGGACATTCGCTAGCATAATGGTAGGATCCCAGCGGTTGTCTAGGCTAACAAGCTCATACAGGCTGAACCAGTCCTCAACGTCGACGTTGTCTTGGCCGGAGAATATGCCAGGATCGCGGGGATTGGTAACCGTAACGTACGTTGTTGTCGGGGTCGCAGGTGTAGAAGCAGACGAGGTGTCGTCACCGGGAGCTATGGCGGAAAGCAGGACAGTACAACCGCTGCGGAGCTCCGTAGCGAGGACGGGGAACGGCACTCTCCACCAAAATGTTACGCGAGCGAAGGATTAAGACCCGAGACTATTTACAAAGTATATTGACACGTGTACTTATCTTTATCGGGCAACCACGTTTCGCCGCCTAACAAATGTAATCGCACAGCGTGGAACGCGCCTGCGTGTATCCGGAGTTTCTGGAAAGTTATCGATGCTTCTATCAGCTGTCTGTTGTCCCCGAACCTTATCTTATCTGATTTCGTCACCTGACGCGAATGGTGTCGAACTTTGTGGAAGGCACTCGGGTCCGAATGATTAGTCTGGAACATTCGACGACTGCTCTATCAAAGCCGATGCCCTTGACCCACAGATCAGATTTGCGACGATCGCCGACCGTGTTCGCCGCTATCGTTGTGCTATAACTGTAGCCTGTTTTTGTGGGCACAGGTTCGCCCAATAAAAGTTAGTTTTGTCTTTCACAGTATTCCTACTGTGTTCTTCAACGTCACCACCACGTGACATCTGGTGGAGGTGCTTTTCGTTCATGTACCGGACGCCCCCGACAAGCCGTGATCCTAGCCCGGACCGCAAAGAGAACGCCAACGTCACCAAGAACCAGCGAGGTAGCCGCAGACTGCAAGGACTGCCCCAGAGCACGGACTTTTGCCTGAGACGACCAAGAAGATCGCCACCAAGCCCACCCCAATGGCAGCCCCGGCGTCCCTCATCGTGCTGCAGCAGCCCAGGAAGCCTCCGATGTTCCGCGGTTCAACGTTCGAGGACCCGGAAAGCTGGCTTGAGATATACGAGAGAGTCGCTGCTTTTAACAACTGCAACAGTGACTACAAACTGCGACATGTCTTCTTCGCATTGGAAGACGCTGCCAGGATGTGGTTCGAGAACCGAGAAGCCACCTTAACAACCTGGGAGCTGTTCCGAAGCGGCTTCTTGCAGACATTCGCAAGCGTCGTACGCCGAGAACGAGCTCAAGCGCTGTTAGAAACCCGGGTGCAGCTACCTAATGAAACAACCGCGATCTTTACAGAAGAAATGAGCCGCCTATTCCGCCACGCCGACCCGGAAATGTCCGAGGAGAAGAAAGTCCGTCTACTGATGCGTGGTGTAAAGGAGGAACTTTTCGCCGGAATGGTACGAAGCCCACAGAAGACCGTCAACGACTTTCTTCACGAGGCCACTAGTATCGAGAAGACACTGGAAATGCGGAACCGGCAATTCAACCGCCGCACGAACTCGACAAACTACGCCGCAGTTGCGTCACTGGCCACGGACGATTTGCGCGAGACTATCCGAGTGGTCGTGCGGGAGGAACTACAGAAGCTGTTGCCTTCATCACAGCCTCAAGTGGCTTCGATTTCCGACGCCGTACGTGAGGAGCTCCAGCAACAACTCGGAGTACGCCCTGAATCGCCACAGCCTCAGCCGCAAGCAGTCACTTACGCCGCTAAAGCCCGCCGTCACGTTCCTCCTTCGCGCTCAGGGAAGGGTCCAGTGACGACACAGTTCCGTCGTCCACCAGCACCCCCGCCGCCAGCACGTCAAGCCGTCACCTCACGCGGCGTTCCAAGGAAGACTGATGTTTGGCGTGCCCCCGACCACCGCCCGCTTTGCTATCACTGCGGAGAAGCCGGGCACATCTACCGCCGATGCCCATACCGGGAGATGGGACTCCGAAGGTTCGCCGTTAACGCGCCACGACCACAGATTGGCGAACGACCTCGCGATATCGCCGACTACCTGGCCGCCACTCAGTGGAGCCCTCGACGACCGTCCCGTTCGCCGTCACCAGGCCGCTACCTGTCGCCGCAGCGCCGACCATACACCGGCCCAGCCCGGGGCCGCTCTGCGAGCCCATATCCAGAAAACTAAAAGCAGCAACCGATGGAGGTGCGGTTGCTGTTCGTCGAACTGACGAAGATCCTCCCCCGCCGACTAAGACAACGAAGAGACCATCTCGACGACATAATGACACGCCGCCGTCCCGACGAAGTCAGGAAGCCAAGACTGCACCGACGAAAGACGACTTGACCACGCGACGTTCTAGCTTCAGTTCAGCACGACGCAGCCGTGATCCGACGCCAAGACCTAACTGCAACGCCAGACAAAGAACCACCGACCTCGACGTGCTTCTCGATGGCCACGCAGTTACCGCCTTAGTGGACACAGGGGCTGATTACTTCGTCATGAGTGGACACATCGCCGCCCAGTTGAAGGAAGTTAAGACCGCATGGGAAGGCCCTCAAATTCGGACCGCTGGAGGACACCTCATAACGCCGACTGGAATCTGCACGGCAAGAATAACCATTCATGACCGGACTTACCCTGCCACCTTCGTTATCCTCCAACTGTGTTCACGAGACGTCATTCTCGGTATGGACTTACTGAACCAACACGGCTCAATCATCGACCTCAAGTCGAAGTCAATAACGCTGTCGGAAGATAAATCGATACCGCCAGAGAGCCCTCGTAGTCACCACGCCTTGAGTGTGCTCGAAGATCAAGTGAGCATCCCGCCTCGCTCCAGCATTGTTATTTCGGTCGGCATCAAAACACCCGCTGACGTAGAAGACGTCATCGAAGGCGACCAACGTCTACTGCTAGACCGTGAACATTGCGTCGCAAGAGGGATCGCTCGACTGCATGGAGGGAAAACTGAAGTGTTGCTGACAAACTTCAGCCAGGAGTTCAAGCACATCAACGAAGGCATGACGATCGCGTACATCGAGGAAATTTTGGAAACCAGTAATGCGCTTGTCCTCTCGGATTCCGCCGCGTCTACCCCGACGACCATGGTTCCCGAACCAGACAACGACATTAATCCAAATCTCCCTATGATTAAGCAACAGCAGCTCAAAAGTCTGCTCCGACAATACAAAGGCTGCTTGTCGACGTCATCGAGGATTCGACAAACACCAGACGCCAAGCATCTCATAATCACCGAGGAGTGCGCTCGACCACTCCGCCAGAGCCCTTACCGAGTTTCGCCGCGAGAACGTGCAGCTATGAGAGAACAAGTCGACGAAATGCTGCGCGACGATATCATCCAGCCGTCGAAAAGCCCGTGGGCATCCCCTGTTGTCCTGGTAAAGAAAAAGGACGGAACCCTAAGTTTCTGCGTCGATTATTGTCGTCTGAACAAGATCACGAAGAAGGACGTATACCCCCTCCCACGGATAGACGACGCACTGGATCCGCTCTGCAACGCTCCATACTTCTCGTCGATGGACCTCAAGTCTGGCTATTGGCAAATAGAAGTCGATGAAAGAGATCGCGAAAAGACCGCCTTCATCACCCCAGGCGGCCTCTACGAGTTCAAGGTTATGCCATTTGGACTGTTCTCGGCGCCTGCAACGTTCCAGCGCGTGATGGACACGGTTTTAGCAGGATTGAAGTGGCAGACCTGTCTCGTTTACTTGGATGACGTCGTCGTTGTCTTCGCCGGAAATGTCGACGATCACCTTAGGCAGCTTGCGACAGTACTAGAGGCCATCAAGTCATCAGAGTGCACTCTGAAGCCAGAAAAGTGCCGCTTCGCTTACGATGAGCTTCTGTTTTTAGGCCACGTCATCAGCAAGTCTGGAGTCCGCCCCGACCCGCAGAAGACAGCTGCCATAGCAAAGTTCCCACAGTCCATCGACAAGAAGGCAGTGCGTAGATTTCTTGCCATGTGTGCCTACTACAGGCGATTCCTCAAGGACTTTTCACGCATCGCTGAGCCGCTGACACAGCTAACTAAATGTGACGTCGAGTTCAAGTGGGAAACGCCGCAGGCCGACGCATTTCAAGAACTCAAACGACGCATGCAGTCGCCGCCCGTACTTGCGCACTTCGACGAGCACGCCGATGCCGAAATCCACACTGACGCCAGTAGCCTAGGCCTCGGTGCCGTCCTAGTCCAGAGAAAAGATGGACATGAACACGTGATAGCTTACGCTAGCCGGTCGTTGTCAAAAGCGGAAGGCAATTCTTCTACAACCGAAAAGGAATGCCTCGCCATCGTTTGGGCTACAGCGAAATTTTGCCCTTATCTATATGGCAGGCCATTCAAAGTCGTCAGCGACCATCACGCCTTGCGTTGGCTAGCGAACTTAAAGGATCCCTCAGGACGGCTGGCACGGTGGAGCCTCAGACTACAAGAATACGACATCACTGTAACATACAAGTCCGGACGAAAACACTCAGATACCGATTGCCTATCACGCGCCCCCGTTGACCCGCCGCCGCAAGATGACGAGGATGACGACGCCTTCCTTGGAATAATAAGCGCGGAAGACTTCGCCGAACAACAACGAAGGGACCCGGAGCTGAAAGCCCTAGTCGAGTATTTGGAAGGGCACACCGACGTTGTCGCTAGGGCATTTAAGCGTGGATTGTCTTCGTTCACGCTTCAAAACAAACTACTCGTGAAGAAGAACTTCTCATCAGTCCGCGCCAACTACCTTCTTGTTGTTCCGTCGGCGCTGCGTCCAGAAGTATTGCACGCCCTACATGACGATCCGACCGCTGGACACCTCGGTTTCTCCCGGACGCTATCGAGGATACAAGAAAGGTATTACTGGCCGCACCTAACCGCCGATGTCGCCCGTTACGTCAGGACATGCCGAGACTGTCAGCGACACAAGACATCATCGACAAGGCCAGCGGGATTACTGCAGCCGATCAAGCCTCCTTACCGACCTTTTCAGCAGATCGGGATGGACTCGTTGAGACCGTTTCCGACATCAACATCCGGAAATAAGTGGATCGTCGTGGCGACGGACTATCTCACCCGCTTCGCTGAAACTAAAGCTCTACCGAAAGGCAGCGCAGCCGAAGTGGCGAAATTTTTCGTCGAGAACATCCTGCTGCGACATGGTGCTCCAGAAGTCCTCATCACCGACAGAGGAACAGCTTTTACAGCAGAGCTCACGCAAGCCATTCTGCAATACAGCCAGACAAATCACAGGAGGACAACTGCACACCATCCGCAGACGAATGGTCTCACGGAGCGCCTGAACAAGACCCTCGCCGACATGCTAGCAGTGTACGTCGACGTCCAGCACAAGACGTGGGATGCGGTCCTGCCGTACGTAACATTCGCTTACAACACGGCGGTGCAAGAAACAACACAGATCACGCCATTTGAGCTGGTTTACGGCAGGAACCCGACGACGACGCTCGACGCAATGCTGCCGCACGTCACTGACGAGGAGAATCTTGACGTCGCTACCTATCTCAAGCGCGCCGAAGAATTCCGCCAGCTCGCCGCCTGCGGATCAAGAACCAGCAGAGGACCGACAGCCGACACTACAACCTCCGACGGCGCTTCATCGAGTACCAGCCCGGCAACCGTGTCTGGGTATGCACCCCGATACGCCGACAAGGACTGAGTGAGAAACTACTGCGACGCTATTTCGGACCCTACAAGGTCATCCGACGTATTGGCGTACTGGACTATGAGGTCGTGCCAGACGGCATTTCGCATTCACAGCGGCGCCGCGCACGATCTGAAGTGGTCCACGTGGTGCGCCTTCAACCCTTTTACGGATGCTGACGAACTTCCTATTTTTGTTGTTTTCTTTGCTACGAGTGCTTTTGTTTAATGCTTTCGTTTGTTTGCAGCATCGGGTCGATGCTTTTTAAGAGGGGGGTATTGACACGTGTACTTATCTTTATCGGGCAACCACGTTTCGCCGCCTAACAAATGTAATCGCACAGCGTGGAACGCGCCTGCGTATATCCGAAGTTTCTGGAAAGTTATCGATGCTTCTATCAGCTGTCTGTTGTCGCCGAACCTTATGTTATCTGATTTCGTCCCCTGACGCGAATGGTGTCGAACTTTGTGGAAGGCACTCGGGTCCGAATGATTAGTCTGGAACATTCGACGACTGCTCTATAAAAGCCGACGCGCTTGACCCGCAGATCAGATTTCCGACGAACGCCGACCGTGTTCGCCGCTATCGTTGTGCTATAAGTGTAGCCTGTTTTTGTGGGCACATGCTCGCCCAATAATAGTTAGTTTTGTCTTTCACAGTATTTCTACTGTGTTCTTCAACGTCACCACCACGTGACAATATATACAAATAGTAACGGCAGCGCTGGCCAGTTCAGCCGACAGCTCGAGAGCCAGAGGGCGTTCGTCGTCTTCGTCGGGGCGCCCACGTGAATGGGCTACAAGAAACACGCAATATGCATGTATCTGCATGTATCTGTATTCTTTTCTGTGATGTGACGGTACAGATATACCACCACGACACATCGTCTCATCTGACCTCCCTGCGTGCTTTGTCAACTTGTCTGGTAGTGTGTTTATTTGGCTTCTCTCGTTGTATGGTCCGATGTACGACTTTATAAAAGTCAGTGCCCCTTTGGCTTCAAATGTTTATAAGAACATTAAACCCACAAAGTTCCGGAATTGAAAATCCAAAAGCACGGCTTTGGAAATGTCAATGCGCTTTATGCACCAACAGTTTGATAACCTTATACCCATAAAGATCGGAACCGAAACTCATGCGCTCCGTAGATTCCACGGTCCCCGCGAGATGCCGCGACCATCAAAACGCCCTTGAAACTTTGTGCTGGACTGAGGTTCCTTGCATTATCTGACTCCAAGTGCATGGGCGTTGCCATGAAATCCGGCCCAAGTTCGCAATGTTCGCGCCGAAATGTCTTTTCGCGCGTGAAAACTACATTCTAGATAAAATCTAGAACGATTTCAGGCGGCGGGGGTTGTTTTAGTCGGCGGTGCGTGACAGCGTGAAAAAATTTGGGAGGGACTGAAGCCCCATAAGCCTCCCCCCTGGCTACGCCCGCTGGTCTAACACTCGTCAGCCTCTCGGCAGTAACCACTACCTTCTCTCCTTAACCTTCGACACCATGCCTCACAAACCTCTCCCTCTCCGTACGCAAATCACAGAATAGGACAAGTTCAGACGCCTATGCGACCAAGCTACACCCACAGAGATTAATGACCTCGACGAGTGGGCGCACACACTCAAGGAAGACATTTCAGCCACTACAAAAGACACGGTAGTTTTGCATTCCAATCCAGCAACAGATGCCAAATTCCTCCACATGTGGGAAGCACACGTCAGGCTTCTTAAACGCTGGAACAGTCAACGACACAACCACCAGCTGCGTCGCAGGATCGCAAAACTGGAACGCCAGATCAAAGACTGTACGCGCGTTCGGACGCGACAGCAGTGGGAACAGATCTGTGACAGCACGAACGGACAGTTAGGCTCCAAAAAGTCGTGGCATTTCTTGCGAGATTTGCTTGATCCCATGCAGCGTCCTCCCGACGCGAGGCTTTATCACGCCTGATTCATCAATTCCTAGATACTAACACATGTGCTCGCGGATCTACATCACCGCTATCTAAACACGTCACATACCGACCCCCTCCCCATCTAGGCAGGTCTCCCTAACAAGGCCCTCAACGTGAACCTCACTGACGCTGAAGTGCGCTACGCACTAAATCAACTCCGTGAACTTCGGCCCCGCGCCCAGACGGGGTCTCTAGCAAAGCCTTCCGAAACCTTCACTCCACCTCCGTATCGGCGTTAACCGACCTTATGAACTCCTACTGGCGGGAAGGCGAACTCCCCCAAGCGTGGCGAATGTTCGAGTCACATTTATTCAAAAACCTGGCAAACTTCTGTCGTTCGGAAACCTTCGCCTATATCTCTCACCTCCTGTATAGGCAAGTTGATGGCGCGTTATCCTGAACGGCCTCCAAAATGACGTGGAAGACCACGACCTTCTGCCCCCCCTCCACCGTGACTGGATTCCGTACCCGCCTCTCCGCTCAGGACACCATGCTTTAACTCTCACGAGATGTTCTGGACCCCGCTTGTAAAGGCCATTCCCGGGTTCGACTTGACCAAAGCCTTAACCTCTCAAAGCCATCCTCACTAATATCTTCTTCATCAACCCTGCTGAACGCTTGTGCAACTGTACATACGCTCGTTCCTTTCCGATCTGACTGCCGAGATTACGCTAGACAGTCTTAAGACGGGTCCAATACCCCTAGGCAGTCGAGGCTAAGAGCAAAGGTCGGTTCTCTCACCATTCCTCTTTTATCTCGCCCTTATCAAACTGCCCCCTAAACTCGCCACCATTCCGGACCTGCAGCACTCTTACGCGTGTGACTTCACCCTGTGGGTAACTGTTGGGCATGACGGCCAAATAGAGGAGACACTGCAGAAGGCGGTCGACGTAATCGAACAACACATCTTGGGGTAAGACTCGAGTGCTCCCACCAGTATTCCGAACTCCTGGTCACCCGGGGCACAACGCCGGCCCTTGGCGGCCACCCTCTCCTCCGAATAACTGCAGGCAGCCTCCCTGTAAAGGAGGTCTCCACCATCTGCGCTCTGGGTATGCCCATCCAGAGCAAACATAGGAGCACTGAGAACCTTGCTCAGTACTGAGGCCCTCACTCAAGCTACCCACCTCGTCGGGCGAATTACATACGAACACCAAGGCATGCAGGAGGCTGACCTCCGTCGACTGGTGCAAGCATTCGTCCTGAGCCGCTTTGCATACGCCCCACCTCATCTCTACCTTACTCGCATCGAGAAACTAAAGGTAGACGGTCTCATTCGCCAAGCATATAAGTCGGCGCTACATATCCCACAGACAACCTTCACAGCGACGCCACTCGCTTTAGGAATTCACAACACTCTCCCCGAGCTTTGCGAGGCCCACCTCACCTCCCAGTATAATCGCCTCATCTCCACTCGATCGGGCAGGGCTATCCTCTACTGCCTTAAGATAGGTTTCCAGTTCTCAGACCCGGACGCCCTTGAACTCCCACCCCACATTCACAAGGTGTTATAAATAAAACCTCTTCCAAAATATGTGCACTCCATCCATCATAACGGTCACCGTACGGCACGAGCACGTGCCCTTAACGCCAAATATGGCCAGTACTCATACTCCATCTTCGTCGACGCAGCCCAATACACTACCAACGATGCGCTCGCGCTGGCAGCGGTAACTGGGACCGGCACCTCTCTCGCGGCTGCACCCATATATTCAACCTCTCCCGGAACAGCGGAAGAAGCTGCGTTCGCTCCAGCGATATTTAACGCCACCGTCCGCATGATATTCAGCGACTCGAATGCCGCCATACGCATATCCTCCACCACCATCCACCTCCTTCGTCACAGCGCATGTCCCCTCCGAGAGATTGAATTGATCTGGACAACGAGCCCACTCCTCCAACCCAGGGAACGCGCCAGCCCACACTAGCACCCGAGGATTCGGCCGCCGGGCCGCGGATGTCTCCGACCAGAGGTCTACGAGAGACAGGCTGGTCTCGTTTCACGATATGATGTACCACTATCGCCTTAACAGGTAACTCTACCCACCCCCTTGCAAGACGTTTACCAAAAACCAGGAAATCATCTGATGCCAATTACAAACCTATTTCTTCCCCAATCCGACAGTATGCTCTCGCATATATCCTGGTCAGTACTCTCCCTCATCCACTCTTTGTGGCGATAGAGCCACATTAAATCACTTACTGTGGAATTCTCCGGAGGACCCGCCTCCCCCGAAACTGAGTCAGCACCTAACTTCTGAGCAGTGGGAGGCCGTGCTGCTCAACTTCGACCCGGCAGTACAACTCCGGGCCGTCGAGCGGGCCAAAGAGGTCGTGCCACCAACAACCCACCGTCCTCCAACCTTCTGCCGATGAATAAAGCGTTCCATCCATTACCGGGAAACGCTGGCCGCGAACACTGTGCACGAAGGTGGCCTTTCTGGTAGAAACGCGGCCTCTTGCGTGGGCCGCGATGCGGCATCTGGAGGTATTGCGAGGAACCGGGCGCGCCTCCCTGTGGATTGCAAGATACTTATGCGCTGGCGCGCGCAAATGGCGGACGCCGTGGCCGGTTTATGAATGGTAAAAACATGGTAGAAACGCTGGAAAAGGAGTTACTTTGAATTTTCGCGTAACAGAAATAAATTTTCTCGTAAAGTCAAATTACAATCCGACGCTATCATGTCTGTAGGTTGCGTGTCAGCCGCACTTTATGATTTTATTTTTATATGTATTTCAGTTTGAGAAATTCAGTTCAGTAGTTTCCTTGCGCCACATGGAGGGCCTGGGTAGGGGTGGTTCGAAAATCTTATTGCGGAAACGACCGCATTTTCTGTGACACAGGGCCCTTAACGACATCGCGGTAAAACACAAATGCCGCGCCTATCAGCGCAGCCGGCGTAACGCGTTCCAGCTAGCGTTCAAAACGCGCTGCGTCTTAAACCGAAACCGAAAGTGTGGTTCAGGTATTAATGCCTGCGGTTGGTGAGCTGCAGTCAACTCGGCCGCTGCGCTCTATGGGAGTGTGCGCCCTTGTTGAATCCTTTTTCCGTGGGTATATCACACACGAAGGTGAGGCCGTATGTGGCGAAACTGCTTTGTTATCTAGCGAAAACGCGACGCGCAACCAACGGCCGCGTGGACGCGACAGCACCCGACCGAAGGAAATGAAAACGTGGCACAGACTTGCCGTGTATCTTCATGCCTGATTAACTAAATTATGGAGTTTTACGTGCCAAAACCATTTTCTGATTATGAGGCACGCCGTAGTGGAGGGCGCCGGAAATTTCGACCACCTTGGGTTCTTTAACGTGCACCTAAATCTAGTTCTTCGTGCCTAATGGTGCTTCGTGTTGTTTTAATGCAAATGCATTATTTGCCCCATTACGCGAAAATCAGTCCGCGTGACCGAAAGATGCTGCCAAAAATGGCCGATGGTGCAAAGGGTAAAAACACGTCAAGAAATGCTCGGATTAACGCCAAATTTTTCAGGGAGGTTCCTGCAAACAAAGTAAATTAATGGCATTGAAAAGAAAGCTCAGTGCCCTTCCACTCCGAGATGAAGGATGACCAGCGAAGCTGTGTATGTAGGCCGCTTAATGGTGAACTGCACCTCCGCCGTGAGTCGCCTCGGTATTGCGCTATCTTCAGGATCGACCCACATATCCGCCGCGGGTCACCCTGGTATTGCACTATCTTCGGGGTCGGCCCACTTTTGTGTCTACACACGGACGCGATCTTGGGGAACTAGCCCTGAACAGCTTCACTATAATTCACTCTAAAATTGGTTACGTCTTTGTGTTTCTTATTTATTTATTTATTTGTTTGTTTATTAATATAATGACGACGACGACGACGAGCGCCTTCGCACCGTAGCGGCGAGGGGCGCCAACGAGCCAGCTGTGAAAAAAGACGACGACGCTAGAGCCAATCGTGATGACAGTTTTGTGTCGACACACGGACGCGATTTTGGGGGAACTAGCTCTTGACAGCTTTACTGTAAAATTGGTGCATTTCGGTCTGCGTGGGACATAGAGATAAATAGAAGACAGGAAAGGCAATGAGGTTAACCAGACGCACGTCCGGTTTGCTACCCTATACTGGGGGAAGGGGCATGGTGATGGAGAGAGAGAGAGCACAGTTTCGCGCACATTGGAAGGTTCGCACCGAGTATACTCACGGTTCCCAAAACCTGTCGACTTGAGGCATTGCAAGAGCTCTTTCGTGGCCTTCTGTACCATCGAAGCGAACGGCCAGGGCCCAAGGATCTTCATTACAGAAAATGGTCTAGAGTCCAGCTGGTTCAATGCTGTCTGGAGAACTTCGCGCTAGACGTCGTATTGGGGACAGACACATAGAATGCGGTCAATCGTTTCTGTGGTTCCGCAAGAGTCGCACATGGGCGTGTCCGCCATTCCGATGCGGAAGGAGTAGGCCTTCGTAAATGCCACCCCGAGCCAGAGGCGGCACAATACTGTCATCTCAGAGCGGGAAATTTTTGATAGCACTTGTAGCTGTAAGGCTGGATCCAGCCTATGAAGATGACACTTCCGGATGTAGGGAGAAGACCAGTATTTGTGGGTCATAGCTTTAGTCACAATATGAAGCTGTCTTGCAGCGTCGGTTCTTGATAAGGGGATTGGAAATGGTCGGGCATCCAGATGGGCAGACCGGGTGGCTTCGTCCGCGAGGTCATTACCAGGAATACCGATATATCCAGATAGTCACTGGAATATAATTTCATGCCCTTTAGCGATAGCTTGATGGTGATCTCTTATTTCATATGTCAGCTGTTCATGAGTCCTATGATACATGCCAAATGCAGACTCTCAAGTGCTGCTTTAGAGTCGCAGAAAATTACCCATTTTTGAGGTGTCTCTTGCAGGAGATATTTGACAGCAGCACGCAGGGCAGCAAGCTCTGCCGCCGTTGATGTTCTCACGTAGGACAGTTTGAATTTGATTGTGGTTTTCGTAGCCGGAATAACAACGGCACCTGAAGAGGTGAGACCGAACTATCAGTATAGATGTGTATTCGGTCCCCGTATGTCTCAT
Organism: Dermacentor variabilis; assembly: GCF_050947875.1. Classification (NCBI taxonomy): domain Eukaryota; kingdom Metazoa; phylum Arthropoda; class Arachnida; order Ixodida; family Ixodidae; genus Dermacentor; species Dermacentor variabilis. Next base: position 144,675,972 of record NC_134575.1, on the reverse strand, counting down.
TGGTTAATGGCAATGTCATCTGTTTCACACATTGTTGGGTGATTGGCCTTCCTTTTACACCCGGAATACATAGGCGCACCTGAGGCTGTTGGAGACACCACAAGGGTGATGAAAGCCTTGCTGCTGGTATGTGTCCTAATGGAAGACAATCTGTATGGGTGATTTTAAATACAGAAAAAGCTGCACGCGGTCTCTGCGATGGCAAGAACACCAAGTTGTGATCAAAAACGCGGAAAAGATAACGGATATGCGTCCTGATACAATCCACAGCAACAACTTATTTTCGAGTGGAATGATGTTTCGCGAGCACGATTGTTGCAGCTGTTGATGCACAGCGAGGAAGTCCTAAACACGTGCGCAATGAATGGCCCTGTAAGCTCTCCAATGAGCAAATATTTCACTTGCACGTACTGGACAACATTGGAAAGCTGTAGTGTAAACATCCTAGAAATAGAGCTCTGTACAACCGAAGCATGGAGAGTACAGATGTGCCCCATGTGTTCTCGCACATGAATCTCAGTACCTGAGCAATCGACAAGCTTTTTTTTTCAGGTACATGCAATGAGGGCTCCAGGAAAGATTTCGATCGATTATTACACCCAAGAATCGATGGGTCTTTCCATAGGTGGTAAGGTGTCCATTAATGCAGACTGGGTATGATGTCATAGGTTTACGTATGAATGCAATCAATGCACATTTATCGGTTGATACAGTCAAGCCTTGTGTTTGAAGGTATGCTGATGTCAAAGTTGCTGCCGTCTGCGTGGGAATCCAGCCTGGGCCTCCGGGGTGCGAGAGGAGCACACTACCCCAACGTCACGACGGCTCTGGCTGACTAAATATGTGGCTAGTGATGGCGTTCATGAGCGCATTCGTGACGTTTAGAGGTCGGCAAACGGTATAATGCCTTCGCATTCACACGTGTAAACATCATAAGTGTTTCGGTCGAACTTTTTATGGTCGGACCAGAACGCTCGCGTCGGCCACTGTCCCGACCGCCCGCCAAGGTGCTCCGCTGAGATGAGATGATGAGTATTGTCCTCTATTTTCCCCCTCCCTTTAGGCGCATATACAGGGACTCTAGTGATGCGCAGACGGCAACCAGTGGCACTCCCCGACAGTTCCACTTTTAGCCCACAAATGGCAAAGTAGCGCCATCTCGCGCGAATGCCTGGACTTCAGCCTGAGGAGGATTGCGTGACGTACGTACATCGGGTACATTTTCGGTGGATCATTGCAGAGAACACTTTCGTGTTAGAAATTGGGGCAGAATTCATTTACGATGACTATCCAGGTATGCGAATTGCGGAAACGCCTTATGTATGAGGTGTGTTCTGTGGCAGCGCTCCTCTCTTGCACTTCCCTCTGGCCACGCTGTGCCTTCTGGCGGTGCCACCATGAAGTCCGTGGACCAACCAAAGTTGGCGTAAAGAGGTTCACTGAAGAGCACGGCACATACGCGGTGGCATATAAGCATTTGAACATAGCCTCCTGAAGGGCCCACATTTTAGACTGCACTCTTCGAGATTGGCCCACGTTTATGGTGGAATAGCAAGATAACCGGAAAGAATGGTTGCCGCCTCTTGTGTCACACATGAAGAATGTGCTAGGACACCTGAGCTACATACCAAACGGACCTGTAGTGGGACCTTAGTTCCTATGCTGTTGAATGTTATTTCCTGCTTCTGAGCTTATAGTCCAAGGGTGATAACAATGGCGAACCAGCGCAGAAACACTATGGCAAAGGATATGAGCTGAAGCGTTTCTGAGCTGCTTCACCATCGATTCCGAATAGCCAACACGCCCACCTTGTTAAACCCAGAGGTGGTCGTTGGCGAAATTTTTTTCGTCGTCGTGCCATGATGGCGAAGCTGGTGATGACGAAGTGGCTTGACGAAGATGGCTTGACGAAAAGTACGAACACAGCAAACTCAATGACGAGTCATTACCTGTTGCCGTAGCAAGAGGACGCCATAGCAAATTGACCCTCGATGTATTGTTCCTGGCCATGTCGTTTAACGGAGGCAAACAAAGCCTGGCTTTCTTTTATTAAGATGCACAATAAGTAGACAGACAGACAGACAGACAGACAGACAGACAGACAGACAGACAGACAGACAGACAGACAGACAGACAGACAGACAGACAGACAGACAGACAGACAGACAGACAGACTTTATGTACTGAGGTACGCTACCGTTCAAGGCGGTAGAGCAGTGGGCCACTCCTACGTCGGGACGGGTAGGACGAGCCTCACCGCCGCATCACGGGCCCTCTGGACGGCCTCGAGTTGATGTGGAAGGACTGAGCTTCAAAGCATTGAACTCCGTTCCTCTTCGGTCGCGCGTTTAGGACCCTGTAATGAGGGTCCCTTCCAGAGCATGCGATTTAGCGTACAATCAGCGCCCCAATTTGGGTATGTTGGATCAAGGCCTTCGATGCACTGGCTGTGGGAATAAAGATTACAGTATGACCTGGTACGAAGCATGCGGAGGGTAGATGCCTGTGCTCTAGAGAGCTTCTCCTGAGGAAGGCGAAAACACTCCTACCCAACTGATAATGGTTGATGATACCATTAAAAATGAGGAGAACATCACTAAAGACCGCAAGATTGGAGTCCGAAGATCCCCCGTGCTACCCAGCGCGGTGAGTTAGTTCGCGCGTACGGGTGTGGGCGATCTCGTTCAGGTTGGCCATGGAGGCCAGATGCGATCCGAGGTATGGCCGGAAACCAGGTGATTGTGTGAGGAGAAATATCGCTATGACCTAAAATGCGAGTTACTTCAGCTGATACCGATCCGAACGCAAATTTCGTGACCGCTGCTCGTGAGTCTGTAGATCTGTTGCTTAGAATCGTAAAGGAGAGCGAGGGCGATAGCTACCTGCTCGTGCCTTATAGAAGTGGTGTTCTTTATAGAAGCGGATCCAGTGGAGAACAGAACCTGTGTGATCAACCGTGACGGCTGAGAAGTTGGCCGATTGACCGTAATGATGTGCAATAAGTACGTTATCAATATTTCATCGCATTGCAGGGCACCCTGGCAGGCGTTTGCGGCTTTCACGTTGCATTCTATGTGAAAGGAACTCCTACGTCACGATTCGAAGAAAATGGTGGCATATCTATAATGGAGCCTCAGATATCACAATGCCGACCTGCATAAATTAAGACGTTGGAGGCGTACAAAATTGATCTAATTTACGGGGCTTTGATGTGCATCCCTAATTTACGGATTACGCACACACACACACACACGTATATATATATATATATATATATATATATATATATATATATATATATATATATATATATATATATATATATAGTTACGATGCGTGCGTTTGTTTAAAGATGACTTGATGAAAAGGGGCCGCGCCGACACCTAGCCGCTGCAAAGACAAGCGCACTTCGTTCTCTTCCTCCGTTCTTCCTGTAGCCTTTGCGTAACAACACCCCCCCCCCCTTCACATACGAAGCCCGTTGGGCGAGTAACTGTTGCGTCCACACGTTGCCAAGGGGATGACAGCGATGACACGCGGGCGACGTGAACAAATTGCGTCTTCGTAGACCGGTAGCCATTACAAACGAGACGAGCAATCGAATAGGTCACATCACATAGGGCATTGGTGATGACCAAAGGCCCGATGTAACGAGCCAGAAACTTCTGGCCCAGGGCGCGCTTGCGAAGTGGTGTCCAAAGCCGTACTATGTCCCCTTTGTCGTGCGACACATTCTTATGGCGTGAATCGTAGCTGATCTTGGAGCGGTGCTGGGATGCCAACGGTACGGAGGTGAGCTATGCGGCGTGCCTCCTCAGCGCGACAGAGAGTCTGGGCAATAAAAGAGTCCGCATGAGGAGTAAAAGGTAGAATGGTGTCAAGGAAGCTGCAGGGTGGTCTGACATAAAGAAGATAGAAAGGACTGTAGCCGGTAGTTTCATGCTTTGCAGTGTTGTAGGCGTGTGCTATAAAAGGCAAGATATCATTCCAATTATTGTGTCTGGAATCGACGTACAGCCTTGTCCACTCTTAGGGTGAACACCGCTCACCGTGGCCGCCTAATGGCCGCGCTCCGCGGGGCGCCAGTGCGGCCGGCGCGGCGGCGCATCGAAGCGAAGCGGCGCAGGCGCACACGGACACAGGGGAGGTGCTTCGCGTCGTCTGCTACAGCGCCGGAGCGCGTCGCCTCTTGCTTTGCTGTAAAGTACACTTCGCTAGACCCAAGTGACTGAGTGCCCGAGGCGGCACTGCGGGAAGCCGCACTTCACTAACTGGAGCATTTTCCAGCTGGTTCAGTCTACAGCTTGTGAACAGCCTGCTTAATCAATATACAGAAACAAGCTTCTCACCACATAAATCACTTAGCACGTTTTTTTATAAGTGATGAGGGTAAAAATACAGTAATTTCTTTCGCGCTCTTTATTAGGCTGGGGCGTAGAGGAGACGCGTGATAGTCGTGTCAGGGACGTCACCAAGCCTGAGGCTGTTCTTAATTTCTCGGTGGAGGTCGGGTTTGCAGCAGCCGCCGCCACAATGGTCACTCTTTGCCGGGCTTTACGGGGAGCATCCGCAATTGTTCCATGCTTCTTGTAAGCCTGGACGATTCTATTTACTGTTTTCAGTGGCCTTTTTGTCATCTCCGTTATAACGCGTTGAGCATAGTTCTGTAGGCATAGATCTACGATGCGGCGTCTTTCTTTTTCCAGTACCCGCGACATGGCTAGTTTCCAAAGTGCACCGGGGAAATGAAATTATCCTGCACTGTTACAGCGTTTTTATCGCCGAAGTGCCATGGCATCCAGCAACCGAACAATATGCAATTCATCATGCAAGTCGACGGAAATGCATTTAATGGAAACACCTCTGGTGTCTTTCGATTTGGCGAGTCATCCCAGAATCTTTAACTCCTGAGCGGCGAGTCACTCAGTTGAGTAGTCGTTGGCTGCACCGCATCATCATATTAAGCTAAGAGATGGGGTAGCATGACCTAAGCAAAAAAAAAAAAAGAAAAGGGGGGGGGGGGGGGGGGGGCTCGGCGGTTGATCGGGCTGACGCCCATGGTCAGTTAGGAAGTAGACTGGGCCGGGCTTAGCTTTTACAAATGGCGAGCCCGTTTGCAGACCACCGGCATGCTGTGGGCAGACGACACCGGGTCGGCATCATTACCGCCGGTTTAAATATCTTGGCCGCGTTCGTCCAACACACGTACCGGCCACTTCCCCACGACGGCAACAGCATCGCTTGTTCGCGGCAAGGGTTCCTGTGCCGTATTCATATTTGGGTTTCACCCACTCAGCCCAGCCCACCCCCGCCTACCCCCTAAATAAAAGAAGAAATAAATTCCTCCTAATCTCCAAATTTATCCGATGCCCACCTCTATGGCGTAACTCAGATGTCATATGGCGCTTCGGGACGTATACCGCACAAATAACAAATTATGATAAGCTAGTGAGAATATGCATATGGCCCATTCCGAGGAAGCACTGAAATGAAATAGAAGCGAATAGCGACCTAATTACCCGGCAAGACGTAATATAAGCTAGAAAACAGACATGTAGATTATAGATTTTCCACTCCAACTACCTATTCAAAACCGACGGAAACAGCATTCGCATGTGGCGTGCATTGACTCCAAGGAGAAAAAAAAAGGAAACGTCGGCACCACATGTTTTACTTCACCTAATCAACGTAATCAAATAATTGACCGACGATTCCTCTAAATGAGAATGCGACTTCTAGCGTCAGGTAGCCGTCAGAAGACCGGCACCGCTTCGGTGATTTTACCCAAACTGTAAAAACGAAAATGAATTTAGTTCTTTTATAGGATGTAGGAAGATGAAAAGGGCGAGTAAACGAAATTGCCGCCAAATCAGTTGCTATACCGGGGAGAGCACTTTGATACATCGCGTAAAGCGCTCCATGCTCTCCTACCAGCGACATTAACGCGTCAATAAGAGAGTGCGAATCAGCGGATACCACTTCTTAGTTGCTGTCGAAGTAATAGTATTGCCCTCCTTAATGGTAAAATCCATGGCAAACATGATGATGCGTGATGGAACAATGGCTCTCTAACTTTCTGCAAAACATATAGCGGGTTTAGGTCGTTTTCTGAAGCCAATTAAGCACATTTGTTCTAGCATCAAGACATGCCCGAAACGGCGCGCTAGGCTCATCACATGATGACTCCAACCAAGAGCGCGCCTAATAGGTTTCTTGGTACGCACTACACTAACTACTGTGAGAGTAAAATACAATGGGCCCAGCCTAATAAAGAGCGCGAGAAAAATGATTGTATTTTTACCCTCATCACTTATAAAAAACATGCTAAGTGATTTATGTGGTGAGAAGCTTGTTTCTGTTTATGTATATTGATTAAGCAGGCTGTTCACAAGCTGTAGACGGAACCAGCTGGAAAATGCTCCAGTTAGGGAAGTGCGGCTTCCCGCAATGTCGCCTGGGGCACTCAGTCACCTGGGTGTAGCGAAGTGTACTTTACAGCAGGCGACGCGCTCCAGCGCTGTAGCAGACGACGCGAAGCACCTCCCCTGGGTCCGTGTGTTCCTGCGCCGCTTCACTTCGATGCGCGGCCGCGCCAGACGCACTGGCGCCCCGCGGAGCGCTGCCACGGTGAGCCGTGTTCACCTAAGAGTGGACAAGGCTGTATATCGAAAGCATGTTGGTCAAAGTTCTGTTACTGCGCCCCACGAGACCATTTGTCTGCGGGTGATACGGGGTCGCGTGGCGAAACTGACAAGCACAGAGACGCAACAGCTCTTCGACTACGTCGGCCACGAACTGGCGACCACGATCACTCACAATATCACGAGGGGGTCCATGACGCAGTATAACGGAGGACAGGAGGAAGCTAGAAACGTCAAGAGCCGTGGCTGTTGGCATCGCTTCGGTTTCAGCATAGCGAGTCAGGTGGTCGGCGCAGACTATAATCCAACGGTTGTCGTTTGTTGAGCGCGGGAATGGGCCGAGAAGTTCGACTCCAACCATTTCGAAATGGGATGATGGTGGCGCCACAGGGTGAAGGTGTCCGACCGGAGCAATATTAGGGCGCTTGAGTTGCCGGCACTTATTACAACTGGCCACACATTTTCTATATTCCGTCGCATACTAGTCCAGTAGAATTTGCCCTGAATGCGGCGGATATGTTCTGGTGAAACCTAGGTGCCCAATGGTCGAGTCGTCGTGCATATCACGGAGCACGTGGGTTATCAAATTCTTGGGGACCACTAAGAGGAGGCGGGCGCCATCAGCTACATAATTCTTCTTGTAGAGCAGGTCATCTTGGATGACAAAGACATTTTTACCTGTTGGTTGAGCAGCTGAGGCGAAGAGGGAATCCAGCCTGCGGTCGTCATGCTGCTCTTCCCGGAAAGTGGCCAGGTCAGGAAGAAAATGTCGATGGCGGCCAGAAACTCATCAAAATTGCCGGCGTCCCATTCACTTCTTGGTAGAGGGAGCCTCGAGAGACAGTCGGCGTCCGCATGATGTCGGCCACTGTTGTAACGGACTGCAAAGTCAAATTCCTGCAAACGTAGCGCCCATCGACCAAGGCGGCCAGACGGGTCGCGGAGACCAGTTAAGCAACATAATGAATGGTGATCAGTAGCGATCGTGAAGCGGCGCCCGAAGAGATATGGGCGGAACTTCTGGACTGCAAAGACCACAGTGAAACGCTCTTGCTCAGTGACGGCGTACTTCTGTTTGGACTTGCTTAACGAATGGCTGGCATAGGCAATGGCATGCTCGGCGTCACCAAAACGTTGGACGATGATGGAGCCGAGGCCGATTACACTCGCGTCGGTGTGCAATTCCGTTGTGGCAGAGAGGTCAAAATGGTCAAGTATGGGTCCAGAAGAGATCAGGAACTTCAGTTGACGAAACGAGGAATCGTAGTCTGCTGTCCAGGTGAAAAGGTTATCCTTGCGCAACAATCAAGTCAGAGGGTAGGCAGTATCGGCAAAATTGGGTACGAAACGTCGGAAGTACGAGTAAAGACCGAAGAAGCTCGTCAGCTCGCGTTGTGACTGTGGTTGTTTAATGCCGCTAACTCCAGCGACCTTCTGTAGGTCTGGTCGTACCCCCTGATTGTCCTCTAGATGTCTAAGTACTAGCGCCTCTCGTTGGCCGAAATGACATTTCTTGGAGTTGAGGGTAAGGGCAGCTTGTTCAGGGCACGTCAGAACAATGTCCAGCCGATGGTTGTGCTCTTTAAAAGTGCGGCCAAAAATGACGACCTCGTCTGGGTAGCACAAACAAACCTCCCATTTCAGGCCGCGCAGTACCGTGTCCATAAACCTTTCAAATGTTGCAGGCGCGTCGTATAAACCAAACGGCACGACGTTGAATTCAAACAAGCCGTCTGGGGTCACAAAAGCGGTTTCCTCTTTCTGAGCTGAATGCATGGGTATCTGCCAGTAGCCCAATCGGAGGTCTACAGATGAAAAGTAGGATGCGGAATGAAGGCAGTCGATAACGTCCCCGATCTGGGGAAGTGGACACACATCCTTTTTCGTCACGGAACTGAGACGCCTGTAGTCGACTCAAAACCTTCAGGACCCATCTTTTTTTTTCACAAAGACGACCGGAGCAGCCCAAGGGCTGGAGGAGTCTTGGGTGACGCCCTTGGCTAGCATGTTGTCGACCTGTTGATGATCTTGCGCTCTGACACGAACACGCGGTAAGGCTTCTGCCTGACGGGATGCGCGGACCCCGTGTCGATCCTGTGGCGAGCTCGCGTAGTTGGAACGCGAACTTTGTTAGCGTTCTGCACGAAATCAAATAGTGACGCATGCTTGCTAAGGACGCTGACCAGGGTTTGACGCTTCTCTGTAGACAGTGACTTGTCGATTATTTTTTAAAGGCAACGAGTCTTCAGGGACATGGTGGTCAGCCCCATGCCCTCGGGATTCCTGTGACGAGTCATCAGTTAAAGCGTCTATGCTGAGACTGGTATCCACTTCACAAGACGCAAGTCGCCTACCGCTGGGTAGCACAACAGACTGGGAGGCTAAATGTGACACCCACAGTGTAGTTGTTCCACGGGCCACAGAGAGGACGCATCGAGGTACGAGCACACTTTTCTTCACGACCATCGAAGGCACAGGCTCAACAATTGCAGCAATTGTATCGTCGTCGACACCGCAAGCAGCAACTCGAACTCTGGATAAGGAACGTACTGGTAAGGCAGCACCTTCAATGACGGCGAGAGCGCATGAACAGGTATCAGGTTGGTCGGCAAGAGGAGACAGGAAAAGCTCGCCAGTACCGCAGTCAACAGTGGCACCGCACTGTTGTAGGAAATCGAGGCCAAAAATTACGATGAATGGATTGAGCAAGCACTGCAAATTCGGCTTGATACACGTTATCAGAGAAATAAACGTTCGTGGGGCTCACTCCAATAGGTCGGAGCAACTCTCCGTTCACAGAACGAAATGCATTAGCGTTATTCCAGCGAAACATCACTTTACGGCCTAGGCAGGTTCTCAAATCCGGGTTGATAACGGAGACACTCGCTCCTGTGTCCACTAAGGCCAACGTAGCGACACCGTCCACTAAAACCCGAATTTTGTTATGACACATAGTGACTGGCGGAGGCATAGGGGCGTGTAGTTGATGATGACTGGCGACCTCACCTCTATTGGTCGCGCCACCTAGTTTCCCGGCAGCGGTGACGTGAGAAGTCGTCGTGGAGATGGAGACTTGCGCTGGCGTGAAGGCGACAGCGTCAAGCTCTGCACAGAAGCTGCTGAGTCGCTATAGTAAATCGCCTGGTGGTTTGTCCTACTATCGGAGTCAGAAGGCCAGCGTATCCCGTCGCCATGCCGATTGCTACGCCGATAAAAAGTGTGCGGTCGCACATGGGACGGTAGTGATGTGCGACGGCGATTAGGACAAAACCTGGCGACATGACCGCGAATGCCGCATTGGAAGCAGATGGGGCGTTCACAGGACGCACCGAAATTGTCAGTAGCAGGATAACTGGCACAGCCATCCCACTCTTGCGAAACTGCGGGTGGTCTGGGTGAGTAACCGATGTAGTAATCGATGTAGGGCTGCCATGGGTAGCTGGAAGAAGGTGGCGAGTTGTCCCCGTCGGAAGCTCTCTGTGGTGGCAGACCGGCAATTCGGCGAATTCGGTGAAGCTACATGGATTGCACTTCTGCGGGCGGTTCGTCGTCGTTATTCGGGGCCGCCGTTGTGTTACCCCGCACCGTCAACCAAAACTGTTACGATGGGGTACGTTTGTTTAAAGATGAATTGATGAAAAAGGGACACGCCGACACCGAGCCGCTGCAAAGACAAGTGCACTTCGTTGTCCTCTTCCTCCGTTCTTCCTCTAGCCTTAGCGCAATTTATATATTGTCGCGAAGAGAGTGTACCGCGGCCCTCTTTGCTGTCTTTCGTGGAATTTTGTGGGGTCCTTGACGCTGGGCAAACCTTTGTACACAAATGACCTCGACGGCGCCGCGGACAGTGCTGCCGCGCGGCCGCCGCCACCGCCGCGCCTGACGTCGCACCTGCACATGTCGCGTCGTCTTCCCACGCTCTGCTGTCAAAAGCTGATCAGTTATGGTCAGAGTGCTTTTGTGTAAGGAGTGTTGACGCGACCATTTTTGACCCCTTGAACTCTGCCGCTTATTGGATGATGTCGGCTTGCCTGATTGGTCGGAGTAACGAAGTAACCCATTGGTGAAGAAGCCTGCGCCTCCCGCCGGTCCGCGGGTCCCTTGGATGCTGGGGAAACTTATTTAAGGAATAGTTTGGGGTAGTTTTGAGAGTGAGCAAGCAGACCGCAGCAGACACGGCGCAACTTCACCAGGGGAGACCAGGCCGGTCAGGCAGGCCGACGACGACGGGTATGACATCGTTCTGTTTGTAAATATTTTTGTACAGTTTAAACTTACGGCAGATGCCAAGTGAATAAACCTAGTTATTTATATGTACTCTCGTCGTCGTACCTGCGGATTTGGACTTTCCCCTGCCAGAGCTCATCCCCATTCTTCTTCCGTCTCCCTGGTGAGTTGATGCGTCTAATATCTCACGGCTGCGTCACTTCGCTACAAAGTGGTGGAGTGTGCTGGGTACCGAAGGCCACGCACTAATATCATGGGCGTGGCAACAAACCCCAAGAACCTAGCTCTAACAGCTCGAATATAACCGAACCCCCTACTGTTCTCGCTACCATGTCCACCCCTCAAGCTAAACCTTTCGTCGGACCGCCAGTCTTTAGAGGCACACCGGAAGAGTCAATAACCGAGTGGCTGCTTTGTTACGAACACGTAGCCTCCCTCAACAACTGGGATGAAGGGACGAAAGCAAAATTTTTTTATTTGGCATTAGATGGCAATGCGAAAAAGTAGCACACCACACAAATTCTAACGGGTGCCCCTAATACATGGGAAGAGTGGGCGACGCTCTTAAAAACATCCTTCACAAGTCGTCACTCAGTTGAGATCGCACATTTGCGACTCCAAAACCGAACGCAGCTGCCATCAGAGTCCCCCCAACAATACTACTACGATGTTCTGCAGCTGTGCGCGAAAATTAATCCCTCTATGACAGAAGAGGAACGGCTACGGCACCTCATGCGCGGCCTGCGTCCAGACGTGCAGGAGAAGATAATCATGGCTAATCCGGACAATTGCTCAACTTTCTTGCAAATTCTGCAGCGGATTAATCAGGCTGTTTTGATGACGCGTACATACCAACCAGAAGCGATCGGCACCCACCTCCCTGCCGGCCAGCAGTCATGGTACCCACTCGCCGCGGCACCCTTCGCGGGAGTGACCCCCGCCGTGGTAACAACGCAGTCGCCTCCGGCATGTCTCGCTACCTGCGCTGCGGCAGAACATCTTCGCCCGCGAGAGGCCACCGACCGCGATAGGGACTTAAGGGCGATCGCGGACTCTATAGCCACATTATCGGACCGCCTGAAGGCTATTGAAGAAGACGTACGCCGTCCTCCGGTGCCTTGGCCGGCAAGAAATTCCCGTGCCGACAACGGGCGTCCACGATGCCAGCTATGCCGTCGCATCGGTCACGTCGCGCACCAATGCTGGACGCGGTTTCAAGATGACAGAAACCAACAGAGAGAGCCCAATAATAATCAGGGTCGGCAACCCAACCATCCGGGAAACGAGAACGGCCGGGCCTAGGGAGCCAGTCCAGCCGTCCCGTATGCACTATGTCAGATAGTCAACTTCTAGCAGTACCCATACGAGCAAATGGTACCAACACAAAACTCGTAATTGATACTAGCTCCTCGGTAAATGTCATCTCGTCGCATTTCGCTGAAAAAATATGTGCTTCATCAAAATCAAGAAAAGATGTCTTCATCAGAGGAATCGGCGGAAGCTTGCTCTCCCCCCAAGGTGAAACTGAAATAACTCTTGATTTCGACTCCACAACTGTTCGCGAGAAGTTTTTGATTGTGAAGGACTGTCCCTACGAGCTATTAGGTGGTCTCCCGTTTTGTCGAGCAGTGCGTCTTTTAATAGATTTCTCCAAGAGTGAGCTCCAACTCAACGGTGAAACTTTTCGGTTGCATGTAAATTCGAGCACCCTGGCACACAATGATGCACTCAGTGCGCGGTGCCACGAGCATATTCGCATTGAACCTCGCACTGAAATCGCTGTCCAAGTAAATGTCGCAAGGGACGGAGTCCATCTCATCGAACCGAACAGCACGCTCAAAAACGTACTTCACGTTGCTCGTACCGTGACCAAGGTCGTGCATGGGACAGGTGTGATTCGGATCTAATGATTCGGATTCTAATCCCACCATGTCGCCAGTAAATTTGCTCAGCGGAACAAAGCTTGGATGGGCTACTTCTATCCACAATGCACAACTGGCAGTCATCGCACCCGAAGACACACAAGACTCTCGGGATTTTGACGTGGAGACTGTAGACCACGTACGTCCAGGTGAAAGGGCTGAGTTGCTTTCGCTCATTGACAACTTCCGCCACCTATTCACTGGCGATAACAACCCCATTCAGCAGACGTCTATGGCAGAACACGTTATCGACACAGGCGATTCTCGACCACTACGCTTGTTCGTTCCAAGGTAGAGTATGCATCCATTATTTGGAATCCGCATCAGACCTATCTGATCGATCAGCTCGAAGCATTACAAAATAAAGCAGCAAGATATATCACAAAAAAAATACTCGCGAAACTACAGTGTTACGGACATCAAGGAATCACTTTCATTGCCCTCTCTTCAAAACCGCCGACTAATAACATTGTTATCACATTTTCACGCGCTTTATCATAGTAGATCCCCGTTCCGCGAATCTTACATCAATGCAGCTCATACTATTTTTCAGCGTTTTGATCACCCATTTAAAGTGCAACCTCTTTTTTCTCGCACTAATCTGTACCGTCATTCACCATTACTTTTGGCAATATATCATTGGAATAGACTACCGAGGGACATTGTATCTGCCATTAACCATGATATTTTTGTTAAGAAGTTGAAGGTTTTCCTAAATGTGTGATTATTTCTGTGTTGAGTGCCTACTTGCGTATGTTATTCTTTCTGTATATAATTATGTCACTGTCACTGTATCTTACCAATGTTCTTTTTCTACATGTTTCCAATTGTAGCTGGCTCCCCCCCCCCCTATGTAATGCCCGAATGGGCCCTTAGGGTATATGAATAAATTCATCAGCATCCCTACCGTCACTCTCCTTTTGAAAGGAACCTGATTGAGAAGCAAGTAGAGGAAATGCTGCGCGATGGGATAATAAGGGAATCTCGCAGTCCCTGGTCATCACCTGTCGTCCTCGTAAAAAAGCCGAACGGGTCATGGCGTTTTTGTGTCGACTTTCGAAGGGTGAATGAAGTTACGAAGAAAGATGTACATCCACTGCCGCGAATCGATGACATTCTCGACGTGCTACAGGGCTCAAAATACTTCACAACACTTGATCTTACATCGGGCTATTGGCAAGTGAAAATCAAGGAGGAAGATAAGCCGAAGATCGCGTTTGCCTGTGGGCCCGGCTTGTATGAGTTCAATGTTGTTCCCTTTGGTCTGTGTAACGCCCCGGCCACGTTTCAGAGAATGATTAACAAAGTACTCAGTGGTCTGCTTTGGAAGGTATGCTTGGCTTACTTGGACGACATTGTAATTTTCTCTAAGGACATGACCGCTCATTTGCAAGATTTGAAAAGCGTATTCTCGGCCTTGGACGCGGCGAACTTGCGGCTGAAGCCGGAAAAGTGCAGCTTTTCGCGACAGGAGATTAAGTACCTTGGTCCCATTCTCACTGGCGAGAACATCCGACCGGACCCAGACAAAGTGGTCGCGATTGAAAAGTTTTCCCCACCAAAAAACAAGAAAGGTGTACAGAGCTTTCTCGGAATCTGCAACTACTATCGGCGATTTATCAAGGATTTCTCTCGTATTTCTCGGCCACTCACTAACCTCACTAGAAAGGATGTCCCTTTCGTCTGGGATGCGGCTTGCGAAGCGGCTATGCAATCCCTCAAGGAGAAGCTGATCACGGCGCCCGTTTTGCGTCAGTTTGACCCGGGGAAGCCGATAGAGGTGCACACTGATGCCTGTGATTATGGAATTGGTGCCGTACTAGTTCAGAAAATCGGATCCCAAGAGAGAGTCATTGCCTATGCTAGCCGACACCTTAATAAGGCTGAGATGAACTACAGCACCACTGAGAAAGAATGTCTCGCTGTCGTGTACGCCTGCGGACAGTTTCGTCCGTACATTTTTGGGTCTAAGGTCACAGTCGTGACCGACCAAGCTAGCCTGGCCTGGCTAATGAAAGTGAGAAATCCGAATGGTCGCCTTATGAGATGGTCTCTGTTGCTTCAGGAGTTCGACATAACGTTGCGGCATCGCCCTGGCCTGAAGAATGGAAATGCGGACACGCTTTCCCGCATTCCTCATGATCCCGCACCAGCAAGCGAAGAAAACCCATTACCGTTGCTCGCGCTGGATCATGTGGACATGGGGGAAAGGCAGAGAGAGGATTCCTGGATGCAAGAAATCATACAGCACCTAGAGCAGCCGAGTGCGCCCGTTGTCAGAAAAACGAAAAGAACGGCACGGAGCTTTCGGCTGGTCGACGGTGTATTGTACAGAAGAGCGAAAGGCTTTCAGGAAGATCGCGCAGCACTCGTTGTCCCCAAGTGTTTGAGATCGGAGGTTCTGAGGCACTGCCATGACGACATCACGGCAGGCCACCTCGGTGTCAAGCGCACATGGGAGAAAATTCGCAGCCGCTATTTCTGGCCAAATATGTTTTGCCACGTCACCAAGTATGTCCTCTCCTGCCCTGACTGTCAGACGCGAAAGCTACCACCCGGAAAGCCGACCGGTTTTCTCCAGCCGATCCCACCTGCAGGTCGCCCTTTCCAACAAGTGGGCATGGATTTTCTTGGCCCTTTCACTAAAAGCAAAGCAGGAAACCGCTGCATCCTCGTGGTTACTGACTACCACACGAAATGGGTCGAGGCTTTCGCGTGTACAGCGGCCACTGCTGCAGAAGCTGCTAAAGCCTTCGTCGAGCAAATTGTCTTACGCCATGGGGCACCAGAAAAAGTGATAACAGATCGGGGGCAGCATTTTGTCGCCAACCTGACTGAAGAAATTTTCCGACTTATAGGTAGCGAGCATGCCACTACTACAGCGTACCATCCTCAAGCGAACGGCTTGTGCGAGCGCTTCAACCGCACGTTGGCCGATATGTTCAGCATGTACGTTTCTTCGCACCATCGCGACTGGGACGAATTTCTTCCGTACGTGTTCTTTGCATACAATTCTTCTACCCACGAGACCACCGGGTTCACCCCATTCTTTCTTCTTCACGGACATGAGCCCACACTTCCTATAGATGTAGCGCTAGGCGCGGAACGCGGTTTCGACTGCACACTGGACGCCAGGAAAGTGGCCCTCCGGCTGCAGCGTGCTCGCGAGCTAGTGATCGAACGGGTGAGGCGTCAGCAAGTAAAGAACAAACATAGTTACGACGCTAAACGACGTAGTGCAGTCTACCATGCGTGGGACTTGGTGTATTTGTGGACTCCCTTCAGAGCTCGGGGAAAGACAACAAAACTCCTTCACCGGTACCACGGGCCTTTCCGTCTTGTTAGCCGAATCGGCGAGAACAACTGGGAGGTAGTGGATAGAACTGGCAAAAAACGCGACATTGTTAATGTTGCGCGCTTAAAACCGTGCCACGTCAGACAGTGCTCGGATAATGACGACGCGGACGACGAGTCTGTTGACGGACATCGAGAGGAGGTGTGTGATCCAAGTGGTGCTGTGCGCGAGTGCGATTTGAATGGTGGTGTGCGCGAGTGCGGTTCGCGTAGCGATCGTGTGTACGAGACAGAGACTTGTGAAAGAGTGCGCGTCGTAGAAGACTCGGACGATGGGACTGAACTTCACTCCGACTGGAAGACATTCCACAACGAGGCCGATCCGAGAACTATCACTGCTTACGACACGGACACTGATGTGTATTACAACGCAAGCGAATAACCTTCATTGGTAATTTTATTGTGTAGCGCGCGCGAATGAACTTTGTTTCTTGTCTTGTGCATCTTGTTTCCATTTTGTCAAAACTTGTTTGTTTTGTTTTACGTGATGCTAAATCTTCCTTACGGATACTTCAGTTTTTTATATGAATCCCTAATGTGCGCGTTTAACTTCTTGAGCCATGTTTTATTTTGCAGTAATGATTTGTAACGAGTGGGACACTCTTTTTCGTAGGGGGGAGGTGTCGCGAAGAGAGTGTACCGCGGCCCTCTTTGCTGTCTTTCGGGGAATTTTGTGGGGTCCTTGACGCTGGGCAAACCTTTGTACACAAATGACCTCGACGGCGCCGCGGACAGTGCTGCCGCGCGGCCGCCGCCACCGCCGCGCCTGACGTCGCACCTGCACATGTCGCGTCGTCTTCCCACGCTCGGCTGTCAAAAGCTGATCAGTTATGGTCAGAGTGCTTTTGTGTAAGGAGTGTTGACGCGACCATTTTTTGACCCCTTGAACTCTGCCGCTTATTGGATGATGTCGGCTTGCCTGATTGGTCGGAGTAACGAAGTAACCCATTGGTGAAGAAGCCTGCGCCTCCCGCCGGTCCGCGGGTCCCTTGGATGCTGGGGAAACTTATTTAAGGAATAGTTTGGGTTAGTTTTGAGAGTGAGCAAGTAGACCGCAGCAGACACGGCGCAACTTCACCAGGGGAGACCAGGCTGGTCAGGCAGGCCGACGACGACGGGTATGACATCGTTCTGTTTGTAAATATTTTTGTACAGTTTAAACTTACGGCAGATGCCAAGTGAATAAACCTAGTTATTTAAATGTACTTTCGTCGTCGTACCTGCGGATTTGGACTTTCCCCTGCCAGAGCTCATCCCCATTCTTCTTCCGTCTCCCTGGTGAGTTGATGCGTCTGATATCTCACGGCTGCGTCACTTCGCTACAATATATATATATATATATATATATATATATATATATATATATATATATATATATATATATATATATATATATATATATATATATATATATATATATATATATATATCAGAGGAGTACCGAGACAACACCTGTTCACCGGGCTGGCTGTTCTCATCTGTCTCGTCTTCCTATATCTTTCCTCGAGCTTGCCGAGCAAGCCGCTAGCCCGAGCGAGCTCCGCTCTGTTTCCTTTCTACCCCGCCATGCTGCGACTGGTGTGCCACTAAACAAGAAACACAGCGCCCAGTACTTTAGGTTTCCTGAGGGACGTAGTTCATGTTGGACACATGCACGGGAAAGTTGTTTCGCTTTCTCTTGGCTGCGTGTTAGTCAGATGCCGAGCACCACACATGCCAAATGTTCTCACCCATGCGTGCGGTAATATTGGAGGGCCTTTCGAACTGTGCGCCTAATTTTTTTGAAGGTGACGGTGCAACGACGACAACGCAACGGTATGGTCACCGGTGGATGATTGTCAGTTGGTAGAGGATATTTCAGCAAGCTGGTTCCAGGAAGTTGTTCCATACTATCGGCAAAGAGCGATCTGTGCCTTTTGATTACAGATGACAGTGTATGCAGGGTTGCCCGCTCACCTTCGAAATATTTAACCGACAGAGTACTCGGAGTCGAGCAGCGGAGGTGGGCCGCACCACCGTCTACGGTGAGCTGACATTCACCAGAGAGGAGGTAGTCGCCTCCCAGTACCATGTCCGCAGACAGGTCCTCGAAGACGGCAAGGAACGTGTTTCCGGCTTCAGTGTGGAGCTGCAGGTCAAGCGCAACGACAGGCAATACGAAACCACCGAAGCCCCGCAGGAGTCCTCGGTCCAAGGCTAGAAGGTGACTCGAGCGTGGCGTCGTAACAGCACCATGCGCTAAGCTCCAGTGTGATCAAGAGTGGTAAGCTCCTCACCCGGTTGACGCGGACCTCAACTGTTGCAAGCAGTCGCGTTTCGTGTTGGATTGTTTGGCGGGGAACTTGTGGGCAGTTCTGTTGTCCATGGCCGCAACGACAGCACGACAAGCAAACGCGTCCGATGTAATGAGCTACTGTGAGGAGCCAGCATCCAGGCTCCCTCTAGCAGTTTCCTGCAACTGCGTCACCCGTCGAACGAAAGTCTCCATATCATCCTGGACTGTCTGTGCAGAAAGCATGGCCGCGTGGGTTGGGTCATGTATGCCGTCGACGACATACTGTCGGGCCGCAGAGAAGTCCAGGCTATTGCAAGCTTGTAAGAGGCACAGTTTGTCGTAGGCGTAGGCCACGATGTCTTCTGTTGCTGCTTGCCGGCGTGACCTCGTTTCTATGAACCGAGCGTCGTAAGCACGCGGAACAGCTGCACATGCGAACGTTAGTGCTGCTCTTCAAGTTGGCCTTGACGCATTTTGGCTTCCATAAGCGATGCCAGGCCTCAGCAGGTCCTCGGAGACGCCCTTCTGTGATATATTTCTTGATGGACTCGAGGCAGAAGTGTTTTGCGGCAACAGAGCCGACGGTGCAGACCCATTTCGTGGTGTCGTCCTTAAACCCATAAAAATCTGGAATTGCATTCGCAGAGAGTGGAGTAAGTGCGGCGCATCGAATGCAGGAAGTAGAGCTGCTTGCCATGTTGTCCAGCTGTTCTGCCGAATGTACAAGGCCCGGCCAAGTTAGGTGTTGAAGTCCTGCCGTGGAGTCGCCGTGGAGGCTTGGACGCCGTCCCTGGTCGGCAGTCACGGTGAGTCCGAAATGACTTGTCCGCTTCGAAGGTTCGTGGACGGAGACGAATTAAGAGCCGATGGCTCCATGTTTCGCGACTTCGCCATTGTAAAGCAGACACAATGAAAACACCCGTTCACCGGGCCGGCTGCCCTATTCTACCTTGACGTCCCCTGCGTCCTCGCGCTTGCCGAGTGAGCCCCCAGCCCGAGCTCGGCTCTGTCTTCTTGACAATATATATATATATATATATATATATATATATATATATATATATATATATATATATATATATACTTTTCACACGGCTATTCACAGTTAACGAAACTGTGGCATCGCCTTTTCTACGCAATCGTCAACGTTGTGCTTCCTCCGCCCGCAGGGGCGTCTGCGCCAGCAGGCGTTTGGTGAGTTAGGACAGCACGGACCCGCACACATGGGGGTTTCGACCCTCCCACGCTTAACCTTACGCGACCTAGCCATGTTCGGGGAAATGGGGATCCTGGGGGTTGGGCCAGTGCCGTGTGTTTCGATCTTTATGGCCTCTCTGCGGAGCCAACACACCTTTTGTGGTCTCCGCTTCGCGTAGACGGCACCCTCGGAATGACCCACATGCGGGAAATCGGTAGTTGCCTTTCCCTGTCCTTCTCTCTAATCTTCGTCTTTCTTTCTTTAAATTGTTCCTGTCTTCTTTTCTATGACATCTACTTCCCTTTTCCCAGACAGCAAGGGTTAAGCTGGTGTGGGTAGTGAAACTTAGGTATACCATACTTGGTTATAGTAGTGCCTACAGCTGGCGCATGCAGGGCCTGTCTTTTCACAGTCCCGCAGCGTCCCCACATTGGGCTACATGGTGGGTGGCTGGCTGTGCTGCCGAGAATTCTACGTATATCTACAGCAAGTTCTTTTCCCCCGCTTCCTGATCGCCCTCACAAACGAGGACGCGCCGAAGAAGCATTTGGGTTTTTTGGCCGTCAAAGAGAGAATTCAGCAACAAGAATCATATGAAAGGCTGCCAAATCTTGCGTCATTTGGAGTGAATGTGACCCCGCATTGTACCACGAACACCAGCCGTGTCGTATACGATAGTGACATGATTCATCGGACAGAGGCTGAACTACTTGAAGGCTGGAGTGAGCACATCGTTATCAGTGCAAAACAAATCAAAATAAGGCCTGATGGTAAAGAAATATAAACTAATATCTAATTCTGACATTCGGTCCACGTTTGCTACCCGAAACAGTTGACCCATCCGATGCTTTAAATGCCAAATTTTCGGCCACAGTTGCTCAGAACTGCCGAGGCCGACTAAACTGTGCCAAATGTAGCGACCGTAAACAACCGCCTGAATCATGCGAGAACGGTCCGCACTGTGTGAATTGTGATGGGGAGCAAGCCGTACTCGCGGTCCTATCCATCTTGGAAAAAACAAAAATAGCGGCAATAAAAATCGGAGAAGATATTTCGTTTAAGGACGCACGCAGCCGGGTATCCTTCCTGCAAAAGAATAGCTTTGCCGAAGTGGCGCGACAGGTGGCAGCTGTTGCGTACTCCACGGTAGCGTACCGTACTTCTGCCGAGAAGTAGCGACGCCTGCCTATCGAAGCTCGACCGACATTACTTATTGGGTAGCGTGGCGTTGTCGGCGGGCTGCAGGCATCCGGTAGATCATGGCGACCAAGCAGGGGCGAGACGATTTGCTAGTGCGAAACTTGCACGGTTTATTCAAAGGTAGTTGAAAGAAAATAAGGAAAGCATGAAGTATGAAGTCTCAAGAAGAAGTCTCTCAAAGTACATTTCGGAGCCCCTTAAATAGCTCTCTACAAGTGTGGGCGGGATCTTGCTTCCATCGATGACACGTGACAGGCACGGAGAGAGGGCCCCTCCTCCTGCAATACCAAGCACGGGGAGGAGAGGTCGATCCTCTCATCGACGAATCCGGGGAGAAGGTCGGGTGAATGACCTGTCCGGTGCACGTGGGCTCCGGTTCAGGTGGGGGAGGGTGAATGACCTCTCCGGTGCACGTGGGCTCAGGTTCAGGGGTAAGGTGAATGACCTCTCCGGTGCACGTGGTCTCCGGCTCAGGGTTTAGGGTGAATGACCTGTCGCCACGTGGTGTCAGACGTCAACCCTAACAGCATCTCCGGCGGGGGAGGAAGATCCCGACGTGTAGGGGCCAGCAGCCGCTGTACGAGGGATCGGCGTTTCGGTATCAGCATTCCCCGTAGAGATCCCGAACCCTTCGTTCGTAGCAGGTAGATTCCGGGGAGTGGTCTTCCGTCCTTGGTGGCGCTCTTGACTTTTCTCCTTGGTCCGGTCCGGTGAAATTGGTCTTTGCCAGCAGGTCTCGCAACTTTTCGTCTCCTGCGAGGCCAAGCAATCACCACAGAACGGTGCCGGACCCACAACCACAAAGCAGCGAGCACACGACCACTCTCCCCCAAGACACACCCGGCTTTTAACAAAAAAAGAAAACCCGCTACACCTTTCCCATTTCCTACGCGCGTCCTTCCCCCCTTAACACTAAGAACAGCCATTTCTTGAAAGCGGTAAGACGTGGTTATTAAAATCAGCTAACAATCGGCTTCACTTCGGAAAAACATATGAATGCACGAAAAATATGCCACGGAAACCCGGATGAGCATGAGGCTTTCGATACTCTAGGGGCAACGACTTAAACCGTCGGCATTGCCGTTATGCTTACCCTTCTTGTAGCGAATATCGAAGGTGTACTGTTGAAGAGCCAAGCTCCAGCGCAAAAGACGACCGTTTTTCGTAGACATGGACTGCAGCCATGTGAGGGGACAGTGGTCAGTCTCTATGGTGAATCTTGAGCCAGCGATATAGCAAGCTAGCTTCTGTACCGCCCAAACTACGCAGGCGCATTCCTTTTCTGATGCACTGTATGCTTCCTCACGAACTGAAAGCTTTCTACCGGCGTACAGTACAGGATGTTCGTTCTCGTCATATTTCTTTTGGCAGAGCACCACCCCCATACCCCTGTCACTGGCATCACACTGAAGAATGAATGGCTTAGAGTAGTCGGGCGCGTTCAACACTGGCTGACTCGTTAGTGCGTTTTTCAGCATACTAAAAGCCTTTTCTTTCGTGTCATCCCACTTTACCGTTTGTGGTTCTGTTTTTCTGAGAGCATCCGTTAAAGGACTCGCAATCTCGGAATACCGCGGAATATATCTTTGGTAATAACCCGCCAAACCAAGGAATGATCTGATGTCCCGCTTGGTGCGTGGTTGCGGGAAGTTGTCTATCGCTGTCAGTTTAACCTCGGAAGGCCGACGATGGCCTTGCCCTATTACATGACCTAGACAAGCTACCTCCGCGCCCTAATTGGCATTTGGGAGCCTTAACAGTTAAGTTGGCCTCTCGTAGCCGACGCAACACGGTTCGCAGGTGTTGCATATGGTCCGCCCATGATGAAGAAAAGATAGCTATGTCATCGAGATAGGGAAGTTCAACGTCCTCCATTCCTCGTAGCACCTGGTCCATAAGGCTGGAGAAGCAATATGGCGCATTCTTTACTCCAAAACTCAGGACTTTCGGACAAAAGGTTCCCATCGGGGAAATAAACGCTGCAAGCCTGCTTGCCCTCTCGGTAAACGGAACCTGCCAATACCTTCTGACTAAATCGAGCGTAGAAATGAAATTAGCACTGCTCACTTTCTCAAGCCTTTCCTCGATATGCGGTATTGGATAAGTCTGGTCCTTCGTGATTAAATTGAGCCTGCGGTAGTCGATACATGGCCGCGGCTCTTTTCCTGGGACCTCAACCAAGATAAGAGGCGAGGTATAATCACTCTCTCCTGGCTCGTTTACACCTAGCTCTAACATCTTGTTTATTTCAGCGGTCATGACTTCACGTTGACGAGGCGAAACGCGATAAGCTTTCGAACGAACCGGGTCCGACGAGGTTAACTCGATATCGTGAACGATCGCAGTCGTCCTGCCCGGTGTGTCTGAAAATACGTCTTTAAATTCAAACACGAGTTCCCTCAGTTCGGCCCTCTGAATGGGATTCAACTCCGCCTGTTCTACTAACTTATCAATGGTCTCGTCAATGTGTTTTGTCTCCGTCACTGCTGGTAACTCTGGAAAGTCGACAGGCATTTCCTCAGGTTGGTTAATCAAAGAGGGTTTCACGATCATTCGCTTTTCCGCAACTTCAAAGCGTCGCGTGCGAGCCGTCCTTTCATAGTAATGCTCAGCCTTGTTTTGTGCTTTACGCATTTCCTGCTCGGCAATCATTGTGGCAGGGCTTACGTTCAATAACTTGCTGCATTCTGCTTCTCGCCACATTTCAGGCTCCGCTGCTTTCCTGGTTTTTTCATTAGCTGGCGTACTTTCCGCCTCATCCCCTATAGGGCTATCCTGTTTAGTACTAGTTGACCAATCAGCTGTCAAACCGGTTTCTTTCACCATTGGACTTTCATCCACTGCTTTAGCCGCGAGCTCCTTTGCCTTGGAACGAGTTAGGGCTTGCACTGTTCCCTCACTAAACCCGATTCCCTTGCGTCGTAGCAAATCCTCTGATTTGTTAGAAAGCAAATACGGATACTGCGGCAGAAGATGTGCCGAGACGGCGGCTTCAGTGTCCAGTACTCCGAAAGGGCCTTCAATACGAATTTTGGCCACCGGGAGACAAACACTGGAGGCCTGTACGGCTTGCCTTATCTAAGCACATTCTCCCGTGAACTGGCCTGCATCTACGTACGACGGATGCACTACGTCCATTGTGGCTGCCGAGTCGCGAAGCACTCTACACGGTTTGCCGTTTACCACGAGGTCTCGAACGTACGGTTCTAGCAAGTTCAGATTCTCTGCGTTACTACTTAGTGACATCAACACTAGTTTGGGATTTCTGCATCCCACGGAGATATGCCCCGTTTGCCGGCAGTTGTAGCAAACTACTGGTTTCTTGGCCTCGAAAGCCTTTTTCTTTTGCTTTTCTGCCCTCTGTTCGGGTGACTCCCTTTCTCCTTCGCTGTCCTCGTCACTACTTTTCCCTGAATCTGATCTTTCCTTTGCTTTATACCGACTCGACTTTGACCATCGTTCTGGCTTGTCGGGTCTGCATTTATTCATCTCCTCCTTAGGAGCTTCGCTGCCTTCGTCCGCACGGCGAGTTACGTACTCCTCAGCGAGATTGGCCGCCCTCGTGATAGTGTCAACGCCTGGCCTATCCTGAACCCAATGCTTGATGTTTACTGGCAGCCGGCGGTAGAACTGTTCTAAGGCAACGCACTGCATTGTCTTTTCGGCATCGCCGAGTGCACCCTCTTCTCTGAGCCATTCCTTCAGGTTTACCTCCAAGGTCTACGCAAAATTTGAATATGACTCACTCTTGGTCTTCTTGACTTCCCTGAACTGTCGCTTGAATGCTTCCGCTGATAATCTATACTATTAAGTAGGGTCGCTTTGACTTCATCGAAGTCCTCTGCTTCTTCTTTACCCATGCGGGCGATAATATCAGCAACCTCACGTGGCAGTAACGTAAGCAAGCGTTGCGGCCACGTGTTTCTCGCGAATTTTGCCTACTCACACGTGCGCTCAAACTGCACCAGAAAACGACCTATGTCCCCTCCTACTGCGTAGGGTGCCATCAAGTCTGTCATTCTGCGCTCGCTTTCACGTGCCTCTGTGCTAGGTCTTTCGCTATTTTGTGCTTTCAGAAGCTCAATCTCTAGGCGCTTCATTTCGAGTGCGTCACGTGCAACACGGTCGCGCTCTTCTTTGGCCTCACGTGCGGCGCGCTCGCGCTCTTCTTTTTCCTCTTTCTCGAGGCGCTTACGCTCTTCTTCTTTTTCTTTAATGCTCTCGAGGCATTCCGTCAGTTCCTCGTCGTCTGCCCCGGTCGCTCCGATCGCCTCAATGATCTCCGGCTTTCTCTTTGATTCGGCAATTTGGAGGCCCAACTCTTTGGCCAAGCTCAACAATTCCGGCTTCTTTAGTGCCTTCAAGTTCATGGCTGCCCTTAGTGCTGCTGAACCTTCACTCAATACAACCTTGACGTACTCAAACTTCCGTCAGCGGTTTAAAGAAAAATCACTGCTATGTACTTTCCAAAAAATACGTAAAAGCCAAGTGATATCTCAGTGAAGAAAAGCCGTGCACTAACCATATGCAGTCATGATCCAGACACCTTCCTTCCGAACGTTGTTGCCAGGACGAAGAGGCTACGATCTCGTAGTTGTCGTCCAAGTAGGGGTCTCCAGGATTCCGTACCCCACCGCTGCCCCCAGTTTGTTGCGTACTCCAGGGTAGCGTACCGTACTGCTGCCGAGAAGTAGCGACGCCTGCCTATCGAAGCTCGACCGACATTACTTATTGGGTAGCGTGGCGTTGTCGGCGGGCTGCAGGCATCCGGTAGATCATGGCGACCAAGCAGGGGCGAGACGATTTTCTAGTGCGAAACTTGCACGGTTTATTCAAAGGTAGTTGAAAGAAAATAAGGAAAGCATGAAGTATGAAGTCTCAAGAAGAAGTCTCTCAAAGTACATTTCGGAGCCCCTTAAATAGCTCTCTACAAGTGTGGGCGGGATCTTGCTTCCATCGATGACACGTGACAGGCACGGAGAGAGGGCCCCTCCTCCTGCAATACCAAGCACGGGGAGGAGAGGTCGATCCTCTCATCGACGAATCCGGGGAGAAGGTCGGTTGAATGACCTCTCCGGTGCACGTGGGCTCCGGTTCAGGAGGGGGAGGGTGAATGACCTCTCCGATGCACGTGGGCTCCGGCTCAGGAGTTAGGGTGAATGACCTGTCGCCACGTGGTGTCATACGCCAACCCTAACACAGCGCTATGACGGCCTCCGACGGCTGTCCGAACCACAGATAGTGAGCCGGCAGTGACGCTATCCGGCCCCTCGGCGGCTGCGGCTAGCACTGCTCCGCCGTCCTAGAAGGGTCCATCGACCTCCGGGCTGGTGGCCTCAAAGGCCTTGTCCCTTGTAAAGGGGCCCTCTCCTCAAACAAACCGCTCCTAAGAGCGGGTACCCAGCGCCCGTCAGGAGGCGATGGACATGACTCCTAGTCAAAAGGCGCCGCCCGCGCCTAAGGAGCGGCGAGATTCTCGCGATCGCTCAAAAAATAGAAAGTTCGTATCATAAAGCCCGACAAGGGCTCTGTAAACTAAATGTAATTTCCTTCATACACAGCACAAATTTCTTCTGAACATGAACATGCAAATGTTACAATAGAACTTCAGAGGCCTTCTCCACAACCTTGATGACGTTAAAGAGCTCCTCCTTAAATATAGTCCGAGGGTGCTGTGTGTCCAGGAGACGCAGCTGAAATCAGTAAATGCAAACGTTCTGAGGCAATACCTCATTTTTCGCAGAAATCACGACGACGCTACCGCCTCATTGGGTGGTGTCGCTGTCTTATACGCGATAAAAATGTTGCCTGCCGGCAATGATACCTCCGAACGTCCCTTGAGGTATTTGCTGTGTGAGCAGTACTGTTCGGTACACTATAGCCACGATTAGTTCAATTTACATACTTCCTTGCTATCAACTTTCCAAGACGCAGTTTCAATTTAAAAGCTTCAATGATGAACTTCCTCCGCCATACATAGTCGTTGGTGACGTACAGAGAGATAAAAAAAGATGAGAAAGGCAGGCACGTTAGCCGGTAGATATCCAATTTGCTACCCGCTCATAGCACCCTACGGGGCGACTCTCGTAGCGATGCACAAGGACGCCTATTAGAATATTATATTTTCTCTTCTTGCGCGTGTATACATAACAAGAAAGAGCTAACGTACACAGCGTTACACATAACGCATACTCCTACATAGACTAAAGCGTAATGTCAAGCACGCTAATTCCGTCTCTGGAGTGGTGCGCTTTCAAGAACCCCTTTGGGAGTGACGACTTCCCAATTGTGTTCAACCTAACAAAACAACATGCATGCTCGCGCACTTTCCTCGATGGAACATCGAATCAGCGAACTGGGAACGACTTCCCAATTGTGTTCAACCTAACAAAACAACATGCATGCTCGCGCACTTTCCTCGATGGAACATCGAATCAGCGAACTGGGAACTTTTCCGGGAGCTCACACATTTAGGTGGATGGATATGACATTCTTGATTTTAATATAGACGATGCTGTGCCATATCTAACAGGTTTTATTAGTAACGCTGAAACGAAATGTATTAAGCGACCTAACGGACTGGCTAATAAGCGTTGCATCCCATGGTCGAACGACGAATGCCGGAAAGCGCGCAAAAATCAAAACAAAACGTTAATAACTTCCAACAGGTCAAGTCACATGGCAGGAGAATGCGTCGACAGGCAAAGAGAGAAAGTTGGGATAGGCACATCTCGAGTATAAATTCGTACATCGATGAACAAAAGTGTGGAATAGCGTAAATAAATTAATAGGTCGGGAGTCACATCTCTTACCCATAGTAAGTAGCCAAGCTGATAGCCTGGAAGATCAGGCGGATTGTCGAAGCGAACACTTTCAATATTTATCAACTGCATCACAATGTACAGAAATATTCCTAATATTCAAAGAACGCGAAGAGTGGCAGCCCCTTAACCGCAAAGGTTCATCGAATGAGGCTTAGAATTGCCTATTTACTTCAGCTCAACTTAACGTATCTCTCGCTTGTTGCAACAATTCAGCGCCAGCTGGCGATCGTATCCTCTACAAAATGATGAGGTATGTACACCATGAAATACTGAAAACAACCTTATCTCTGTTTAATGTCACGTGGGCGGCTGCGTATATTTCACAGTCATGGAAAGAAGCCAGTCATCCCTGTATTTAAACAAGGCAGAGACCCGGCCATAGCCAGCAGCTACAAGTAACAACAAACTAGACTCCCTTCAATGTGGTTTCAGCGAGGAAAGGTCGACAACAGACCACCTTGTTCGCAACGAGGCAAACCTCAGAGATGCGCTTATTCATACGCAGTTTTTGCTTTCAGTATTCCTAGACCTATAGAAAGCGTACGACACGGCACAGCCATTCGGGATTCTCCGCGATCTTTCCGCGATGGGCGTCCATGGGAACATGTTAAACACGATTCAAAGTCATCTGTCTAACCGAACTTCTCGCGTAAAAGTGGACAATGCTTTATCTAGATCAATCGCCTAAGAGACTGGTGTCCCGCAAAGGGGGCGTTCTTAGTTGCACATTCTTTATTGTAAACATGAACTCCCTGCATAAAGTCATTCCTCGCGCAACCTTTTATTCCGCGTAATATCGCTGACGTGCAGTTAAGTTTCAAGTTCTGCAATGCTACTATCTGCGAATGACAAGTGCAGCTTCGAATGAACTAATTGTCTAAATGGGTAGATGTGAACGGCTTCAAAATAAACATCCAAAAAAGTACTCGCGTACATTTTTCAGACAAAAAAGGGGTAACACCACAGCCAAGCATAACGATCAAGGCAGACCAACTCTTTCTGACCGCAAACATAAATTCCTGGGAATTATTTTAGACTAAGCTAAGAAATGTATGAACACAATGAACCTCTTTAAGCTTCTGTCAGGCACAACATGGGGTAGTGATCGAAAGTGTTCCCTGATATTGTACAACAGTCTTATCCGCTCACGCCTTGAGTAGGAAGCTATAACTTTGGATTTCACAACGCCAAATGCATTAAAAATCCTAGACCCCGTTCACCATCTGGCTATCCGTCTCGCCACCGATGCTTTCAGGACGAGTCTGATCCAGAGCTTCTATGCAGACTGGAATCGGTGACCAGTGGTCACTTCATCAGCAGCGGTTATATCGAAGTTTTACGTATCTTCTGAAAGTGCAGGCGAACATTGAGCATCCTTCTTATTCAACCATAAACGATGCCACACTCTTCCATAATCGACCTGCAGCGAGAAAGCCGTGCTCTTTGCATCTGAGGAACCATAGTGGGGAAATGGGTGTTCCAGTTTTTGAACATTATCCTATGGCTCCAGCGAAACTGTTACCGCCATGACAGTGGCAGCTCATACAGTGTAACACATTCTTTGCCGATATCTCTAAGCATGCTCCAGAGGCATATATTCAAGTGCGTTTCCTAGAACTCAAGTGCAAGTACTCGTGCGCAGATTTTTACACAGACGCTTCCAAGTCACAACCCGGGGGGTCCTATGCAGCCGTCGGTCCATACCTGTTGGAATCCGGTGTACCGCACCCGGAAAAAAGTATATTTACAGCTGAGGCTCATGCACTATTACCCGCTCTGAAGCATATAAGGAATTAAAAAATTCAAAAAGCAATCATGTTTACAGACTCCCTAGGCATCCTAAAATCATTGATGTCACTCTGTAAATACAAAAATCCTGTACTTATTGAACTCTATTTCGTTCTTTGTAGAGCGTATATATCTAACCAGCATGTAATTCTGCGCGGGGTGCCTGGCCATAGAGGCATCGAGGGCAATGTGCAAGCAGACCAGTTGGCCATATCAACTACATCGCAAGGTATTAATCGTGCCGCTGCTATCTCTTCCACAGATCTGAAATCTCTTCGGCGATGGAAACTGTGAAGCCACTGGCGACGCTTTTGGGACGCGTAAAAAATAATAAGCTGCACTTCATTAAGCCACAGCTACGTTTCTGGCCCTCCGCAATGAAAACACGATGAACTGATGTCCTGCTCTGTCGTCCACACGTATGTCGTACATATGTCGGCTCTGTCAAACATATGTGTATATGTGTACATATGTACATATGTCTATATATGTCGGCTCTGTCGTACACACATATGGCACCCACAAGTTTTTGCTGACTGGTGATGAACAGCAAACCTGTAGTAGATGCGGTGAGAGGCTGACCGCCCACCACGTCCTCCTGGAGTGTCGGGAAGCCGAAACAGAGAGAAAGAAACAGTTTCTTCTAGCGTACCGCTGTCATGTCCCTCTCCATCCCATTATGTTTCTTGGTGAAGAACCGCTTTTTAGAAACAAAGCATCCCAAGGTTTCTTGAAAAATCTTGTCATAAATGTTATTAGCCCAATAAATCCGTGGCCTATCCTCTTTCCAGAGGATGCAGCTGTGATAGAAGTATTGTATAGCGCCTGCCTCGAGGCCCTTGTGTTTCAAGGGCTCTGCTTAGGCAGTAGTGCTTCTTGCCAATTTTCGTATCTGAGATATTTTCCATATTGTATCATTCTTTCGCAACAGGTTTTTCATGGTCATAGTACCACCTCATTAGTCATTGCCATAATGTTATTACATGTAAATTTTACGCACTTTACAGCAAATATTTTTAGGCATCTTTACAGCCATCTCCCGTGTACTTCTCCGAATTCATCACTCCACTACGAACTCACTCCACTGCGCTCTTTCGCCATACCTGTCCCTTGCGCCGCTAAAGCACACACATTCATTCACTCAACATATTGCTTCACTTTCACAGACCAATATAGATTTCAAAGAACTTTGATAACCTACTCGAGGACCTGAATCAAAAGTCCACTCCCAACATTCTGTTGAGTTACCTTTCTTTCCCTAAATACAAAATACTTTACCTAAATTGCTTCAGCGGTTGCCATGTAAGAGCACTCGTGGATTTAAACGTTTTTGAGCAGGAAAATAGGTGTCAACTCCAACAGAAACCTTCTTCATAAGCGCAAAAAGTGCCGACTTTTCTCTCTCCGTTCCAACGTTATACTCGGCGGGATGTACAGTTATCCGGTCGATGCAAGAAGCCGCATGATTATTTTCACATACAGTAGTTGAAAGCGCAAGCCATTCGTCGTTCCCACCGCAGCGCATGGAAGTACTCGACATCATTATGGAGCTGGTCATGAACTGGCGTGCCGCGCTGTGGTTCGACGTGCGCGTGGAATACCTCGGGCCGTACAGGATCCCCGTGATCTGCGTGGACGAGGCGGCGCCCCTGGCCGTCTATCGCATGGAGCAGCTCTCCGACCTGGACGAAGGCATGTACGCAGAGGCCGTGCGCTCTGTGGCGGCTTTCCTTACGAGTGGTACGTATCTGAATAGCCCGACGTTGATATATATATATGCACTGAGGAAAATGGGAGAGAGCGCTGCGCAAGTAGTGCGGCCGTATCGAAGTCTCACTCCGCCTGCACCGCAGAGTACTTGTTCTTGGTATGGAAAGTTTTTCTCGAGAAAATACCAGAGAGAGAAAGAGAAACTATTTATATATTGCGACTACAACGTCTGAGCGCAATTCTACGTCAAATCACATATTACTTGTTCATATTTGTGCTTCGTGTAGGCGACGTAACGTATTTATTCCAATACAGGACAATGCAGAACAACGTTTTTTTTTTTCATATATTCAGAATGCTACTCAATATGAGCTATAGTAGAATACAAGTTAAAAAAACAGCAGTTGGCAACCAAGGCACACGGACCACGTTGGGTTGTGTAACACCGCAAGCCAATCACATAAGCAAAGAAAATTATCGTCATGCGACCTTTTCAAAATAGCGTCGTACTGAACACCTTTGGATCATCTGTTGTTCTTCAAGAGCCTATTCATCGGCGGAAGCTGCGAGGGGTGCAACACACATGCACAAAGTACATGGAGTTTGAGCATTTCACTCTTAAAAGTTCACGGTACAGTTCGTTTCACTGTTGAGCCCGTTTTACTCACAAAACTTCACACGAAGTTGAAGTGAAACTGGACAATAAATGGTTGCAGCGAAGCAAATGTTTTATTTTAGTTCATTAACGAATTAGGCTTTCACCCTTCCACTACAATAGACGAGTGAAAATGTATAAAAGTACGCTTATAATTTTATTTTTGTGTTTGCCACTTTATTTACCTAACCAGGATATCTTGAAATACGAACTATTTGCAGCTTTGCGGAGGAACAGTGGCTGGCGGTTATGAGGCCGTGGTCGGGGCTTCACTACAGACTTAAGTTATATCCCACTATAGCGACCTATATTCGAGACCAAAGCATCCAGACCTATATTCGTCCCGGCCTACTATACTTTGGCGCTCTTTGGCCATACCTGGCGCTTGCGCCAACAAACACCATACATTCATTCACCTATACTCGTTAACAAAACTAGCAAAAAGCACCGAGCTGACGGTGTACCTCCGTCACGCTTGCCGGATACACCCTGATGGCTTTCGGCAATGCTGCTTATCCAGCGCCCTCGACTCCACCGAGAACGGCGTAGTTTGAGGTGCCGAGGACGCCTCCGAAGCGTCCGACGAGGAATCCTTCTTTGACAGGTTTCAACGAGACGACAGCTTTAGGCATAAACTTTAGGGAAGTTTAGTGACCGAGTTTATAGTAAATAAATGTGCGTCATCGTCAAGATATTGTTATTTTTTTCTAAATTATATTTGGGTCAATCTTCAACACGTTTTAATGCGTAAGCATTTCTATGCTTACCAAAGGAGAAAACCGTCCCTCCGTCCATCCCGTAAGACGACCGCTTTAAGGATAGCGCCTAGAACAGCGAGATAATTCACTTTGCTGCTGCATCTCGCTGCAACGCCAGTGAAGTGGCGAGAACACTGCGCTCACGTAACTCTCAGTTTCGCAGATCGCTTTCAAGATACGGGTCCGCCCGCCTTTCTTCAACACTACGTAAGCAGCAAGAACACAGCGGGCGCGGCTATCAGCAGTCGGCACTCTTTGTCGGCATCGCAGATCGCTTTCAAGGTGCGATCCGCCCGGTGGTACCATGCCCGAATATATATAGTGACCTATATTCAAGACCAAAGCATCCCGACCTATATTCGTTAACAAGACTAGCAAAAAGCACCGAGCGAAAAGTGCCATCTCAGTACGTTCGGTCACGGTTCATAATGGTTCGGCGCGCATAGATAAGGGGCTAAACAGCGATAATGCCTTATAAAAATCGGAACGTGATCAACGCACCTGGCGCCGCCACCTGCAGTACTTTGCTTGCGTTATCAAAGCACTTTGCGCCGCCGCCCGCACCAGTTCGTGTCGCCGCAGCACTGTCGTTTGTACTGGCCGGATCAAGATTGATAACATAGATAATGACACCGTGCTGCGTAGAGTAGGGCAAGTGGCACAATTCTTACGCATACTTCTACAATTCCCACAGGATGTTCTGTGTGAATTTTAAATGCGCAAGCATTTCTATGGTTACCCAACGATAAAACTCCGTGCCTCCCTCCATAGCGTAACGATCGCTTTTAAGATAGAGCCAGCCAGCTGCAGAAGGCGTCGACGAACGCGCGAGAAGTGGCATGAAAATTTCGGGGTGGGGCAACTTGAAATCTGGGGGCCATCACCATCATCATCAGCCGCAGCAGCCTGGTTACGCCCACTGCATGGCAAGGGCCTCTCCCATACTTCTCCAACTACCCCGGTCATGTGCTAGTTGTGGCCATGCTGTCCCTGCAAACTTCTTAACCCAAGTTTCTGCCGCCACCTGCTACGCTTCCCTTCCCTTGGAATCCAGTCCGAAACCCTTAATGGCCATCGGTTATCTTCCCTCCTCATTACATATCCTGCCCATGCCCATTTCTGTTTCTTGATTTCAACTATGATGTCATTAACTCGCGTTTGTTCCCTCACTCAATCTGCTCTTTTCGTATCTCTTAACTTTACACCCATCATTCTTCTTTCCATAGCACGTGGCGTCGTCCTCAATTTAAGTAGAGCCCTTTTCGTAAGCCTCCAGGTTTCTGCCCTGTATTTGAGTACTGGTAAGACACAGCTGTTATACACTTTTCTCTTGAGGGATAATGGCACCCTGCTGTTCATGATCTGAGAATGCCTGCCAAACGCACCCCAGCCCATGCTTATTCTTCTGATAATTTGAATCTCATGATCCGGATCCGCCGTCACTACCTGCCCTAAGTAGATGTATTCTCTTACCACTTCCAGTGCCTCGCTACCTATCGTAAACTGCAGTTCTCTTCCGCGACTGCTAAACATTACTTTAGATTTCCGCAGATTAATTTTTAGACCCACCCTTCTGCTTTGCCTCTCCAGGTCAGTGAGCATACATTGCAATTGGTCCCCTGAGTTACTAAGCAAGGCAATATCATCCGCGAATCGCAAGTTACTAAGGTATTCTCCATTAACTCTTATCCCCAATTCTTCCCAATCCAGGTCTCTGAATACCTCCTGTAAACACGCTGTGAATAGCATTGGAGAGATCGTACCTCCCTGCCTGACGCCTTTCTTTATTGGGATTTTGTTGCTTTCTTTATGGGGTACTACTGTGGCTTTGGGGAAGCTATAGATATATTTCAGTATTTTTACATACGGCTCGTCTACACGGAGACGCTGCTAGCGCGCGACGGCATAAGGTGGTGGTGATAACTTTATTGTACACAGGGGAGTTGCGGACACGCAGGTCCTTGGGCCCCCGCACGGCCCCACTGCACTCAAACGTTCATGCCCCGGAGGCTCATGACGCTGGCAGCCCGGCCTGTGGCGATGGCTTGCTTGGCCGGGTCCTCGGACCGCAGTAGGGTCTCCCAAGCCTCCCAAGTAGTAAGGTGATCAAGGCGCCGCGGGGGAGGATCCGCCGGGCAGAGGAAAAGGATGTGATCGAGAGTGGCTTTGGGGTGGTGGCAGAGGGTACAGGATGGGTGGGTGTGGACGTCGTGATAGCGCGAGCGTATATAAGGGGAGGGTAAGGTGCGTGTTTGGAGCCGCCTCCAACGTGTCTGGTGATAATTGACGCGGGAGGGATGGTGTGAGGGTAGAGCCGACGCTCGGTTTTGCAGGCTTGCGTCAGTTCACTGATGAATATATGCGCTCCCGTGAGAACCCTGGATCGGAGGCCGCCGGTGCCCGGTTGAGAGAACCTCGGGCTAAAGCGTTGGCAGCCTCATTTCCAGGATTCCCAGAGTGGGCAGGCACCCATATGAGCTCCATGTGGCGGGGAAGGTGTGCAGCGAGGGAGTTCAGTAAGCGAAATGCAGGGACGTGAACTCTCCCGCGAGCAAAATTTATTATCGCAGTTTTAGAGTCCGATAATATATACCGGGCCTTCGTGCGCGTAATAGCTAGAGCAATGGCGGCCTCTTCAGCCTCCTCCGAAGTGGCAATTGAGGATATGTGAAGGGTGGTAATCGGCTGTAGGGAGGGGTTCGTGATGGCGACAACCGCATCCTCACCTGTGCATGCGGCATCCACCCACACAGCATCCGGTTCCGTGCCATAGTGTTCGTGGAGCGCCCGTACGCGAGCTCTGCGGCTGGGTTCGTGGTAGGTGGGGTGCATGTTTTTAGGGAGAGGTTTAATAAGAAATTCGCGGTGAATGTGGTGGGGGACCTGCAGCTGTGTGGGATCCGTGGCTGGTATCCTGATACCGAGGGTGTGTAGGATGTGTCTGCCGGTGGTGGTTCTCCCGAGATGTATGTATTGTGTCTGTCGGTGGGCCTCAATAAGCTCACTTATCGTGTTATGTAGGCCTAGCTGGAGGAGTTTTTCGGTGGAGGTAGTTAGGGGTAGGTGTAGTTCTGTCTTAAATGCTGTTCGGTTCATGGCATCCAGGGTGGAGATTTCTCTGCCCTGGAGTTTAACGTAGGGGAGCGTGAAGAGAAAGCGGCTGAGGACGAAGGCATGAATGAGACGACATAGGTCATGCTCCTTCATACCCCGGTGGTGTGCAGAAACTCGGCGGATTAGGTGGGATATCGACACCGCCGTCCGCTTGAGTTTGTGGATGGTGAGAGTGTTTTTCCCGTTATTTTGGATTTGGAGGGCCAGTATCCGGAGAGTATGTACCTCGGGGATGTACCGGTTTTCCAGTGTCACGGTTATAGGGGTGGTGGGGCAGTTTCAGGTTGTGGGGCGGAGTATGAGGAGCTCCGACTTCTCCGGAGAGCACGAGAGTCCGATACTCCGCGCATGTGTTTAGGTGAGGGTAGCTGCCGACTGCAGAGTATTCTCTATGTCTCCATCACTGTCATGGGTGGTCCATAGAGTGATATCATCAGCATAGAGTGTGTGCCGAAGGTGAGAGATGGTTTGTAGTTTGCGGGCAAGGGGAATGAGAGTGACATTGAAGAGAAAAGGGGAGAGGACAGATCCCTGGGGGTGCCAATCTCACTAAAGATGTATGGGCGGGATGTGTGCAGACCGAAGTGAATTTCGGCTGTGCGGTTAGTAAGGAATGCTTGAATATAGGTGTACATACGTTCACCTGTGTTCAAGGGAGAGAGCGCCGCCATTATCGCTCGATGGTCTAGGCAATGAAAGGCCTTGGAGAGGTCCAATTCGAGGACGGCTTTTGTGTGGCCCGGTCTGCACCCCAGCAAGACCGACGTCAATCGACGCAGCAAACCGTCTGGACCACGTGGACAGGGGCGTAGCCAGGGGGGGGGGCTTATGGGGCTTCAGCCTCCCCCCCCCCGAAATTTTTTCGTGCTGTCCATGCGCCGCCGACCAAAGTGACCCCCGGCGCAGGAAATCACTCTGGATTTTGTCAAGGATGTCTTTCTGACACTCGAAAAGACATTTAACCGCGGAGATTCCGAACTCGGGCTGGATTTTGTGGCAACGCCCATACACCGGGAGTCACATAACGCCAAGCAGTCCCAACCGAGCACAAAGGTTCAAGGGCGCTTTGATGGTGAGCGGGCTCGCCGCGGCATCTCACTGAGGCCACGGAATCTATGGAGCGCATGGATATCAATTGCGAAACTTTATGGGTGTAAATCTCATAAGCTTTTGATGTGAAAGTTGCATTGACATTTCGAAAGTTGTGCTTAAGATTTTCAATTGCAGAACTTTGTGGGTTTAATGTTGTCATAAACATTTGACGTCAAAGTTCCATTGACTTTTCTAAAGTCTTACGTCGGAACATACAACGAGACAAGCCAAATCAACACACTAGCAGACGAGTTGACAAAGCACGCAGCGAGGTCCAATGAGAGGAAGCGTTGGGGTGGTTCATTTGTGCCGTCATGTCACCTAAAAAAAATATCAACATTTTTTTAACCTACGCCAGAACATCCATGTCAAGACACTAAGGCCAGCCAAAGTAACTACGTTCTTATTTATTTTTTCTACTTTGACTTATATTCGCGAGGACACATTGAGCCTCTTCAATTTTTTTGCTCTCGCTACCATAACCGCGGGCTGCCAGAGCCAGTCAGAGCGCATACGTTTTTCTCGTATGGCCCCGACCACCGCGCGGTGCACTTCGGTGCGCGTTCGGTTTGCTCTGGCCGAGTAGATTTTCACCTGACAGAGTTTTGGACGCTTTCTGGCTAGCAGACGAGAAAAAAAAACTATGGTCGCTCGCTGCCATCACTGTGGGGACTCGAAGGATTGCACCGCGTTCCTTGAGCGGAACCTTTCCGGAAAGTCTTGTTTCGCCGGTGTAGGATACTGAGCAGTATGCGTATGGTTCTGAGTGGACCAAGCATCTCATGTTTTCTTCGGTATTCCTTCCGTAGCCCCATTAGGTGCCCGAAGTAGGAATTCGATTCTGGCCAACATACTTTCCTATGCGTTTTTTTGTTTCATTTCGGTACATACATTTTCGGTACAAAAATACATTTATGCAGCGCAGCGAATTGTCGCATGGTGAAAGTTCGATTTTGATACTTCTTTAGCGGAAAGTAATGGGCGACGGGACGCTTCAGTTGCCGGATACGTTTATTATATTATTGCGAAAGCAATTATATGGACTCTCCAGGCGCATTCCTGCCGTCGCCGTCGCCCTCATGTTTCGTATAAAGTCCAATGATGATAACACCGTGACCACGCGCTGCATGCTGTATGGGCGAGTGAAAGCGTAGGAGGGGAGGTGGAATGGGTAAGCCGACGATGGTGGCTCAGTCTTGTGTGCGCAAAGGAGAAAAGCGGGGAGCAAGAGCGCCGCCTTCCGTCGCGCGTAATACATCGGGGGGTGTGGATGGAATGGGGGCGGAATCTAGGATTCTGTGAATCTGTGATTGTGCAACATGTTTATTTGCCTCGTTTGACGCATTATATACAGTTACATTTTCTTACATACATAGACTCATTGGAGACTTATACGTATACTTAAATATCTTGTTGCGAGGTTTTTTGTATACATGCAGTGAACTTTGTTTCCAGTGACACTTTTTCGTCCTTTATCAAGCCGTATTTTCGCATTTGTATATCCCATTGTATCTTTGCATTTCTAATGTACGAGGGCGAGTCAAATGAAAGTGAGCCTACCCTAACCGCGCAATATGGTTCGGTTCATTATCTGCGAGGTCTGCGCGTAGGAGAACGGCATGTCTCATTTACAAAAGTGACACGCAGGTGTGAAGATAAATGCTCTTTGATGCTCTCATACACTGGGTTGAATATGGTTGCGTCACATAATGGACACTTCAGAATTTGAACAGCTCGGTGTCGCGAAGTTTCTGACAGCTGAAGGTGGTTTCCAAAACAGAAATTAATCGGCGTATGGCTGCCGTGTACGTTGAACACTGCATTTCATTGACCACTGTGAAGCGTTGGAGCAAACGGTTCAAAGGACGTTGCAAAGACATTCCAAGACCGGGCCAAAACCATCATGCAATCACCCCCCACACAATTCAAAGGTTCATGAGCTGATGAAACAAGAACGGAGGATAAGCATCAATGAACTGGCAGACCGTCTGAACATCAGTCACGGTTCGGTTCACGCCATAATTCATGAGCTTCTCGGTTATCGGCTCTCTGGTGCGCAATGGATCCCCAAGATTTTGATCCATCGCGAGAAGACGGAGAAGTTTCGCGCTGCCATGACTCATCTGATCGGGTATCACAATGAGGATGACGACTTCTTGTTTGCAATTGTGATCGGGGACGAACCTTGGTGCCAGTACTGCGAGCCTGAAACACAACGGCAAAGCTTACAGTGGAAACATTCGAATTTACCACGCACAACGAACGCAAAGGCCATCATTTCCGCTGGAAAGGTGTTGGTGTCTTTTTTTTCGATCGTCAGGGTCCATGACTGATAGAATTTGCTAAATCTTGAGAGGCTATCAATTGTTTTCGATATTGTGAAACGCCAGAACGGCAGCGTGTCGCAATCAAGAACGAACAACGTGGAAAATTGACGAATGGGGTCATCTTGTTCCACGACAATGCCTGTCCCCACCTCGCTTATGTGGTTAATACAAAACTGTCGAAGTTCAAGTAGGAAACGCTGCAACATCCGCCATACAGCTCAGACCTGCCACCTTGCGACTCCTACATTTTGGGGCAACCGAAAAAACAGCTCAAAGGAACCAGATACAGACTTTTTGAAGCAGCAACCCAAGGAGTTTTATAAGACGGGAATCACGCGACTCGTTAGTCAATGGGACAAATGTCTAAATTCTCATGAAGACTACTTTTAATTAAGTACCCCGTTGTTGGCTCACATTCATTTGACTTGCCCTCGTATATCTTGCAGAACTCCTGCTTTTTATATGTGCTCTCTATCGCGACTATAACTTCGGTGCAATTACTCACGATACACGACAGGGGACAGCTACTCCTGCGTAATACATTGGAACAAACGACAGCGTCATTGAGATTTTTCACTGGCCATTGCATATATACAAGAATGAAAGAACGGTTTTTGAATGACAAAGTTTCATTAACATATTTGTCCTCAACTTGTTCAGCTCATTGCCTTTTAATTTTTCATATCAGCGGCATGCACTGCTTTCCTGGTTTCGAACTGAGATAGTTCTAAAAGTTCGTGTGATATTTTCTTTACCTAATAAATAGACAAAAATATGGAAGCATTGATATCAGTTATCTTGGGCAAAATTTTTGGCACATACGAATATATTATTTTATGAAAAAATACATATTTTATTGATTTGACAGTGCGTAGCGTCCAAGAATTCGTTTGCAGCATCTTTGGCAATGACAATGCAGTTATTATGCATGTATTTGATCACTCGACAAATTGTTTAAGAGGAAGCTTTA
Source organism: Dermacentor variabilis (assembly GCF_050947875.1). Lineage (NCBI taxonomy): Eukaryota > Metazoa > Arthropoda > Arachnida > Ixodida > Ixodidae > Dermacentor > Dermacentor variabilis. The sequence goes on along the minus strand of NC_134575.1, from coordinate 144,635,917 downwards.
GCTCGGGCCCAATCCGACGCGGCCTATTCAAATACTTGTAAAACGCAGAAACGCTTTTCTGAGATAATCCTGCTTATCGCTTTTATTGAAATTGGTTGCATTTGAGAGAGAAAGTTAAATCCTAGTGCCTGTTGGAAACAGAACTTCGATTTAGGGCCTGAATTTTGTTTAAAATATTTTGAAAAATTCGAAAATTTGAAAAAATAAAAGCACGACGTTTACAAACTAATAGCTATGCATGAAGAACAGATATTGTGGTTCTGTAAACGACACCTATTATAACAGTCAAAGCGGACAAGTTTGCTATGTCAATTTGTATCTTACGTGAATTGGTTACGTTGTGCACAAGGGTTCTGCAAAAGCCGTATTTCCACAACACTAAATTTTTTTGAGATTCATGTGTAACATATCTATTTTGTCCGCTGTAGATGTACTATTAGATGTAATTCACAGAATTGTGATATCATTTTTCATTGTTGAGTCACGGAGTTTTAAACTTGATAGTTTCGTTTTCTGAAAATTTTCGATTTTGGCCAATTTTTAATAAATAAGTGACCTCCTAAATGAAAAATTCGAAACCAGCAGTCACTAGAATTAAACTTTTTCTTTTAAATGCAAGAAAGCTCCTCAAATTTGGTGAAGTGGTTGCAGGGAAAACGAATTCCCCTTCTACATGTATTTAAATAGGAGCACCTGAGCTAAAGCTTCCTCTTAAGGAGGAGGCCGAGCTGCAATGTGCCCCCCCTCCCCGAACAAAATTTCCGGCTACGCCACCGGCCCCATATATATATATATCCCCCCCGAACAAAATTTCTGGCTACGCCACTGCACGTGGATACTAATGTTCACTAGGTAGGACCACTTTTGAAGATTTTACGACCGAATTACACCCGCCTACGTGGGCGACGCCGTTAGGCCACACGGCGACGCCGACACCCGGCGGCGTGGAACCGGCCTCCCGAGGTAAAATGGCGGCTCCAGCATCATTCCTGAGGGGTTGCGATCCCTACGCCATGGCCTGGGGTGCTATGCAGGATGCGCCGAGTTTCTCGTTCACCCGAGTTTTACCCGAGTTTGCTCGACGGCAGTGAGTGAACGGAGATAGCGCGGAACGCGCAAAAGCTACAGGCAAAAAATTATGTAGACAAAAAGCCGCGTATGACAACATGAGTGCACCCTGCGCGGCACGCTGCTTCCACGTTTCAAAGGCAGACGGCTGCACAACGAAACACGCCGGCGCCGCGTATTGTTATCAACGGATTATCGCACCTTAGCAATACTGTGACTGTCCCGCTGTCTGTCTGCACACTTGGCGTGAGCCGCTTGCCACGCCTTTCCCGAGCGCGTCAAGGGCGTGCCTCCTCTTTCGGCAACTATCTTTCTATCCTCCATCGAATGTGAACAGGGTACATGCGGCGCATTCTTGCACCTACGCTTTCGCTCAAACGAATATGTTAAAATACAGCAAATAAAATACCGAACATTTTTATTTCTTTAAGTGTCTGTTTTTCGTTTTGAATGCTAGAAATTTGTGATGATAAACGGAGATCGAGCAAATTATTAAATTTTGCACTTCTTGCCGCGAGTGGCGACAGTGAGGCGAAAGCTTAGAAGCGGTTCCATTGAAGCGTGTCGCACGCACGAGGCAGTTCATACGGTGAGAAGTCGCCTAGGGGCGCTACAGTGCTATTCTCAATAATGTCAGTGATCACCACTCCTTCTCTATTAGCGGAATAGAAACGCAGCGCCGTGGTACGGCTGTTCATCGCAGGCGCCTTAAGGCCTCCACTTTACCAACTAAAAACGACACTCTAGTCATAAATACGGGAGCAACGGCTGTCGATGCAAAATGGTGGTCCGTAGTGCCCGTAGTGACGCAGTTTGGTGAAAATGTACCAGTTTATCTTTGTGCGCGAAGCCTCGGCGATGCATTGCGAAGAAGTGCGTGCTTCCCATCGACACAATTCATCGCTTGTCATCGCTTGCCCAGTGAAAGTGCCTCTGAGCGCATGTACGCAGTATTTGAGTGTTTTGTGCGCACCAAGGTGCTTGCGGATTACTTATGCGGGAGCCAGCAGCGATCGCAGAAGGATATCGTAACGACACCGCAGCAATCGCATTTTGGCAGGTGAGGGCTCTTGTGTGCGGTTATGAAATGAGACTTCGAACTGAGGAAGGTGTTGGAACTGTTGAGTGCGCAGTGCTTGTGATGAAGAAATGCCATTGCACTGGGTCTAGAAGAGCGAGCGATTCTCGGACGCTGATCGTGTTTTTTGCGACGTTGTGGCTCCTATACATCACCGATGACAGAGCAGCCATCTCAAACGACTGCTGCGATACGCACTCCTCAGCATCGTCGACCCCCTCGGCACATCGACGCCTTGCAAGCAGCTACAGTGACGTGCCGATAATTATTTACTGTGCGCTACGTCGCCACAATGCAGGCAATGAAACCGTGCTGTGGGGCCCTCTCAGCCCGAGAAGATATATGCATAAGCCAGCGACAGTCAACGCTTTGTTTTTGATAGTAGTGCGCAGTACATCACCGATGACAGTGGGTTGTGCGTGTTTTATGTCGGTGGTGAATATTGTTGATGCCTCTCAGCTCGGCACCGCGTCGCTGTTGCCGAAAGATAAGTTGGGCGTGGCCCAACCGTGGTGGGTGCGCGCACAAAAGTTACGTGCCTCGCGCGGGGCGTGACCTCTGGCTTTGATTGACAGGCGAACTCGTGCTAAACTCGTACATCGCGAAGCCCCCTCCGAGTTCAACTCGGGAACATGGCGGCGGCAGCAGCAGCCTGTGTTATTGCAGCCAGCGCTGCAAGCGTCAGTATGACCGTCTGGGCCCGTTCGCGTGCATGACCGCCGTGGAGTTTCAGCGTCATTTTGGCCTGTCGAATACATCAGTGTGCTGGCTGTGTGACGAGCTAGGCGAAGACTCTCGTCTGTGAAGACAGCGTGGCAGGCTTCATTCGCTCACCGTTGAAGAGCAAGTCCTCTGCGCCCTCCGTTTCTACGGGACTGGGAGTTTTCAGGGAAGCGTCGGCGCCGAGCGTTACATTGGACGTCATCAAACTACTGTGAGCCTCTGTGTCAGAGATGTCTGATGCGCTTATTGATGCGGCAGTGCGGAAGCGGTGGCTGGCTTTCCCGAAGACTGCGGCTGAGCGGGCATTTATAAAAGAACGCTTCTTACTTCGCGGAAACATTACGAACGTAGTCGGGTATGTCGACGGAACGTACGTAGGAATTGAGGTGCCTTCAATGTCAGCGTTACTGTGATTAGCATTGAAGCAATGTCTAGACGCACCATATTGCCAAATTTGTCACTTCTGTGTAGCCGACTTAAATTTTGTGTTACCGACGTCACACATGCGGCAGCCTATGATACTGACTTTTTCGCTGGTTGCTGACTTTTTACCGATTGTTCTACTTGTCTATCAGGGTGCCTTCCATATGGCTAACTTTTTGGGGAAGGAGGTTAATGAAGTATAAATAGATAAATAGATATCACAAATTGTGTGAAGTACCCTGTGAATGCTAATCTCACGAAGAACTTGGGGCTTTTTATGAGATTACTTAGTACGTAACACAAATTACTTAGTATGCATAATGCTGAATTTTGGTCATTCGTCATGTATCGGCCGCACTCTGAAACAGCAAGGCATTGCACAATTCGTTGCAGTGCGAGATGCGGATGTCGCGCCAAGCCTGTTGTGCCTATGCATTTATGGCAAAATAAAAATGCATTGAGAATCTTAGTGTGCTGGCTTGCATGAAGAAAATACTTCAGAGTGTTTGCTGTGTTCACTGTTGGTGCATGTGCCAGTGGTTCAGTGTATTTTCTTTTCTGGGGGGGGGGGGGAGGGGGTCAGCGTTATTCTGTATGGACAAATCGTATATTTTCGTCTCATAATGGGGCTCTAATTCTTCAGCAGTAGAACAATGCAGATCCAATGCTCTGCAGAACTCGGTGTGCGTGAAGATGTCGTGAACCACCAAGGCAAAATTACATATCGGGAGAAATGTGGTGCAGATGCCAATGAAAAGTGGGTCTTTAACCCACCATAATAAAAATAAAGATTGCAGAGCGAATAGACCTTTTGTACAGCTTTAGAGCAATGATTACACAAACTGTGACATGCTCAAACGTGTAAAAGCTTGCCGCAATGCCAAAGTAGGATGAGCGATATGCAGCATATTTTGGCATTGAACATGTTTTGTAAATGCTATTTTTATTGTAAGCCTCAAGCCTCGCTATCACGCCTTTCCCTACGGCACTCCCTTTACTGAAACGCAGCACTGTCTTTCTATTGGTGTCATGATGATGATGGTAACGGCAGCAGTAAGGCTGGTTAATGCTTGCCCGTTTGATTCCTGCGAGTTTAGTGGTACAGAATATGGCACGTGCATACACCTGTGCAGCAAAATTTTATGCTTGTGGTGATTTGTTGGAGAGCTAATTCGTGTCGGGACATTTCAAAGATGTGCGCCATTGTGGCTTAATAACTAGAGCATTGGTGAGGGTGAAGACTCATTGTATTGGTATAGAATCTTGAAGTTGAATTGCACAACAATTAGACGGAGCACAAAGAAGAGAAATACACACAGCAGAGCGCTCTGCTGTGTGTGTTACTCTTCTTTGTGTGCCGTCTAATTGTTGCGCGATCCAACTTCAAATCGAGCATTGGGCCTCTTTGGTGCAGGACCGAGGAAGTGTGAGCTATTCGACACCATGCCAGTGCCTTGCCACACAATTATGGAAGTCTGAAGGTTTGCAAACAAAGCTTTGCTTTCAAATCCACCTGCTCATGTAATACAAGCACTTATTGATAGAACGAACATACAAAAATAATGTTGAAATGAATGGCCTTTGAAAATTTGTATGTTGACACTAATCACACAATAGGTGCTACAGCGAACTCGACAATTGTACTGGACAGAGCACTTTGTTTCTAATGTGAAGTACATGCTTTCATTACATGCTGTGCCGATAACCAAGCTCAGTTTGTTTTAATGAGGTACACAACATTCACTGTAATCTGTTTTTGATTCTAAAGTGCCAAACACCACCTCTTTTTCAAGAATGTCATGGGAATATTTGGCGAGAACTGTTTACAACCCCTCATAATGGAAGTCTGGCCAGCCAGCTTTGCTTGGGTGCCTTTATATATTTCTGTTCCTGATCATTGTGTGCTATCAAGTTGCTAAAGTCTATGATACCAGTGCAAGGCATTACGTGATTCTATAGTCGGATACAACTTTAGGAGGCCGCAGAGTCTGCACTTCAACGGCAGGTGAACACAAGCCTGCACCAATGGGCACACACTCTACACTGACGTCGTGCCGCTGGACGCACTAATACCCGCTCATTGGAGAGGGACTATTTCTTTAGACGTGGGGGCAATCGGCTGCTGCGCTTTGGTCATCTGGGCGGGGCCTCTCCTGTCTTGTGAAGTTGTATCCGACTAGAGGATGCCGCTTTTCATACAACACAAAAGGACAAAGTGTACAATTATTTGGCCTATGAAATGGATGCATCACAAGTGAGCTATGCATCGGCTTAAGCTGTGTGAAAATTAGCACATGCAAATATATGACATTGTTAAAGAATATGTGGTATCGAACATGCATGTAATGGCACGTTTAAATCGGGGAGTGTTGCATTCATGTGCACAGTCTATAGGGGATAGCATTATTAAGGTCATGCCGTTACCTGACTTTTCATTGTGAAATACACACACCGTTCATCGTGTGGCTAATCAACACCCACTGTATTCTTGCACATAGAAAGAACAAACAGCACAATGACGTATATGCTGCATTAGTGTCTTTTTCATTTACACGGTCCAGGTTCTTACGTGTTTGCCCATTTTGAAGAGACATCAAGTGCATGTTACAAGTGTCCCAATATGCACAGCACAATGTTTACTGCATTAATTTTATTCATGTTCTTGAATAATAAACAAAATAATAAACTGAAAGCTCCTTTATAAGGTGCGTTCTTGGGGCTCAACTGGAAAGCAGTGAGTGCACCGATACTACTGTTGCAGAGCAGCCCTCTGTACCTTGCCACACTCAAGAGCATCTGTGCCTGGCGCTCGCCTACTGCCACCAGGCGGTTGAGTGCCTCCAGCAACAGAATGTTATGCTGCAAAAAAAGTGGATTGTTGGAATGAATCAACCGCATATAAACCATTATTTACAAATAAAAATGCTCATTGCACTATTGGTACTAACTTCCCTTAACTGTGGAGGCCTTTAGTGTATGCATAATAAAACAATTTGTCGGGACAACATTGCCCTATTTTTCATAATGTGTTGTTTTTTTTCAGAGCCAATTGTAATGTTTATTAGTGTGCCAACAGCTGACGTGTCCTCGATCCTTCACGAGTCTCTACTGTCAGCACCACAAACCTATTTTTGTTCGCTGCAAAATCAATGGCGCTCCCTACAATACCGTCTTATGCGAGCTGATTGCATGCTATGCATACAAACATCATATTTTTGTCCCATTACGTAATTTTCTACCATCCTCGGCTGCAGTTGTCTCTCCTTGACATCCATTCTGTCACGCTTATGTAATCACCTGTTATAAATTGGCAACAAGTGATTGAAGACGTGCATGGCCTGCCCACCGATTCCATTTTTTTTTCTTAATCTGAACTAGCATATCAGTTGCCACGGTTTACTACGACACTGTCTTCCTGCCTTAATGCAATCTCCAACAATTTTATTACTTCGCTTTCTGCACAGTCCTCGACTTCTCAAGTTTCTTTGTTAACCTCCAGGTTTATGTCCCATATTGCATAACCGGTAGAATGCAACGATTCTAAGCATTTTTCAAGGATATCGGTAAAGTGGCGATCACGATTCGGGAATGCCTCCCATGTGCTGTTCAACCCATGAAATTTTTGTATAAGTTTCCTGCTTTATATCAGTACCTGCTATTGATATTTTACCTGGATAACGATACTCTTCCATAGATTCTGTGGGCTGAATGTCACTGATGAATTTCTGTTATATCACTAAGTTAGTGAAGGTTACCTTTATCTTTTCCATATTTTCGCGGGCCCAAGTACATGTAAAAGCACAAACACTCATTGGCTCTCAATGCCTTTTTTAAACTGCTGGACATTTAGTTCGTTATTACGAAAGTGACTTAATCCGTGCACTATTATTATGCTAAATATGAAACAGTAGAAATTTACTTATCTGCAGTTTGTCGATGTCTCCTTCACTGTGTTGGTTGCGAGATCCATCGTCGGCACCACCTCCTTGTCGCATCGTAGCTATATCGGCTGTCTTCCTTTTGCACACACTATGGAATATTCGTGACGCTCGCAGTCACGCAGAGTGGAGGAACTCAGCGCACTCACAGAAGCAGCACCGGATAAGTTGTTTGTTCAGGATTGTGCCGTGAACAGTAGGTACGCGTTGCGATCTGTAAAATCGCCTAAGCTATTCGCAGTCTTTCGGGGTGCACGGAAAGATTGCTCACGGAGGAACAGAACTATCCAAGAAATAGTGGTCATTGTCGAGCCTGATCACTACGTCGCGCACTGCAAGCTCGTTGTACGAGTTTGTTTACACTGGGCCTCTTCGGTGTTTAGCCGCCATGCTCGCCCGATTAATGTATGTCATGACGCCACCACAGCGTTCCCTAGTGGCATAATGCGAAGCGTACTAAATTACAAATTAGTCGAATACACATTCAGTGTACATCTTGTAAGCTTTAAAATGCTTTTAAACCTAACTAATAATATTGTATAAAATGAATTTGTTTTATAACTCGCTTGTGCGTGTAATGCACTCGGTGGAACGACAAACAAGTGAAAGAAGGCGCGACCATGCACCGACGGTATGATCACGTGAGCCCCAGTTTGTCGACCGCCCAGAAGGCAACGCCCAAGGAATGATAGCCACCCAGAGTGAATCTAGATAAACCAATGAAACTGGAGGCTTGTCGAAAGATAAACTGTGTCTCGGTACCATTTGTGCTTTCATCTTGGGGTGTCGCCAGAGCTCGCCAAGATACCGAGTTTCGCCAAACTCGGCGCATCCTGCATAGCACCCCTGGACGACGGTTTCAACATCAGGAGACCAAAACTTCGCTCCAATTCCGACATTTCGGTACCGATCTCTCAATGAAGCGGTCGCGCGTCGCTCGCTCGTTCAAGCCAAGACGGCGGCGTCCATCGCCGCCCCGGCTTCCGGCACACTGGCCGGCAAGACGCAGCCTCCCGCCTCGCGCGCTGCGGGAAGCAAACTCAAGGTCCTTACCAACTGGAACCCTCGACCGTTTCCAAAACCGGGCCATGAAGACTTCGTGGTCGCGCTCAAGCCACGCGAACATGTGTCGCTGCACCAAGCCTTTTCGGAGAACCACTACGGTGCCGCCATTACGGCCTACCTCGGGCCTGAGGTGACAAGGTCTGTTACGGTTCTGCCGTCCCGTGAACAAAACCTGATATTTATCCACACCCCGAACCCGGCGGCGGCAGATCGGCTCCTCGGGGACTTCTCGATCAACACCGAGCGTGGGCGATTCCGCTCCACGGATACCTTAGGCAAGACGGAGGCGATATCTACCACGGCGTCATCGTCGTGAGCAACTCTGACACAACTGAATCGCTTCGAGAGCAGCTGCAATGGAGAGCAAGCACCATTGTCGAGGTGAGGAAATTAGGCTCTTCTAACAAAGCTCGGGTAACCTTCGCCGGGAGGGAGAACCCGCGTTTTGTGCACTATGAGAACATGCTCATCCCAGTGCAAACCTACTACCGGACAATCACGGCCTGCGGCCTATGTGGGGCTGTCGGCCACCGAGCGGATGCTTATCCCTACACGCAGCAGAACACATGCGGACTCTGCGGGCAACAAGCCCCGCTTGTGGAGGTGGTGCGGGCCCCTCACGAGTGTGTTCCACGGTGCTCTGTTTGTGGCGGTGGACACGACACAAACTCACGGGAGTGTGCGGCAAAATTCCGCACACACAAGATGGCCGCCTCGCAGGGCGGGACAAAGAAGAAAATGGCGGCGAAGAAGAAGAGCTGCCATCTTGGCCTCCTCGGTGAGTCACCGAGTCTGGACGACCGCAACATCAGCAACACCTAGGGTGCCTCGATGCCAGCGCCGCCGTTCAGGGTGGTGCCATTCTTTGACCACCCCCACGCCGCCTCTTTCTCGCTGCGACGCCATATTGAATCACGGCGGGCGGTCAGAGTGGTCGCAGTTGATCGGTGCTAACAGCTGAGCTTGCGTTGTTCGAGGCACTCGCTGGTGGTTCAACTTGTTTAACAGTGTTCGACTGTATGACTGACAAGCTTGTCAAGTCCACTGAGCCATCATGACGGGCTGTTGTGTGCCAATGTGCTCCGGGTCAACACGTAAAGGCCTGCGTTGTTTTCGCTTCCCCCAGGACTCGGAGCAAAGAAAGAAATGGGAAGCTCAAGTAAAGCGGGATCGGTGGAACGCAACTGACAGCTGATATATCTGCGAGGTGAGTTGCAAAACAGTTAAGTCTTATTGATCCGTATTTTGCAATTAAAGCAAACTCGTGTGCGCCGCTCTTGCATAGGCAGCGTATAGGTACGCGCATACGTACGGGCGCGAGCGTGTTTTTCGTTTTGAACTTAGCTTTTCTACGCGAGTAGTGCCCTGATTATAGAGTCGGACGAGGGTGATTTTGATTCGCGGAATATTTAACACTAGCAAAAAATCGTAACGTCGCACACCTGTTTTATATTTTCACAGAAAGCACTGGCGTCTCCTTTGCAATGTTCGCGTCGCTACTGTTTAGACAGCAGATTTACTTTTACGTTTAGCTAAAATAGACGAACCAAAAGTTAAGTGCTCGTTATTTGCTACTGAAGGCACACACTGCTTCATCTGGAGAGTGCGGCTGTTGTGCTGGTGCCACTCGAAGCCCTGCGGTTTTCTTTGAGATCTCAATAGATAATTGCGGCTCTCATGTCAAAGTGCATACAGGATTTTTTTTATTGGTATATAATTGCATCGGGTGGGGGTGGGGGTGCTATTCGAAAGCGACGTAGCCGATGTTATGATCGCGGGCATATTTGCACTACGCTGTTCGTAAGCAGACCTTATCGCTGCATGTTCGTTCCCGATCGTGGTTGTATTCCGTGACGGAGCTAAATACCTAAGCAGGATGTACTCATGTAAACGTGCAGCTAACGCACATTATGGGTCAAATTTTTCCTGAGCTTTCTGGCTCGGCGTCCGTCGTAGCCTGCGCGTTGTTTGGAAACGTGCGAGGTTCGGTAATACAGCAACATTTCTTATGAACATTTTCTGTTAAGCACCTTAAATAACTGGTTATTTCTTACAAGTATTTTTGTATCAGCCTAAACAAACGTGAATGATCACATTTGGTGTTTATTTATTTTTTTAGCTCCACTTTGAAGAGGACCAGTTTGAGAAAAATCGGCAGGATGGACGCCGCCTGTTAAGTCTACAGCTCTGCCCACGCTATTCGACTTTAGACGTGAGTAATAATTGTAGTGGAGCGTATTATTTCCGCAATTTGCAGTTATTTCAATAAACATTGAGACATGTCTTTTTTTATTTTTATTATTCAGCTCAACCTAAACGAAGGAAACTCCCTATGAGACGAACTGCCGAATGTGGACCTGCTGGCGAGGAAGGCACCAAGTCCTCCTCAGCACTTGCTACAGACGCTGACCAAGAAGACTCCGCAGAACTGAGTCGAGATAGTACCTCTTCTTTCGAAGAAAATGCAGTCGAGCATGAGAGCAATGAAGATATTTCCTCGCTCTCTGTATGTGATCTACGAAAGGCTCTGCAAGATGCGAAAAAGAAAAACACTGATTTGAAAGAAAACTTGTCGACATCAAATAAGAAGTTAAAGACTGCTGCCAAGAAAACAAAGCGGTTAGAAAAAGACTTCTCAACGCTGACCAAAAATCTGGATTTCTTGAACGAGGACCACAAGGCTGCCTTGAAGAGAAAGAGCCGGAAAGGCAGTGCATGGAGTGCAGAAACCATAAAGAAAGCGCTGCAACTCAAATTTGCTTGTGGCTCTGCAGGCTACGACTTACTTATAGAACAGGGCAATCCTCTTCCCTCACGAAGAACACTTTGCAAATGACTGCAGCACTTGTCATTTAAGCCGGGCGTTTTGATTGATATAGTAAATATGATGAAAGTGAAAGTGGCCGCAATGTCAAACATTGAAAAAGACTGCGTCATATTTCTCGATAAAATGGAGATTCGCAAGGGTGTCGAGCTAGACCGCAGTGGTGACGGCTTCCTTGGCAAGGTGACGCTCCCTGAAGCCGACCGAGCAGCAAACCATGTACTCGTCTTTATGGTTGGGGGCCTAAACACCCGCTGGAAGCAGGTGATTGCTTATCACTACACAGGTGCTTTTGTCAATGGAGAGAAGCTGAGAGACTTTGTCGTCCATTTAATCAACCTTTGTGCAGACATTTCTTTGCGTGTGCTGTGCGTGACATGCGACATGGGGAGCTCCAACCGTGCTATCTGGCGGAGCTTAAACCTCTCAAGCTCCCGCTACTCTGTCACTAGATGCACTGTTCCCCACCCATGTGACAATTCTATGTCATTGTTTTTTATGCCGGATCCTTCACATGTACTAAAAAATATTAGAGGGCACCTCGTGCAAAAAGATCCCATGAAACTTAGTGAAGAAATAGTGGCAAAGTATAATTTACGCAGCAGTGACGTGTCGATTGAGTACATAGAAGCAGTCCTAAAGATGGACTCAAAACAACTGAAGGTGGCACCTAACCTGAGTACCGTGCACATTTCCAACGGCCACTTCACAAAGATGAAGGTAGGGGTAGCTGTTCAGTTATTCCGGGAAGCACCTGCAGCTATAAGGTACTTTGTAGAGTGTATGAAGCTGCCGCCCGAGGCTGAAACAACAGCCTGGTTTTGTGAAGTAATTTTTAAGTGGTACACAATCATCACTGCACGGCACCCTGTTGTTGCTCTGAGCTTATCAAATGAAAGCAAACATGAAGAGGCTATTGCAACGCTGAAACTCGCTGTTGAAGTCATTGAGAGCTTAGGCATTGGCATCAAAAAGGTCTGGAAGCCATGCCAGGCAGGGGTGCTAATGTCCACTGCTGTAGTGCTTCAACTGCATGAATTTCTGCTAAAGAAATGTGGCTATGCATTCTTCTTGACAGGACGATTGGCCCAAGATTGCCTGGAGAACTTGTTTTCGGTCATCAGGATGATTTCTCCTGTGCCCAGTGCATATGATGTCAAAAATGCGCTCAGAATTGTGTCAGTTAGCCAGTTCCTCAAGGTACCTAAGAACTCTGGTTATGAAGCTGACGACAGCAACTACTTAGTGGATTTCTTCTGTGCAGAGATTCAAGAAGTGCAGAAAGAATTTCAAGAACCCTCGTACAATGATGAATGCACAGAGGGCGAGCCATTGCCTCTTGTAGAAAATGACATCATTGCTCACTTGACGGGGTATTTGGTGAAGTCTTTTATATCTACTAACAAGCCATACTCCACCTGTACTGAGACCCTGATTGCTGATGAGGCGTCCGATGAGCATGCTCTTGTGCAGCTCAAGGAGTACAATCAAGGTTCTAGAAACTTGGTGTATGTAAGCCATACGGTACTGCGCTTTGTTTCTTCCTGTGTCATTTGTCATTTGGATCACCCAATCAATACATTGACGAGCCTTATTGAGCGATCAGTTTCTCTGCCACCTAGTGAATGCGCTGACCACCCAAGCGTTATGAGAAAACTGATGTGCCGTTTTGTTGTCATGCGACTGCGTATCTACCTCCGCTGGCTGAACGAGCCTGATGATTCAGACGACGGTTATGGCAGCAAGACTGTGGCTGGCGTGAACTTGTCGTAGAGTACCTTGCTTTAAATCTTACACCACTCCGTATACGCGGCATCGTTTGTATGTACCAGCGCCAGCCTGTAAACAGATGTGATTGCACCCCTGTGGGCAATAAACAGGCGAGGAACTCGCAGTTACACTTTGAAAGATTAAAAAACAGACATGTTGTCTTTGCGAGCAAAACAAACGGAAACAGCTCGCGCGACCGAAGCGAAACCAACCGCCGCGCGCGAGCGGCTGATGACGCGCGGCTGTTATCATAGCGCAGAAATTGAAAAACCAACAACCACGTAGAAAAAAAAAACAATTTCTTCCACTCGCACGGAGCGGTAGCACCTGCTGGGCAACGGATCTTTAAAATGATAGCCTGTTTAAAATGATAGTCAACTGACTGCACCCTAATTGTTCAACCTCGACTACTCGGGGCCCTAAAATTAATTCGTACAATTACGTCTTCGACCCTCGGATGTTAAAACGGCTATTATGAGTAAAAGCATGCGCAGTGCAATATTGATAAAAAGATTGTTCAAATCAAAGCACTCGAAGCGCGCCGAGAGCATGAACGGCGCCGTTACGAACGCTAGCGCAGCCGATCCTGTGTGCTTCAATATGGCGGCGCCGTTGAGGTTGTGTACACCCTGAACGGCGGCGCTGGCATCCAGGCACCCTAGCAACACCTAGAGTTACTGAATGTGCTACCGCAGATAGCAGAGTTGCGCGTCTGTTTTATCACGCCGCTAGCGCCTCTATTGGCAGAACGTCATCACGTGGTAGCCAAGCAACCGTGCATTGCGGAGAAGCAAATGTTCGGGCCAATTTTTGTATTTCCCGACGCCGCCGCTGCAGCGAACTGGATTCCCACGAGTTATCACCAGCCAAATTCAAATCCGATCCAGCCGATCTTGCCGTTCGCTGTTCACGTGCGTGCTAGCTGCGTAGCAACAACGCAACGTGCGCAGCGCATCTCACGTTTGTTTTGTCGGCCTGCCTCGTTACACCTTACTGCAGTAATTGTTTTTCTTCCTTTGCAAAACTATTGTGAAGGGTGTTCAGGTAAAGACACCTGAACAAACAAATTTTCAGTCAACTGCCTATTGCGTCAAGTGTGTATGAGATGAAATTGCTTGACTAACAGCTACGTGCTTTTTTGGGCTGCGCTAAAAAATTCACAGCTGGGATATTAAAAGCTACTGCAAGTCTGGATTTTTTTTAAATAATGGAAGCACGTAGAGTTATACAGGAGATTTAGCTGGAATTACCAGTTTTCTGCATGTGATGCACCACACTGCTTTCACCGAAGTGTCGTAAAAAAGCCAGCTCACATTTTCATGATTATGCACTGCTTGGGTTGTTTCTGAATATGAACGAGGTTACTACTAAGTAAATATATTTAATCTACGACAGCTTATGTGAAGCAGGATGCAAGAGGAATGAATGTCGTCATTTAACATACGGTAAGGGCCTAACTGTGTTTTGAATTATTCCCTATAATGTAGCTAGCTATGTCAGTCCTGTGAGAAAAACTTTCGCTACACTCCCACAGAAGGCTACTTTTGGAATCCCTGCAGTGAAAAGGCACATAATGAAATCACACTTGCAGGTGTAGCTGATATCCATTGCTTGCTGGTAGATGGATATGTTCCTACACAAGATCTAATGGGGTACCAGAGTCGAAATATCAATGGTTGGTCATTGATTGACCTGTAATATTTTAGACTGGCTACATGTTGAGAGCTATGGCACATAAGCAAGTATTGGCCTCATTATATTTAGTACAGTTCCCTTTGTGAAAGAGCACCACTTGATAAAGCTCACTACATCAAAATATGTGCACGCACATACACTAGTGTTTTTGTTTTTTTTCTGAAATTCGCATTGTGATTTTATTGCCAAAAAAAGAGGCAGTTGCGGCTCGGCGCTTTTTGTTACTGTTTACATGCTAAAAGAGCACTGCACTGCTCTTAGTAGCGTATTCATCTTTGTTGAAACAAAACCAGAGTGCTAAGCAGTATTCAAGCGAATGAAAGTTATTAACGTATCTGATTATTCACCTCAATTACTAACGTTGGTCCAGTTTTTAATACGCTATGTTATTTGGAACCTTATACTACTTTGTGAAGTAGCTTTTTCGCACAAAGCTTTTTGTAGCATTTCCGGAATCTGTAAAATAACATCACCATATTCCCTAAGTTTATTCGGTGCGATCTAATCGTTACCGTCGCGGTTCACGAATGCTGCATCTGATCGTCGTATATAGAATACAGAATCTATTCTAGATACGTGAGTGCCCATGCGTTATTAGGGCGGAGAAATTGCACAGGGGAATGCAAGTCCAAAAAACAACTAATATACGCGCTGCATCTTACGCCGCGCGCTAAAAAAGGGCAGCGCCTTTTTCTTCACAATCTAATCCAGTCAGCTGTTTCGATGCGCTTTGTTTGCGATTAGGCGGAAAAGCGGTGCACAGCGATGCAAAAGCGCCCACGGTAGATCGACGATACGCTAGGCATGTCGGCTGCAAAAACGGAGTGCGGCTTCGCCGCATAGACTTGGTTGCTTCTCAGGCAAGATGGCGGACCTACGCGCAACTCTGCTACCTACGGTAGCATGTACAGTAACTCTAGCAACACCGAGAAGCCGGCGCCACCTACCGGAGGAGCCGGCAAGCGACCGCCGACGCAGCCGCCACCACACGGCGGCACGGGAAAGCTGTCGATGTCGCCACCACAAGGCGAGGCTAGGGCCTGTGCCAGCGTCGTGAAACACGGAAAGCAGGTGAGCGGTACGGGCAGGGCTGCCTCCTCTTCCCCTACCTCCTCTCCCCCTGCGGCACGCAGTTCCGAGCAAGCCAAGATAGTAGCTCTCGAGGGCCAAATTGAGATGTCCCTACCAAATGGACCCATCACAGAACACGATCAGGTCAGAGTACTGGGTCTCTTAATTCATAAACACCGCCGAGTTGACACAATACTGGCCAAACTGCGCAAGGTGGGGGACCAGGTGGGCCGCATGATTCGCCGGTCTCCAATAAACGCGGGGGGTTACGGTGCAAAGACGCTTTGCGGCTGGCGCACGCACTCGTAGCCAGTCGAGTGTTGTACTCGACTCCTTACCTCCACCTTCGCAGGTTTGACGAGAACGCCCTCGATGTGATTCTCCGTAAAATTTACAAGCGTGCTCTCGACCTCCCTATCAACACATCCAACCAGCGCCTCCTCGGCCTGCGAATGGTCTACACCTTCGCGGAACTCCGAGAAGCACACTTGACGAACCACTACACAAGACTCTCAAAGACGCCGTCGGGTCGCCGTCTTCTTGCCCGACTACACATCCACCATCCAGCACTGACGGAAGAGCGCGTGCGCACCCCGGAAATCTGGAGATGGATGGATGGATGCATGTTATGAGCGTCCCCTTTGGAACTGGGCGGTGGGTTGCGCCACCAAGCTCTTGCTACTACACTGCCTAATATCCTACCTAAGTTAAACAATGAAAAAATAAAAAAAACGCTATGAACTACTAAGCCCAAATTTTCTGATCCCCTATTGCGAACTGTGCTTTTGTACGTCTCCGTCTTTTGTCGTTTCCCTACTTTTCTTCCACCAATCATCCAATCGCGTCTTACTAATGTCTATTGCGGACATGTTTGCTTTACCACTGCTCTCGCTGAACCGAAGGACTTCAAGGAGGCCAGTGTAGCCTAAATCGACAGCTGGGTAGACGTCTTCACATTCTAATAAAACATGCTCCTTCGTTTCCCTAGCTTTTCCGCAGCAAGCACATGCTTCTTCCGTCTTATATCTGGCTTTACAGGTGCGTGTTCTAAGGTATCCCGATCTTGCTTCAAAAAGTAATGAGCTTCCCTTTGAGTTATCATAAATGGTTTCTTTCCTGATTTCGTTTTTTCCTCTTAAGTAGTTACTCATGGCAGGTTTCTTTTCCATTGCCGCCACCCATGAGATTAATTCAGCCTCTGTGACTTTCCGCTTGACCTTCTTTGTTGCTGTGTTGCCCACCCTACAGGCCACATACTTGCTGGTAAGCTTCCTGGTTCTTTTCCTCCACTGTGAATCAATGTTTTTCCTTTACAGGTACCGGAACACTCTCCCAGCCTATTTACCTTCTTCCATATTCCTCAGCCGTTCTTCATACTCAATTTTACTGCGAGCTTCCCTCACTTCAAAACTAGTCCAGCCCATATCACCCTGCACAGCTTCATTCGTAGTCTTCCCGTGAGCGCCCAATGCGAGGCGACCCACTGACCTTCGGTTCCCGTCGAGTCCTGATTGTACCCCTGATTTAAAGCAAACAACTGAATTTCCAAAAGCCCTGGAACCATTACACCTTTCCACATACCTCGGAGGACCTCGTACCCCTAGCGCTCTGTGCTTCCATTATTGCTGCATTTCTCTTCCCCTTTACTGTTATGGTTTTTTCCTGTGTTTCCATATATCCATTGCCTTCGTTTATCCATATACCAAGGCATTTATATTCCGTTACCCGATGTATTTCTTGGCCCTGTATCTCCACTGTCTGTTCACTGTTTTCATTGAATACCACAACGTTAGAGATACGGAGATACGCCCTGCACGTGCCCCCTCTTCCGGCCAACATGACACGAGACGACCATAGTGGCCGGCGCCTCGCGCGGGCGGAAGCATTGGCACGTCACAATGGGAACAAGCACGGAGTATTCTACGTCGACGCCTTCGGCCCACACCATGGGGGTTGGTATACGGCCGCAGTCGTCCACCAAAACAACGCGGTGAACGGCCTTACGTTCAAAGCACAAGACATAACAAATCGGAAGAGGTGGCCATGCGCTCGCCGCCGCAGATCAGGACTCGCGGGTCATTATTAGCCACTCGCGAGGGGCCTGCAGAAACATAGAAAGGGGCTTTATTCCCTATTTGGCACACCACTTACTTCAAGGCAGCAATTATCTCGGGGTCCCCGCGCCCCGCACGATAGTATGGACTCCCGCGCACGAGGGTCTCGAGGGCAACGAAGCGGCCGACGCCGCTGCCCGCGCGCTCACTCTCCGGGCATCGCCCTCGGCTCCCGTCGCTGCGGAATCCGACCCCGATCCGGCATTTACCTTCAAGGAAATCACCCAACACTAACAATACGGCCATGCAGTCTTTCCTAATCCCTGTAAGGGCCTCACGAAGGCGGAGGAGCGTTTACTCCTTTACCTCTATACTAAAACATTGTTGTGCCCGACAGTCCAAAAATATTTCGACCCTGCGTGCACAGGGAAGTGCCCGCACTGTGAGGAAAAATCTTCGGACATTTTCCACATGGTGTGGGCATGCCAATCAACCCCTCACCTTCCCCCTATACCTAACCCTACCAGGGAGGACTGGGAGGCAACCGTGCTCGGCTGCTCCGACCTGACGGAAACTGACGGAAACGACGAGTTGGCGTCGCGCCCGTAAAGTTGACTTCGCGGCGGGGCAGTTGAACATTTGACATCATTTTGCACCACGTGATAGCGCTCCGAAAATAGCCGAGCTACGGTGCCTCCATGCGCGCGCGCGCTCCGCTGAGGGTGAAGACAACTGCGTCGTCTGCTACGGCGGCTGCCATTGCCATGCCTACTTCAGAGGCGCGGGGCGTGCGCCAACAGGCTTTTTGCACTTGCCGCTGCAAAAGCGCGCTTGTCTTCGCGACCAAAAGACAATACAACTGCGTTTCACGCCTTTTTTAATGAAGTGTCAACAGAACAGGCTTGTAAGACTGTCCAAATATTTTAAGATTTGGACGGTCGTTTCTCCTAGCACACGGCGACTCGGGTGCTAGATTGGAAAGAGTTCATAGAGCGCACTAGGAACCTAGCTGCAGGATTAAAATAAATTAATAACAGCAATATCATAAGCAGGTAGATTGCATTCAATTACTCAATTGTGTAACTAATTAAGAACGCTCTAGTTGCCTTATTCACATTTATTGTCAACCTAGAATGACGGTCTTTTTGTAGAAGAAAAAAGATTAATGTGCTTTACGTACCTTGTCCTAAGAAATAAAAGCCAGCGCATTCGCCACACGTACACGAACTGAATATCGCAGTACCTGAGCCGCGCATGCATGCATTGTGCACTGAAAACCCCAAATATCTCCAGGCATTTTTATACGCTGTTACGTTTCGCCTACGACGCGCGGTTTAACCGGCGCGGATGCAACGGACGCCGGGGCTTCGTTCAAAGCGGCCGACATTTTGGCCCATTCGGCGCCGCCGCTACGCCTCCCTGCCAAGCGCGTCCAGGCATGTTCCAATGCCACGTGTCTTCATGTGCGTGTGTGAGTGTATGTGCATATTGGTGCCCACGCTTGTCGAAGCGCGGCAGCCGGGGAGAGGAGCTCCCAACAACTGTGAAGCAAGGGGGTCCGAGCGGCGCCGACACGACGCCTGCTTCTCCTTCTCTTCCCATTGTGCCCACGCTTGTCGAAGCGCGGCAGCCGGGGAGAGGAGCTCCCAGCAACTGTGAAGCAAGGGGGTCCGAGCGGCGCCGACACGACGGCTGCTCCTCCTTCTCTTCCCATTGTGCCCACGCTTGTCGAAGCGCGGCAGCCGGGGAGAGGAGCTCCCAACAACTGTGAAGCAAGGGGGGTCCGAGTGGCGCCGACACGACGCTGCGCCACCTTATCCCATTGTTCCCGAGCGGCACCGTCACGTGCTCGTCTATAGAGGGGTTCCTTCTTGCCCTCAACTGCGAGAGTATAAAAGCAGCTGCCCCCGGACGCCAAAGGGGGGGCTCCGATTTCTTCTGTTGAGTAAAGTGCACTCCCGTCTCTCTACTCCGGTCAACCTGACCGCCAACTCTTTGCGATGTTAGAATAAACAAGTTGTTTTGTTGTTACCAGTCGACTCATGCTTTGCCGGGACCTTCGGATGCTTCCAGTTGTACCCCAGGCCGCCAGGCCAACGCTACCCTTGGGGCTTGCGACCCAGGTGCAACAACGGGCGTCAGCGCCGAGTTCCCAACAACTCGCGCCAGCGGTGCGACCACAACAACTGTCTGCCAGCGGTGAGATCGCGACAACGGAGGCCAGCAGCGAAGAGATGCAGTTGACTTTATGCTGAGCAGCTCAACGACCATCCGGGAGCAGTGCAACGAGCCCTGTGTGATGACTGGTTGCCTGCAGCGGAACGACTGCGCTGAATTCTTGACTGCGAGGTTTGGTGAGTGCGGGACTTTCTTCTTCTGAGCTTTGCCAGGCTTTTGTTAGTGTCAGAAACAGAGCTGGTAATTGTGGTTGTCGTTGCTGCCGGGTTAGTTTGCGGCAAGACAATATTAGGCAGTAGAGAAAGCAGCATTCAGAGCAGCCATGGATTTGAAGTCGTTGCGCAAACCGAAATTGCTGGAGCTTGCAAGAGAGTTGGGTCTGGATGTCTCAGACAAACTCAGAAAACCAGAACTGCTAAAGGCTATTCTTGAGTTAGAGGCTGAGGATGACAAGCTGTCGGAATGCCTTGAGACTATTGAGGAGAGGTCAAAAAGACATGAGCGCGAACTTAAAGAGCAAAAAGAGAGACAGGAGCGCGAACTTAGGGAGCAAAAAGAGAAACAGGAGCGCGAACTTAAAGAACAGAAAGAGAAAGAAGAGCGTGAACGTAAAGAAGAGAAAGAAAAAGAAGAGCGTCAACACGCTTTGGAAATGAAGCGTCTCGAGATAGAGATGGAACGCGCTCGTAATGGAAGTCAGGCACACGGTGCAGGAGAACGAGTATTGTTCAAAATGACTGACCTGATGCGGCCGTTTAAGCTTGGAGAGGACATTGGTTTGTTCCTGGTTAACTTTGAGCGAACGTGCGAGAAGCAGGGGTTCTCTCGGGAAACGTGGCCACAGCGCTTGCTCACTTTGTTACCCGGCGAGGCGGCCGACGTAGTCGCTCGCTTGGATAGAGAGGAGGCAGAGGATTTCGACAAAGTGAAATCGAGTCTGCTAAAAAAGTACAGGCTGTCAGCGGAGGCGTTCCGTCGGAAGTTTCGGGAAAGTGAGAAAGGCAAGAATGAGTCATATACAGAGTTTGCCTACAAGCTTATGTCAAACATGCAAGAGTGGCTCAAAGAAGAGAAAGCGTTCGGTGACCACGATAAAGTTCTGCAGTGTTTCGGGCTAGAACAGTTTTATAGTCGGTTACCTGAGAACGTGCGGTACTGGGTCTTGGATAGGCCAGACGTTTGTACGGTGGCTAAAGCCGCTGAGCTAGCCGAGGAGTTTGTGACGCGTCGGGCTCGCGGAGCTAAGGACGGTCAAAAGGGTGAATTTGGCTCCAAGTTTGAGAGGCCAAAGTTCACACCCATGAGAGCAAAGGGGAACACACGTAGTGCGGATGCGAGTGAAAGCAGTCCGACAGAACGTAAGGAGACGGCGGCAGCCAAACGCAGAAAGCGGTTCGAGATGAGGCAAGCGCGCTTGTGTTATACGTGCCAGAAGCCGGGTCACTTTTCGGCGCAGTGTCCGGAAACAAAACCAAAAGTTGTGTTTTTGTCAATATGCAGCACTGACGAGAACACGAAGCTTCTCGAGCCTTACATGCGAGACCTCCTCGTGAACGGGAAAGAGTGCCGAGTGCTTCGCGATTCCGCAGCTACGATGGATGTAGTTCACCCCTCCTAGGTAGAACCCGATATGTTCACAGGCGAGTGCGCATGGATCAAGCAATCCGTAGAAGCTCATAGCGTGTGTCTGCCCGTAGCAAAAGTGCTTATTGAAGGACCTTTCGGAGCACTTGAAACGGAGGCCGCAGTGTCATCTATGCTGCCCCCTCAGT
Source organism: Dermacentor variabilis (assembly GCF_050947875.1). Taxonomy (NCBI): domain Eukaryota; kingdom Metazoa; phylum Arthropoda; class Arachnida; order Ixodida; family Ixodidae; genus Dermacentor; species Dermacentor variabilis. The sequence continues at coordinate 144,614,258 of NC_134575.1, read as the reverse complement.
ACCCGTACCTATTTTCGAACAGGTCCGATCACCTCCTGCGCGAGAAGGGGCTTTTGTTTGGTGAGGCTAGCGTTCAGGCCTTAACCAGATCGAAGGTTCGGGAGCTCGCTGCAAAGGCGGTAGTTGCGGGGCCGACGTTATCAAACAATGAGAAAGGGTCAGAGGCGCAGCAAGCTGATATTCAGAGCACGCCCGAACTGAATAAAATTGAATCTGTAACGTTAAAGGCACCAGATACTGGAGAGGAAATGCCCGATAAGGGAAAGTTAGAAGAGCTATCTGCAGATTTGCTCATCGCGCCTACGTCAGACGGACTTAATAGGTTGCTAAAAGTCAGCCGGTCGGCTTTGATAGCCGAGCAAAAAAAGGACGGCAGCCTAGAAAACGTACGCTGCATTGTCAAGGAAGGTATCGCCAAGAAAAATGCTCGTTTTGTGGAAAGAGGTGGAGTCCTGTACCGGAAGTATCTAGACCGCAGAGGAGTGGAGTTCGATCAGCTGATCGTGCCTCAATGCTATCGTGAGGATCTGTTGCGCTTGTCGCACGGGGGTTCATGGTCCGGACACCTAGGAGTTAAGAAAACTAAGGACCGTCTCTTGCAAGAGTACTATTGGCCAGGGTGTTTTCGGGACGCAGACCACTTTGTGAAGACATGTGACACCTGTCAGCGGGTGTGCAAACCAGGGGACAAATCGAGGGCGCCGTTGAGATTGGTACCTATCATTACGGAGCCTTTTAGACGGCTCGTTATTGATACAGTGGGACCTCTGCCGGTAACAGCCACGGGGTACAGACACATTTTGACTGTGATCTGCCCAGCGACAAAGTTCCCTGAAGCAGTGCCGCTTAAAGAACTCAGCTCAGTTGAGATAGTCAATGCACTACTGTCCATATTTGCGCGAGTTGGTTTTCCTGCGGAAATCCAATCAGATCAGGGCACAGTGTTTACTAGCGCTTTGACGACAACTTTTCTCGAAAGGTGTGGGGTAAAGCTGTTACACAGCTCAGTGTACCACCCACAGTCGAATTCCATTGAGAAGCTCCACTCCGTCATGAAGCGCGTGTTGAGAGCATTGTGTTTTGAACATCAAACTGACTGGGAGCTGTGTCTGCCTGGGGTGATGTTTGCATTACGGACCGCGCCGCATGCGGCTACGGGGTTTTCGCCAGCTGAGCTGGTGTACGGTCGCTCGCTTCGGTCTCCGCTTCGCATGCTTCGAGAATCGTGGGAAGGCAGGGGCGACGACCCAGTCGTGGTGGAGTACGTGCTTAAGCTCCTCGAACGCTTAAGAAGGGCACAGGAGTTGTCAGGTGAAGCAATGGCAAAGGCCCAGCAGAGGGCCAAGGTTTATTATGATCGGACCGCCAGGGCCCGTCGTTTTGAGGTGGGCGATGAGGTCATGATATTGCGCACATCGCTAAACAACAAACTAGACGTGCAGTGGGAGGGCCCAGCACGAATTGTTCAGAAACTGTCGGACGTTAACTACGTGGTGAGTCTGCCAGGAAAGCGGAAAGCACAGCAAGTTTACCACTGTAATCTGCTCAAACCTTATAGACAAAGGGAAGCAGTGGTGTGCATGATGGTAAACGTTCCTGAAGAGCTTCCGGTCGAGCTTCCGGGACTAGGCTCAGTGACGAACAGGGAAGACACCGGTCAAGTCATTAGTGACCTTATCAGTAAAGCACCGCTGTCGCCTGAGCAGAAAACCGAACTACACCAGCTCTTACAAGAGTTTCAAGGTCTGTTCTCTGAGAGGCCTGGTAGGACTTCTGTACTTACTCATGATATAAAACTTACCTCCCCAGAGCCAGTACGATCCAAGGCGTATCGGGTGTCACCCCGCCAGAGCGATATTATGGAGGCTGAGGTAAAGAAAATGCTACAGCTCGGTGTTATTGAGGCAGGTGAGAGTGATTATACCTCCCCTTTGATTTTAGTTGAGGTACCGGGCAAGGAACCTCGTCCTTGCGTCGACTACTGCAGGCTTAATTCCATCACTAAGGATCAAATTTATCCGATCCCTAACATCGAGGAGCGCCTTGAGAAAGTTAGTAGCGCTCAGTTTATTTCCACCCTAGATCTTGTCAGGGGTTATTGGCAGGTTCCACTTACAGAAGAGGCTAGTAGGTATGCGGCGTTCATTTCACCAATGGGAACATTCCGTCCTAAAGTGTTGAGTTTTGGTTTGAAGAACGCGCCATACTGTTTTTCAAGCCTCATGGATAAAGTGTTGCGGGGACAGCAAGAATTCGCTTTACCGTATCTAGACGACGTAGCGATATTCTCCGCATCCTGGTCTGAGCATATGGCACACTTGCGGGCAGTGCTAACCCGCCTGCGCGAAGCGGGCTTGACAGTCAAGGCTCCTAAGTGCCAGTTAGCACAGGCCGAGGTTGTCTACCTCGGTCACGTGATTGGTCAGGGTCGTCGGCGCCCCTCTGAAATAAAGGTGGCCGCTGTGCGAGACTTCCCGCAACCGCGCACGAAGACCGATATTCGGTAGTTCTTAGGTGTCGCCGGCTACTACCAGAGGTACATCCCCAGGTACTCTGATATCGCGGCTCCCCTGACGGATGCTCTAAGAAAGACAGAGCCGCAAACAGTCGTCTGGGACGAGACAAAGGAAAGAGCTTTTAGCGCCCTAAAGAGTGCCCTAACAAGCCAGCCTGTGCTACGATCGCCAGACTATACAAAAGGGTTCGTTGTTCAGTGCGATGCTAGTGAGCGAGGCATGGGCGTTGTACTGTGCCAACGGGAAAATGGAGAAGTAGAACACCCCGTCCTGTATGCTAGTCGTAAGCTGACCAGTCGTGAGCAGGCGTACAGCGCCACCGAGAAAGAGTGTGCGTGTCTCGTGTGGGCCGTTCAGAAATTGTCATGCTGTCTAGCCGGCTCGAGGTTTATCATTGAGACGGATCACTGCCCTCTCCAATGGCTGCAGACCATCTCTCCCAAAAATGGCCGCCTCCTGCGCTGGAGCCTCGCTTTGCAACAATATTCCTTTGAGGTGCGTTACAAAAAGGGGAGTCTCAACGTTAACGCCGATGGCTTAAGTCGAAGCCCCTAACGTAGGAATCAGCCTCAAAATTGTTTGTTACTGATGTTTTTCTTCCTGAGGCAGGATTTTTAACATATTGCTTTTGTTTAGTGTTTCAAAGTGATGACATGCTTTCTAGTGCAATTTTCCAATTTGTGGACGCGTTCTAAGTGCTGCTAGACTACTGTAAGGAACTAGGCAGTGGTATAGAAGGGGAAAGAGCCTGGCAGGGCTTAGTGAGGGTTGTGCCGTGCTTGCTGACTGAGCGGTTGAGTTTCAGCGTAGTTCTAACTCTGGCCGGGAACGAGAACAAAAATGTGAACTCTCCCGACGTCACTTTGCAGTGTCCCGTGCGAACCTGAACGAGAGAACGAGGCCTTCTCTGTGCGCTGCGCTCAAGAAACGTCGAGGGACGCCCGACTTCGGTTATGAGCATCATCGAGCGACATCCCTCCGGACAGCGGATGCAGTCCCCTGACCATCGGGATCTCCTTCCCCCGGGGGGCGGTCTGTTACGTTTCGCCTACGACGCGCGGTTTAGCCGGCGCGGATGCAACGGACGCCGGGGCTTCGTTCAAAGCGGCAGACATTTTGGCCCGTTCGGCGCCGCCGCTACGCCTCCCTGCCAAGCGCGTCCAGGCATGTTCCAATGCCACGTGTCTTCATGTGCGTGTGTGAGTGTATGTGCATATTGGTGCCCACGCTTGTCGAAGCGCGGCAGCCGGGGAGAGGAGCTCCCAACAACTGTGAAGCAAGGGGGTCCGAGCGGCGCCGACACGAAGGCTGCTCCTCCTTCTCTTCCCATTGTGCCCACGCTTGTCGAAGCGCGGCAGCCGGGGAGAGGAGCTCCCAACAACTGTGAAGCAAGGGGGTCCGAGCGGCGCCGACACGACGGCTGCTCCTCCTTCTCTTCCCATTGTGCCCACGCTTGTCGAAGCGCGGCAGCCGGGGAGAGGAGCTCCCAACAACTGTGAAGCAAGGGGGGTCCGAATGGCGCCGACACGATGCTGCGCCACCTTATCCCATTGTTCCCGAGCGGCACCGTCACGTGCTCGTCTATAGAGGGGTTCCTTCTTGCCCTCAACTGCGAGAGTATAAAAGCAGCTGCCCCCGGACGCCAAAGGGGGGCTCCGATTTCTTCTGTTGAGTAAAGTGCACTCCCGTCTCTCTACTCCGGTCAACCTGACCGCCAACTCTTTGCGATGTTAGAATAAACAAGTTGTTTTGTTGTTACCAGTCGACTCATGCTTTGCCGGGACCTTCGGATGCTTCCAGTTGTACCCCAGGCCGCCAGGCCAACGCTACCCTTGGGGCTTGCGACCCAGGTGCAACAACGGGCGTCAGCGCCGAGTTCCCAACAACTCGCGCCAGCGGTGCGATTACAACAACGCGTGTAGTCGGCCATTCGAACTTGGCGGACCACTGTATATTGGTCAAATGATGAGGAAAGTTATTAGTCGCAGTGAAAATACATCCGTTTATACTCGAATGGAATCGAAATTTTGAGGTCATTAATGGGTCAAACTAATGAGAGTCGACTGCATTAGTATATTCTACGCGCACTTAAGACAGTGTTTTAAAGACAAAATAACAATCTATTGCCGCGATCAGAGGTTAGTTGAAAACAAACAATCATTAATATTGTTTAAAACCATGAAAGTTGTTTATTTGCCCCGAAAAAAAATATTTCAGGGTACTTTGAAGGCACGTTTGCACAGATTATCCTTGTCTTCAGAACCTGGAGTCAGTGCAATTTAGGACACTTATTAGGTGTAAAAATAGGAACTCTGCTAATGCTAGCAGCATGAGTGTACTTCAGCGTGGATAGAAGCTTAGGTTAAATTAACTCCCGCACACGTCTTGCTTGCGTGACCATTGAGACGAGCTTTCTGAAGGTGTCGGAGGAAGATGCGCAGTCTCAATCTTGCGTACCTGTCGGTCAGCGTTTTCCGTATTTCTTCATCATGGCTTGCGCACAGCTTCAAGCGCGGTCGGTATGCTTGCTTGCAGCAGACCTTTTCTAGGTATGCTGTAAGTGAGCGGACAGGTGACTTCATTGTCACTAGTTTGCCTGTGCACCATGAGTTTATCCCTACAAAGTGCTCCTCGTAGATTTTGAGCATGTGCATCACATCATCACTGGGATAAATTAGGTTGTCACCTTCTGACACATATTCCTTCAGAGAAGTCAGAGAGGCATGTTCGTCACTAGCACATCCCAGTAGGGCATCCTTGCATTGCTGGCAGCTGACAGACGGCAAGATTCCTTTCAAAATGAAGCCTCCTATGTAGTGTAGAATGCTGCACTGTGTTGTGGACAGTTCTTCAATGAACAGAATTTCTGAGTCGTTTATCTCATCAGCTTCCACTTCTGTCCTTTCTTTCTTTGCCTGGGAGAGAAGGTCTACCAGATATTCGCGGTCATCGAGATCGTAGCTCGTCGTCCGTGGGGTAAATAAAAACTGGCTCACGCTCACAAGCCTCAGAGCGCATTTCATATCATACGCACTGGGCACAGGTTTTCTTAGTCGAACCACCGAAAAGAGGTTCTCCAGACAATCCTGTAAGAGTCTGCTGGTAAGAAAAAAATCGTACCCCTCATTTCCCAGCAACACTTCTTGGAGGTGGATGACAACGGTTGTTGCAATGAGAAGGCCAGCTTGGCATGGTTTCCACAGTGATGTGGACCCCATTTTCGTACTTCTAATGGTCTCCATTGTCGTGTGCAACGTGCCTAGGGCGGCATAATACTTGGCCATACTCCTGCGACTTAAGGCCATTGTTGGGTTGCGAGACGACGTTAGAGAATACCATTTGAAAATGAGCTCCAAAAACCATGCAGCGGTTTCAGCTTCTTCTTCAATTACAGATGCTCTTATTAAAAACCGAATAGCAGCTGGTGCTTCGCGGAAAAACTGAACGGCAACACCAACTTTCATTTTCGTGAAATGGCCACTGCTAGTGTGCACCTCGCATAGGTTGGGCGCTACCTTGAGCTCGTGCTCTGCGTCATAGTCGAGCACAGCCTGAACATGCTCGAGTTTGACCTCCGATGATGGCAGGTTGTTCTCCTTTACAGTGGCGTCACTCAACGTAAAAACTGATGAACTTAGTAACTGTCCTCTGAGATTTTTGAGAACGTGTGCAGGGTCAGCCGTGAAAAACAGTTGCTTTCCATCCAAACATGGGTGTGGTATAGAGCACACAGTTGAGGAGTTCCTGTGGCTTGAAAAGCCAAAGTCTCGCCACATCGCTCGATTTGACGCACCCATATCAGATGTCACAACACGAACTCTGAGGGACACCTGGCTGCATAATTGAACAAGCTCAAGGACATAGTGCTTGAGCACAGAGCCCTCTACGTGATGTCCGGTGAATTCATAAGCGATCACCTGTTTCCACCTCTGATTTAAACTGCCTAGCATGAACACTAACGCGTGATTGGCAGGCTCGTCAGGCTTTGGCGGTAGCGTCTTTCCTCCAAGGAGCGCATCTTCAGCACGGTCCAACTCATATCCACTTGAAATCTCCATTTCATCCAAAAAAAGGATGCAATCTTTCTCCACCTCCTCCATGGCCATTGCCTTGCACCGCATGACGTCAATCACCTCGTGAAGTATCCCCGGAAGGAACTTCAAACCTTCGAGCCTGCGAGTCAGTGTCCTGTTTGAGGGAAGGGGATATCCCATCTTTCTGAGCGTTTCATATCCAGTTGTCCCGCAAGCGAACTTAATTTGAAGGCCTTGCTTGACCGTTTCAGGCGTCCAGGAATTGCCCCGGTTGTTGCTCCTAGACAGAGCACGGAGCTGATCTTCATTCAGGAACTTGACATTTTTTGAAAAATTCCTGATTTCGCTTTCAAGCCTCTGAACTTGATTTTTGAGGCCCTTAATACTGTTTCTGGCGGCAGCATGATGGTCCTGAAGGTCTGTGTATTTCCTCGTGATGTCCGCTAGCTGCTTCTTCAGCTCTGCAGAATACGAGGAAGCAGCCTGGGTCCCACTAGGTTCGCCGGCTTGCTCTCTCCTGTCTGCATCCTGAACCTGCTGTGGACACTCGGCAATGACATTGCTGACCTGGAACGAGTCCATTTCGGATGTATCTTCCTGAAGCGGAGGTCTGAATTGAAACTGCTCCGTGGTCTCAGAGAGCGTTATTCCTTCACATGACGAGCTGCTTGCTTCCACGGGGGTCGCATCTGATTTACCATTTGAGAGCGAGATCTCTGAAGCCGCTCTCTCCTTCGGTGCTTTTCGCTCCTTAGGTAAAGCTGCAACATAAAAAAAATATGCACTTTAAGATCGGTTTATTCGACCTGGCGAGCTAGTACATTCTTTTCTACAACAAGCAAGATGGGACCAAGGATCACATCTTTTCTACAGAGTACTCTTGAGAACGCACATAAACTGGAGCAAGCATGTTAATGTTGTACGCTAACGTGCACGAACCCGACATTTCCAGAAGGTTAAAAATGTTTTTTTTATTTAATGCTATCCACAAGCATGTTCCCGAGACGGCTTGTAAGCAATGCAGGTAACAATAGCTATATAATACTTATCCGGACTTTAGAAATAACAACTTACGTTTGAATGAAAAAAGAGTTGGAACTGCATTCGGCTTCAGCTTTTTCCATCCATCTGAACGATGCTGTTCAAAGCTGCTTGGTTCAAAGTGAGCCTGCAAATGAATGTGTAAGGTTGAGGCACATTAGCATTTTTGTTTCACTGTAGATGATATAGACAAAACCAAGTATATCATATAACTGGTATGTCCAAAACTGTGTAGTATAACCAAGTGTGTCATAAATGAAACTTTGTTTTACACTTGCTTGACGGAGAGCATCCGTAGAGCACCCAGAGCGAGATTTTATTTACAGACCCCAAGTATAGATAATTAATATACTAACGTGCGAACAAAAATTCCAGTCATCATGAATATGTGCTCGCAGCAAACAATGCAGGTCATAGAGACGAGGGGGTGCATGTGCTCAAGGACAGGGTGCGAAATAAGTGATAGCAAATACCAAGAAAAGCCTATGCAGAATGCACTGAAAAAGTGAAGCTTTATTTTCGCATGCATCACTAATCGAACAAATTCACTTTTTCTCAGCTGTTATAAAATTTTTAGGACAGTACCACTAATTTTATTTGTAACAAGCACATGAGCACAATTATGCCATGTGTACTATAAGCGGCTTTCCGCGCATCTTATACGGAGCAATGAAATCAATTAGGTGGCATCAGTGATGTGAGCTGCAGTCGGTACACTGTTACGGCTGTCGCTAAACGTTTTAATGCGAGGGCAGCTCTCGCATTCCTTGGCTCGTTGTGCGAAAAGCCCGCCGTTGCCGTGGCAGCAGCACCTCTCCCCCCCCCCCCCCCCGTATTTAACCCGGGGGGCGGGGGGGGGTTATGACGAGTGTATTGTCACCGCGGGGGTGACAATGCACAAGTTTAAACCTGTCGGCGTGGTGAAGGAATGTAGAAGAACTGCTTGCTGGGCGAGTTGGTGCATAGCTTTCTTGGGATCGAGCATAGCTTTCTTGGGAAGGAAGGAGCGAGCAGACAGCGGAATATTTCTGCAGCTACCGAGTGCATTAAAAGGAAAATCCCGCGGTCAACATCAGCTGGCCTTCAGTTTTCGGAGAGCGAGGTTGCGGTGCTATGCCGTCTTCACCGTCTGAGGTTCAATCACTCGCGTCCACATCACCACTCGAGACAGCAAAGCGTGGCCGTAGGCGGCAGGGCATGGTGAGAACTCCGCAAATAAAACCTAGCTGAGAGATCGCAATATGACCGATTTGTCGTCTCGCTTTGTCGCGACCTCATAATAAGCAACTTTCGGAGCCTCGCAAAAATTACATAGCCGCACTACACATTGCAGTAGCATTTCGCCGCAGCCCTACACTCAGCAACAAGTAACGCTCTCGCCTTTACACAACATAATGATTGCTTAGGAGCCCACATAATCGAAATAGACTGCACTTTTCCTTTATTTTACTATGAAGGGGAATTGTGTGCGCCATTGTGAAGAGATTTCATGTTCATTGTTTCAAGTTAAAATGCAGTCAGTGTCAGAAGAGCAGGCGCACCAAAAAAGGCCTCAGGCTTTTTTTCAGCGAGAAAGTCTCATTCGAAGGAAAATACTCGAACAAAGCCTCCTTTTTTTTTCTTTTTTCAGTCTCTCTCGTCAAGAGAACGCGGGCATTTTTGTTTTCTTAAAAGGTGCGGAACTTTCCGGGCAGCGATACTCGTTCTGTGAGCAATCTAATTTGCTCCCAACATTTGCCACACAATCCCTGTGCACGAAGTTGCTAATCCTCAGCGGCACTTAATTTCAGAGCGATCATATTTACATGTCCCTGTTCAGACCTTCCACACGTTCTCTCAATAAAAATGAATCGCGTACCTCAACGGCACGCACATGCGAATCCTTTGGCATACGAAGGAAAGTTTTACTCACGCTGCACATGCACGATGTGTTTGTCAGTTGCCACTTGTCGCGCTTGGTCTTTACTGTCCAAAGCAGCCTTCTCTTGGGGTCCCTCGGGAACTGAAACATTCTCCATCCCTTTCTGGAGTGGTTGGTGCACTGCGGCACACAACAACCCGGCATTTTTCGATGTGCGCCACCGGTCAGCACCAAGAGAAAAGGCGACAGAGCGAACGCACGTGTTACGGCCGCCGCGCCGCCGCGAGAAAGGGCATGAAAATGGCCGCTGGTGGACTGTCCCGGCCGAGGAGGCGGCACTCGCCCTCCCAAAGGGTGACCTCACCCTAGAGAGGGCGCGCGCGCATCGAGGCACCCTAAGCCGAGCGAGCGGCGCCAGAAAAATGCGCAACTCTGCTTCCTGCGGGAGCATATACTGGAACACTACTTCGCTGGAAAACCCTCGTGTAAAGCTTGCAGAACCCGTCTACCTTCGAAAAGTACCGCCATCTGCTCTCCTAAGCCGCCTGTGTTTTTTTTTTTAGTTTGCGAAAGCAAGTCGGCGGTGGCGCCCCCTCGAAAGTTCCCGTTGAAGCTTTCAGGCCGGGCGCACGCCGCTCCTACTGCTCAGTCCGATTGCTGACCGCGCTCTTGAACAACGGCGCTTCTGTCTTTTCCGTATCTCCGATTGGACAATTGCTGCCAGTGCTAACACGCAACAACAGTCGTCCAATCGGAGATAGAGAAGACAGAGTAGCGGCGTTTTTCAAGAGATAGCGGTACTTTTCCGAGAGTAGAGTAGCTCGCTGTAATAGCAGCGGTAGCACACTCTGAAGTTCAACAAATGGCCACAGAGGGCGAAAAAATCGACGGCGCGCCGCTGCTAACAAATTCAGTGTAGTAGAATCACTTCGGGATGCTAACGTTAGTTCCAACATTTCCAGGTAGAGGCGTCGTAGTAAGCGCAATTTTATCTTACAAACTTTCTCTTACAATTACCGAAGCATTTTCGTTACATAAAAAACAGGGCAAAATTATCATTGCTGATTAGATAGTGTACTCTTTGTTAGTAAGTTTATTGTTTCTTCGTCATTATAAACGCAAATAGCGTTCAGCATCGTCGACCTTTCACGTGACCTCTGGCCTGAATTTAAAATTTTTACCGGTATTTTCGAGTGCACGGCGGCACGGATTCATTCGTTCGTACACTCAGACTGGCTGCTTCTTTGTTTCTAAAACTAGTTGCTTGCGCTTCGATGTCTCGCGTTATTTAACTTGGGGTGAAGTTACGTGTTTGCAAGCGGACATGTAAGCCCGGAAGTTGTGTTTCGGTCGTGAGCCATTCGGTACAAGTCTGCATCCAAACGGGAGCTGGATTTTGCTGCGGCTGACAACGGCAATAACGGTGAGTCGTTTAACACCGCTGCTTGAATCGTTATATAATATCCGTCTCATTACCTTCCAGGCGGGCACAAGTTAACGAACTAGATCCTGCATTACATATGGGCAGTCAGGATCTCCAGTTGCTGTTTCCTAAATAAACCGTTACTTGCGAGGCTGTCGTTTACACACACAACCAGGAAAGAAAGAGCGATATCGGAACGCGCGTCTCATTTTTCATCTTATTGTAGCCCTGGTCGTAGGTGACTGAGTAGCCTTATCAATATACATATTAAACTTTCTTTTCGAGGCCGCCGGCAACGTCTTTCGTCCACAAAACTGAATAATCCTTTGGTAAAATGAAGTGAAAGTACAGAATTTAATCTATTAAACAATTGCAAGCATGATAATTCGCCCATATTTCGTACTTGTTGGTTCCATATGTTCTTGCTGTTCAGCTTGGTTTACCGTAGGGCATTTATTTTTGCAGTAGTGAAGTGGTGCATCACGTTCGTGCAGAAAAATAATGCATCAGTTCTAATAGCTTCATGACTTTCATGCATTTGCTTGTGGAACCAGCAGTGTGATCTCTTCTAGTGTATAAATGAACGCACAAATGTACTCATTTGTGATCTTAATAATATTTAAGCTGTTGACATGCATTGTAGTTAGGCAGACATCAATTTTATGAGCAATAGCAATATTTATTTAACACCCTGCTTAAGCACCCTAGAACAGACAGTACACATTTGTATGTGTTCTGTAGTCGCAAATCATAACATATATGTCACACCTTTATGCATTTCATATTGCAAAACTTTGCTTTTTCAATTTCTGATTCAGTCAAAATTTCTGTTCCAGACATGCAGTAATGAGGACGGCACCAGTATAAAGCAACACACTCCACGCACTAAACAGAAGCTGCTGCCTGCTACAACAAGGTCATTGTGTGGACGTTGGCTACTACTACAAGGTAAACAACACATGGTTCAGAAATAAATATGTTTGATATATGCTGTATTGGCTTGCTGTTTGCAGCAGATATGAATGTTTGTTCTTATTTATGGTTCAGTATAATTGGTTCGAACATAAAAGAAAACACACATGAGTTTGGCTAATCTGTGCTGTATCTCATGTGTCACCGTTTTGCCCCAACAGAGTCTACGCCAAGCACATCTTGGTCATCACAGGAGCTCCTATTTGAGCCAACAGGAAGGGGCTGGAGCCGAATTTGCAAGGCTTTTACACCAAGAACAAAGAAGCGCATGCAGAAGAATATGGATGAGATATCAAGTCTGCAGAGGACTGTGTCAAGACTGAAAAGAGCTTCAGCCACCATTTCACCAGCACGGAAATTTGGCTGAGTCATCCAGGTAACTCAAGAAGGACTTTCTAGAAATTATTCGTCTTCAGATGCACCTGCAACATCTGACCAAGCACGGACGACGCTTGCCAAAAGATCGAGTTCCGTCAGTTTGCCCTTAATCAGCTTCCTAGCCATGTCAATTCCGTTTGTGCCAAGTGTAATTTTTCTTCTGTAAATTCAAGCTTTCTCATTGCCCATTTTTGTTAGAGATCATTCATCCTCATCCAAACATAAAGGTCAACCGATTCTTCGCTGCTACGTAATACCAGTCACTGTCTAGTAGCCTAACATATCTGTAGCAGTATCTTCTAGTGTATGTTGTCATGCGCAATTCCTCTCCTGAAATAGCTGATGCAGCATTGGCATGTGTCTTGCATTAACCTACGCACATGTGCTGTGCACCATTTTACTTTTCTTGATGTTTTTAGCCTTCAATGCTTGCAGAGCAGAGTGGCTTCTCTCTTGAATGCAAGCTTTCTCATTTTCCATATTCCTAGTCTCGTTGATGATTGCTCCTCTTCCTTGATAGCCTGGGTCTTTGTGCAAGCTACACTGAAGTGATTGATTGCAGAATCTGGTTTCGCTGCCCCACTCGGTTGTGGTGACTGTGTTACGTTCCTCGGATCTGGGGGCCTGGTCAGTTGCATTGGTAAGCAGTCCCTCGAGGTAAGCATTTCCTCCTGCAGTCCGCAAAGCGACATAGACTCCCAGTATACACAAACAGTAACTGGTGTGCCCCGTTCGTTCTGGCCTGCTGCAGCCATGGGCAAATTGTGCTTGTGGCCTACCTCGGCCATGATTTGCTCAAAACGGAGACCAGCATATGTGCTTACTTGGTTCGAAGTGTGTGACGTTGATACCCGTATGGGTGGAAAGGCCCGCAAGAATGGCTGCCGAAGGTGATGCCCACAAAAGCGACTTGTCCACATTGCGACAAAGTGGGACACAAAGTGTGAGCCACACATCATCATCATCATCATCAGCCTGGTTACGCCCACTGCAGGGCAAAGGCCTCTCCCATACTTCTCCAACCACCCCGGTCATGTACTAATTGTGGCCACGTTGTCCCTGCAAACTTCTTAAGCTCATTCGCCCACCTAACTTTCTGCCGCCCTCTGCTACGCTTTCCTTCCCTTGGAATCCAGTCCGTAACTCTTAATGACCATCGGTTATCTTCCCCCCTCATTACGTGTCCTGCCCATGCCCATTTCTTTTTCTTGATTTCAACTAAGATATCATTAACTCGCGTTTCTTCCCTCACCCAATCTGCTCTTTTCTTATCCCTTAACGTTACACCTATCATTCTTCTTTCCATAGCTCGTTGCGTCGTCCTCAATTTAAGTAGAACCCTTTTCGTAAGCCTCCATATTTCTGCCCCGTACGTGAGTACTGGTAAGACACAGCTGTTATAAACTTTTCTCTTGAGGGATAATGGCAACCTGCTGTTCATGATCTGAGAATGCCTGCCAAACGCGCCCCAGCCCATTCTTATTCTTCTGATTATTTTAGTCTCATGAGCCGGTTCTATCGTAAACTGCTGTTCTCTTCCGAGGTTATTAAACATTACTTTAGTTTTCTGCAGATTAATTTTTTAGACCCACCCTTCGGCTTTGCCTCTCCAGGTCAGTGAGCATGCATTGCAGTTGGTCCCCTGAGTTACTAAGCAAGGCAATATCATCAGCGAATCGCTAGTTACTAAGGTATTCTCCATTAACTCTTATCCCCAATTCTTCCCAATCCAGGTCTCTGAATACCTCCCGTAAACACGCTGTGAATAGCATTGGAGAGATCGTATCTCCCTGCCTGACGCCTTTCTTTATTGGGATTTTGTTGCTTTCTTTATGGAGGGCTACGGTGGATGTGGAGCCGCTATAGATATCTTTCAGTATTTTTACATACGGAGTATATTTACATACGAAGGCCACACATAGTGGCCCTCAAAAGAAAATAAGTGTGCAGGTTGGAAAGGAGTTAACGCTAAAATGCCGGGTAGTCCATGTCGCTGTGTTGGTTGCGGCAGCAGATGCCTGCGTCACCTGATTGCTTCGCCATGGAAGTTGCTCATCTTCAACGGCAACTGTTGGTTCAAACAGGTGCGAGGCTCTGTTCAATCTGTTTGTACCGCTGGTTGTCGCTCGTTACCAGACCACCACATGCGACAAAGGCAGGCATCATGCCTGTAAGATGGTTCGTAGCCAATGTATAATGTATTGTCTGAACCTCATGCGGTGACTGATTGCTGTTTAATTTTGCTGTTATGTCACTTGGTTACGGTCGCAGTGTTATGTTTTTTTTTTTCAAATATTGCGGCCTGGTCGGTTGCACTAGGAAGCAGTCTCTCGAAGTAAGCATTTGCTCCTGCAGTCTGCACAGCGACACAGACTCCCAATTTACACATACCGTGATTCGTGCTCCCTGTTTGCCCTTTCCTGCTGCAGCAATGGGCAAATTATGCCTCTGGCCTTTCTCGGCCGCGATTAGGCATGAACGGAGACCAGCATACGTGCTTACATGGTCGGACGTGTATGAAGTTGGGTGGAAAGGCCCGCAAAAGTGGCTGATGAAGGTGGTGCCCACGAAAGCGACTTGTCCACATTGAGACAATGTGGGACACCTAGTGTGAGCCACGCATTAGCGGCCTCCAAAAGCAAAGAAACATGCAGGTTGGAAAGGAGTCAATGCTAAAATGATGGGTAGTCCATGTCGCTGTGTAGGCTGCGGCAGCAGATGCCTGCGTCACCCGATTGCTTCGCACTGCAAGTTGCTCATCTTTAACAGCGACTGTCGCTGCAAACAGGTGGGACACTCTGTCCAATCTGTTTCTGCTGCTGGTTGTCGCTCGTTACTAGACCACCACGCGCGTCGAAGGCAAGCATTACACCTGTAGGTAGGCGGCTGAATGTACCGTAAGAGACCCGTGTATGTGAATGCTCACTGTTGCCATATGGTTCGTAGCCAATGTATAATGTGTTGTCTGAACCTTATGTGGTGATTGATTGCTGTTTAATTTTGCTGTTATGTCACTTGGGTACGGTCGCAGTGTTATGTGTTTAGAATATTGCGGCCGATCGGTTGCACTGGGAAGCAGTCTCTCGAAGTAAGCATTCGCTCCTGCAGCCTGCACAGCGACATAAGAGTGTTTTAGTTGAGCGTGTTTACGCTCCGCTAAGCAGCTAAGCGGAGCGGAAGCGCGAATGCGCATGCGCCGTCCGCTTAGCCGTAAGCGGGCTAGCGGAGCGAAGAACACGGTCCGCTAAGAAGCTGCCTGAGCGGAGCGTGCCGCGCAGCACTTTGGCTAGCGTTGGCGTCAGAACGGATTGGATTGGATGCAGAAAGCAAGCGCGCTGGCTAACACGTGGCGTTCCCCAAGACGCCGCTTTCTTTTCCATTGGATAAAATGGACCGGTAACGCATTACAAGCGCACGTCTAGGTACTTCATGGAGAAATAAGTTATATATATACATATATACGTTTTACTGTATAAGAGTGATCATAAAGTGTTTTTATTTTCTTTCATTACCCTGAATTTAGCCAGGGGGCGCGGCAACTACGAAAGGTCCGCTACGCTAAACGTGTTTTAGTTGAGCGTGTTTACGCTCCGCTAAGCAGCTAAGCGGAGCGGAAGCGCGAATACGCATGCGCCGTCCGCTTAGCCGTAAGCGGGCTAGCGGAGCGAAGAACACGGTCCGCTAAGAAGCTGCCTGAGCGGAGCGTGCCGCGCAGCACTTTGGCTAGCGTTGGCGTCAGAACGGATTGGATTGGATGCAGAAAGCAAGCGCGCTGGCTAACACGTGGCGTTCCCCAAGACGGCGCTTTCTTTTCCATTGGATAAAATGGACCGGTAACGCATTACAAGCGCACGTCTAGGTACTTCATGGAGAAATAAGTTATATATATACATATATACGTTTTACTGTATAAGAGTGATCATAAAGTGTTTTTATTTTCTTTCATTACCCTGAATTTAGCCAGGGGGCGCTGCAACTACGAAAGGTCCGCTCCGCTACGCTAAACGTATAACTAAAACGTGAAAATTGCCCGCCGCTCCGCTGTGGCTTACCGGGCCAGCTCAGAGCGGAGCGTACCGTAAAGACGCTCAACTAAAACACTCTCGTGAAAATCGCCCGCCGCTCCGCTGTGGCTTAGCGGGGCAGCTCGGAGCGGAGCGTACCGTAAAGACGCTCAACTAAAACACTCTATAGACTCCCAATTTTCCAGCGTGATTCGTGCTCCCCGTTCGCCCTTTCCTGCTGCAGCAATGGGCAAATTGTGCCTCCGGCCTTTCTCGGCCGCGATTAGGCATGAACGGAGACCAGCATGCGTGCTTACATAGTTCGGTGCGTATAAAGTTGATAGCCAGATGGTTGGAAAGGCCCGAAAAAGTAGCTGATGAAGGCGGTGCCCACGAAAGCGACTTGTCCATATTGAGACAATGTGAGACACCGAGTGTGAGCCACACATTAGCGGCCCCCGAAAGAAAAGAAACGTGCAGGTTGGAAAGGAGTGAACGGCGAAAATCCGGGGTAGCCCATGTCGCTGTGTAGGCTGCGGCAGCAGATGTCTGCGTCACCGGATTGCTTCGCAATGCAATTTGGGCATTTTTAACGGTGACTGTCGCTGCAAACAGGTGGCGCACCCTGTCCAATTTGTTTCCTCTGCTGGTTGTCGCTCGTTAACCTGGCCACCACGTGCGACGACGACGGTGAGCCGCTTACGAGCTCGCGTCAATGATTCCAGCATATCTCGACATACAAATTTTATTTCTGCTATTGCACGAGAATGTACACTGCTTATCTTCTGCCATTAAAGTCGCGCGTTCTGTTCACTCACTTGTGGCTTGTTTGTATGGGCGTCAGTAGAGGCTCTTGGCAATTAGAACGCACCAGCTACGCGGCAGCGAAGGCATTGAGGCCTGCCGCATAGCCGGCAGGGCAAGCACGGCGCGTACCAGCGTACGCGACCAGCTAAAGACGGCCATATTGGATTTTGCTCTAAAAGAAAAAAATGTGCACTTCCGCTTCCGGATTGAGCAACGTCATCTGGCGTCCACCTAAGTAAGTTCCATGCGCTGCCGCTGCTTATTTTCGAACCACTGCGGAAGGTACAGTTTCCCTTCTCTAATTTGGTTCTTTATTCTATGATAATAGCTCTCTGAGCGCACTGCGGATCGCTGAGGACACCCGCGTTCCGCGCGTCGTATGCACCGAAATCGGGTACTGTGGCGTCTCCGCGAACACATAAAATGACATTTGTACTGCGCCCCACGGTGACGTTCATTAGCATGTTTGGCATGCCCGCTCCGCTGTAGTCTTAGCAGTGAAAGGCGTCGAAGAACGAACCGCGAAGGGGATCCAATAACTGCGCTTGTTCTGAATTCATAAAAGTATTTTTGCTGCAAGGAATTTCTGAAATAGTTTAGTTCAACTTCAAATGCATTTATCAACTTCGGCAAAAAGTGCTTCAGGGTTCTTTAAGATTGCAATTCATTCACCAAACAACGTTTTAGCCGTGTAGAAAAGCTGGTGCCAGCTTGAGAGTCCTTCACCCGACTAAAGACTTCACCCGCACTAAATTTTGCGGGCTGTTCCAGAGAGCAAAACCGATGTTTCATTTTACTTTTCTGTTTCTTTTTTAGCTGTGAGCCTAAATACTAAATATGGTCTATCTATTTGCGACAGTTTTGCATGGCACCACGGAGAACTGTGAAACGAAACAATTTCAATATACCGTAAAACCTAGTTATAAGGAAACGAGATATAAAGAAATAATGGATATAACGAAGTCAGTAAAAGTCTCCTTAAATTACCATATATACCCGTATTGCAATACATGGGATAAGAGATGCAACGAAGTAATTCTGACTCCCCACTGAATTTCGCTATAACAATGTTTTACTGTAATATACGAGTGAGGTATTTTTTTTTATTTTAAGATAAGTGCTGTGATATTAAGTTCCGGGGCGCCGAACGCCAACTATTTATTACAACTCTTGGAGACGCAGATGCTGTCGCACGATGGCGTTGGGGCGTGTGATTATTCTGAAAAGACACCTTCCTCTTCTCCCTTTTGACGGCTGCGGAAGAGGCCTCCGGCAGAAAGAGAGATGAGGATAACAGTCGCCTTTCACACTGGTGCTCGCGCCGCTAAAGGCAACGAGCATATGACTAATCAGCTTATATTTATAGTCACTTACAATGCCATTACATGAGTGCTGACTAACTACTCTGTTCTCCACGGCAATGTGCAAATAAACTGATACTGTTACCTAAATATACTCATTGCAACAAATGTGCGCCTTCAAGGTCATTCCTTTAATAAATCAAGCAGTTTTTTTTTCTTTTTACAAGCGTTCGGCTGTTCACACAATTTGGCAATCAATATCGATGTTCTCTGCGCGATGTTTTTCTTTCGACGTTCTTAAAGGTGGCACCATTCTTCTTGGAGGCCTTCCCGACTGAGGAGCGTGTCAGCGTAGAAGCCGTGGTCACCCGAATGGCAGAGACGCTGACTGGCATTTTACGCTCTGCGGGCCGCCTCACCAACGACACTTTGACGCAGGCGGCCATCAAGATTGGCGAACAATCGGCCATACACCCATGGCCACTCAAGGCATTTTTAAGCCTCGAGGTGCGTGCATGTGTGTTCGTGCATGCGTGCATGCGAATGTACAGTAGGCCGCAACAGTTGGCGGGACGCTAGCTCCACAACCAGTGAGAATTTCTGCGTAGATTTAGGAGCGCTGCTTCTCATGGCGCTATGGAAACAATGCCGCTGACATAATTCTCCGATATTTTGTACATCAGTCTTTTCTCCCTTTAGCCGTACCTACCTCTGACCTGTAATGTATCAGAAACAATAAATAAAATTTTAAAACATTCAATGAAGGAGCGCGCACTCTGTGTACAGTGAATCGGAAGAATTAAGCTGGGCCAGCTGGTATCGATTCATACTCATATCCAGCTTTTCTGGACATCAGGGTTTATAGTTCGCGTGAGTGCCATCACGTGAAGTATTGACCTTATACTTTTCAAACTTCCTGCGGTGTCGTAGTGATGACGTCAACGGAAAATAATAATTAAATGCCATCCCTGCGCACGGAACATCACCACAAAGCTTGCGCCACCGGCGTTATCAGAGTTCTTGATAAAGCGCAGCCTCTCGTCGGCTGTAAATGACTTATCATCCTCAGAGCCCTTAGCCGCGACGAGTGATGATTGATTCTGGGATATTGAAATGCTTCCCGAAAGGCAGCCACGGTTTTTCGTATGTTATTTTTTATTTATTCTATTGACGCTAGGGTGTATATGGGCTAGGGTAATCATCGGAAGCACTCTGCCGGCAGCTTTTCTCCAGTCAGTACCCATTCGTTGCGTCTGAATTTCATACAGTGTCTACGAGAAACGCCGTTGAGGACGGCTTTTAATTTTGACTTATCGATTTCATTAAGGTGCACCCAATTATTTACCTAACAGTTTTGCTATCTGCACTCACGGGCTACCGCAGCAGCTGCAAATCCAGAAAAGATGTACTTAAATATTAAAATGGATGCATGAAGAAGTTAGTTTTGCACCTTGAGGCAAAAGGCAGGCAACCAAAGTTGTGCAATCTGTATCGTCATCCGTTAGCATGCTATGACCGAAGTTGCTCACAATATTACGTCACATTTACTGGCCACCGGACCATGTGCATCTTTGGCTGTGACATATACAGTATTTGCAGTTGGTTGTCAAAGTACTCTCCTGTCAAACTTACCCACGTGCGTGGAGAAAGACCGCTATTTAAGATTATTGTGCAGCAATACATGCGAGATTCGTATGTTCTCCACATTGTCTACCATTGTTGCAGTTCCGCCGTTATAATATAGCCGCAATGTAGACTATACTCGCGGACTATGGCTTGTGTCTGACTGTGGCTATGAAGGGAAAGCTACGGAGGCAACGCGCGCACTAGTGAGAGCGCTTCCGAAAAGAGTCTCGCGTTTTAATCCACGTTAGTTTAGGCTGAGGAAGACAAAGCATGAACACCTTATTAGCAACAGTTAAATAAGACAAAGCACAAAATTGCATCCTGGTTTCGGCTAGAGGGAGAAGGATAGCCTCACACCAGTATACGAAATAGAACGCTGTGCTGCAATGAATTGTTAAAAAAGAAAGCATAGTTCACACCTGGAAAAACACACTGCAGACCACTCTAACTGGCAATATAAATATATTTTTTCTTATGTACATGCCTCATTTAAAAGTAAATTGTAACTCACTTTGTGGATGCCCTTGTAAGCTAATGCCACATGCTTGCACAGCATCACGCAGAAATAGTGGCCAGTTCTTCGGCATACCAGCCATAAGTGAATTCCATACATGTTGCATGTTACCGGAGCTGAAAGATAAATCATAATATGCTGTCATTTTTAATACACTGTACGATGAGTTTTTCATGCATAAAATACGATTGCAAGCAAAAGTGCAGCAAGACATCTACTTCACACCATGTCACATAGTCGCACTTTATTACTTAATAAACTAGAACAGATTCAGAAAGTATAATTAACAAGAGTGTCAAATAGCAGCAAAGGTGGTCATGCATGAATCATGAAGATGATTCCCGCCGCTGCCAGAGCAGGCCAACCTTCGTAGGAGAGCACTGGCTACCCACAAAATTAAGCTTGCTGTCGCAGGCCACGCGTGAAGGTTCTTGTGTCTCGACACAACAGTTCTTGTAGACATAGGCAAGCAATACCTGCACAGAAGAAGGAAAAAAGGCGAGGGAGAAAATGGGAATCTTCAAATTGGAAATTGAATTAGCAATATGTGCTAAGAAGTATGGCTCGAACTAAAATAAATTTAAGCGCGCCTTCCTCTAAAATTACGGATATCAAGGTATGTATGTGATGACATTTAATCTTACTAGTATATTTCCTAGCCTATAGTTATTAAATTGCAGATCAGAGTCAAAGTCAGCCTTCAAATTAATACACGGTGTTTTCTGGCTAAAAAGGCACTTATGAACTTGTCGAACAAGTTTAAGAAGCTTACTGCAAAATATTATCAGTTTAAAACAGTAATCCACTCTGCAAGTAAATGACGTACTAACTTAATTCAAAAGTTAAATAGCGTTTTATATTATTAAATAAAAGGAAGTTTAGCATTTTGCACTGTCTAGGTGTTTCCTTTTTTCAAACATAAACATGACACAGTACAGGTTAAGCAGGTAGCATGCAAAGGAGCACTGTTCTTAAAGTACTGTCCCAAAGCAACACTTCTAGGCTGGATCAATCACTTTTGTTGAAATGTTGTCATGTGACCCTAATTAACTTAGCGCAATACCTCACACCAATGTTGCATCAACTTGAAGGATACATCACAAAAATTGAAAGTATCTCATGATGTGATCAAACGATAGCATTGCCCGCTACCTTGGAAATGTTAACAGGCTTGTCGCGCAAGAAAGTGCAAAGTGATTTGTATAGGTAGCAAATTCATAAGTGCATCTATCGTCTCAGGTAATTCTGAGCATATATGTTGACTCGCAATTGAGAAGCCACTGCACACAAAAAGATGTATTCAAGTAATGGTTCATGTTGAATAATTGACCACCTAGTGAAAGGTCAAATGTGGCAGCCTAATGTGCCAGGGCAAATAAATTGCTAAATTCTGATAACAACTGCATTGATATTATTGAAATAGATGACAGAAAACTGCAGAGGTAAAGTTATAAATACGACAAAATTTTAAAAGCACATCTGCAAACTGCTGAAAGCCTCAGCATCATGCACGTTCTACATGTACATATGTTGCAGCACAATCTCTCTCAGACACAGGCGCCTCCACACATCATTGTGCGATCTCCTCACAATAAAGTGAAGAAACAGTCTGCACAAGCTACCTGATGTGATTCATTTGGCAAGCACCATCCAAGTGCTGATGGTGGTAGAGCCAAATTGAAGTTCGGTCTTGTATGGAAGCCTCGGACCATGTTTTATCAATTGTAACGGCAAAGCATACCTTTTGCAGCACACGCATAATTCTTAAATTTAACTGCTTGCTGATGTGGTACAGTAAATTCCTGTAGAGAAACTAAATCACAAAGGAAACATTTAGAATACAGAACTAATCATATACTGGCTTGAATACATTTGTGCATTAGGGAAGCAAGGTGTAATGTACACTGCTGTAGCAAATTTTTACTCATGTATGGAATACTGGTAAGTGACACAACAGAGTTAATTTGTGAGTTCTTACATAGCACTAACTACCTACAGTTAAATTTTGTAAGGCTTAGGGAAACTAAATAATAATATAACTGTGTATGTACACTGGCACTGAGAAATTGGTTATGATAGTGGCAGCTTATAAGGGACCAGTGCAAAAAAAAATGCCCATTTGTGAGACATCAACTAGCTATTTTACCAAGAAGCGCTCCCTGGCCTTAACCCATATACATTGCACTGGGAGGACCCGAGAGGATACAATACATTGGCTTACACTGATCATGATGAAGTCCCGTCATCCAGCAGTCGCAAAGGGACAAGAAGGATGCCCAGTTTTCTATGAAGTGAAAAGAACAAAAGAGAGCATCAACTCAGTTGGAAGACAGATTTCCAATTACAAATGAGCTGACCCACGGTCATTCATTAATAAATGCCAAGCAGACGTGATTGCACTGCCAGATGAAGCACCACCCAGGCTAAAAGTTTTGCTGCTTATTTAGAACAAAAACTAGTGAAATTTTTACATCAGCAGCCGATTGCACTTGAAATTATATAGGCGAAGTAAACATTGCATTAATATTTTTGTTTTGCTTTAAAGTGGGAACGCTATAAGCTGCATAGTCACTGCTACACGCGCGCACGCACGCAAAGCTGTAACCCATGCAAGAACAAAAGGACAGAAAATAGGGTGAGTTCAGTATGGTTCAGGATTACAACCAGCGCGTCCTCTTCGAATGCACTCCCTTCGGTTGATTCGTGCTACGTTAACCACAAAGACTAACAAGCATGAAAGTAAAGGTGACGAAAAACCGCAAGGCAGAAGAGCCCATTCATCAAGGATTGTCGCGCGTAACACGTAATAATATTCACGTTGTTGACTAAAAACGAACTCTAAAGTACTTCACTTACCGGAAAAAGTGCTATCAGAACGTGCGACGTACAAAAACGCACCGAGAACAACGAAGGCGGCGAACTCAGATCCCGTCATTGTGGCAGTAAGCCGCTGGCGAAAACACGCAATACAGTCGATGTCACGAAGCACTGATGAAAAACACATGGCTAATAGCATCAGCACAGCTAAATGACTCCAGTTAATATCCAGTATACATGTACAGAACGGCTTAGAATGACGTACAACTGGCATTACGAACCCACGACGGAGACAGTGTGGGCGGCAGTGGCCGCTTTTTCAAACTTCCAGCCTCCCAATGTATCCAACACGGAATGAGATGTCCGACAAATTTGGAGCGTGTCTACTTGACTGCCGTCGAAGTGATCGCATTGCGGTGGCTCTGTGACACCGCTGTGGTAAATGCAACAGGTGCCGGCGCTTCGCTCCTGCTGCTGTTATTACCTGCTGCGCGAGCATAGAAGAATGGTTTCCAGGCTTCGTGTGCGCGCGCCGTATAGAAAACAGTAAGGCGCCCTTGTTTGTTGAAGTTCTGGTGTGAAATTATTCACAATTAAAGCCAACTCGTTATGTTACTTCCTACGAGTACGATTTGTCTGTGGCGTCTTTAATTCGTTAACGCCGACGGCCGACGGTAACCGCACTTTTAACACGCCATTTGGCATTTTATGCACTTCTAGACAAAAAGATCTAAAAAAAGTCTTGAGTTAGACGTTCTGAATGTGTTTACCAAAACGTACTCTGGTGACACTAGTAGTGAGTTTTACCGTAGATAGAAGATATAATAGCATATTCCAGGAGCTGAGGTTATGTTTAGAAGAAATTCTATTTTTAGTCTTATCATAGACCAAAACGTCTATAGCCGTTTGTAGCCGTTACAAGAGGTTTTTAAGAACTTCTGTGTTTCGTGGGAATTGATGGAACGGCTATGGGATTGAAGCCGTTTAAATCAACGTTACGATGGGCATGACTGCCGTTTTTTCGCACTTCGATTAAAACTATTACATTAATGAGCTCGATTCTTAAGTATATAAATTCACAGTCTAATAAAATTATGCGGATCCCACGCACGGTGGGAATCGATGTAAGCGAAGCCTTCTGGATTGTTTGTTTTGATCGACAATAATTAGCGGTGATGTTGACTGCGAATGTTTAGTTTCTTCAGCGTTCAGTGCAATACAACAGTTGCGAGTTGATGACAAATGTTACCTTGTGCGCACCAGTGTTGTTCGTCTGCGTAGTACACTGCATACAGTGAGCCGTGTTTGATTTAGGTGTCGTAGTGCGCGATTGTTTATAACCTCTGAGAGGGTTGAGGATTGTCAGTGCTTCACATGACACGTCGCATCGCGGCAGAAGTGTTAGCAGAACTATGGGGTCATACGTGCGAGAACCTCAATCGCATTATAAGGCACGACGTAGTGGTGGACTCCGGATTAATTTTCGTACCCTGGTGTTTTTAACGTACACCTAAATCTAAGTGCACGACTGTTTATGTATTAAACCCGTGTTTGGTATCAAACCTGCGATGTCAAGCAATGCTTATAGCCGCAAAGCTACCGCGGCGGGCACAGAAGTGTTGCTTTGACGTGCAGCCGCTTCCCTATATTGCCTACAGCGATTTAATCCTGTTTTGAATCTGCACACCCTGTGTCATTTGTCGGCTTGACAAATTTGCATGGGGTTTATTTTTCAGAAGTAGCATAACCATACTGTACCGCTTCAGAATTTATTCCGTCAAAGTGGTTACATGTTTTGATAGACATGATATACAAAAAGAGGTTCCATAGTCAGACTGTATTGGGATTTCCGATTAAGGTTATGTGGTGAGAGTAATTACGATATGACAGAAAAATAATGGAATATCATGACAATAACATACAGGTCAAATCGTAGAATTAAGATAAGAGACAAGTTGGGCGGAAATACGCACGACGAAAACACTAAAATAAACAAGAAAAGAAAGACAAGTGTGCGAGTATTAACAGATATATATCAAACGTGAATGAAAAGGCAGGTCAACTACAAAAAATAAAACAATATTAGCAATATTGATTAAAATAAGCTAAGGTGTCGACCTAGAAGAAACGCTGAAAAGCAATATAATGTAAAAAGGCGAAAAAAGCAAATCATACAAATGCATTTTAAGATCAGTTGTTAATTTGTATGTGGTGTTACATACTATTATAACTAAAGGCAAGCAGCTCTCCAATAGAATGTAGGAAGAATGAAATTTTAATTTTCTATAATTAGCGCGCACTTTCAGCTGTAAATCTCTTAATGTTGGCATTCAGTAAAGATGATTCTAAAATTATATCAACCGGGAGTTGATTGCTAATCAGCTTGTGAAACCATATGCCCAGATTATAGTCACTTCTCTGAGATAGGTGAGCATATAGGTTACTTCTGAGCAGTTAATTCTCTTGCATGAGCATCATAAAGTGTATCAGTTAGCACCCTGATAGCTTCATTTTGAATGAGTTGCAGCGAGCTTATATGAGTAATATATCTGTTTCCCCGAGACGGCCACCAGCGTAGTTCATATGTGAATAAATAAATGTGTAACAAAGTGACAATAGTGCTTCAGGGATGAAATTGGAACGTGCTCTCATGAGGACTCGTATGCTGTAAGCCGTACCTTAAATCTACCCGCAAGCTTTCTCGTGTTTATAGTTGAGGCGTTTCCTTGTTTCCTAACGTCACGTTTTCCCTATCCCGCCTCCCTTGTGTGAGAATTGCGAGCAAGGCGAGCAAGGAGTGGCGAAGCTATTATCCACTGGTTGCGCGACTGCCTCGGTTCTACCCTTTCTCTGCCTCTTCTCCCTGCCCCTTCTCTCACATTCTATCTACCTCTCCTGAGGACTTGCACGTTAGTCGAAGGGTAAGCGCTGCAGTTTCTGTAATACTTTTGCGAAGCGTCACGGATGATTACAGCTGTCAAAAGACTAATGTGACGACGCCCAGGGAGCCCCAGAGCACATTTTGCAGATGCGACACGATGGAAAGATCCAAGCGAGTTTCTCGAGCGTCGCCTTTCCCCTTTCCCACGCTCCCTCCGCGTATATGCACGCTCTGAACCACCCCCCGACGCGCTGTGCAAGGCAGCAGCAGTGGGAAAGTCGAAGGCAAAGAAAACTAGGCTTTAAAAAAATCGCCTTTATTTGTTGGCGGACAGTTGCGTGTCATCGTCGTGTCATCCCATCCTTTGCGGGATTTCACCACTGCGAGAGCCAATTGGCCGACTCGTCCACTAGACTTTTTGCCTTGAGGGGTCACCTTATCATGTTGCCGTGCCATGCCGATGGTCTATCCAGTTTATTACAGACCTACAAGAGTGATTTTTTTTACGCCTGTTCATTATTTGCGTCCTCCACGGCTATACTGTGGATGCGCTAAGCGCCACTGTAACTGGCCAGCTCGAGCAATCAGCAAATGTCTGTGCGAATCCGCGAAGGAAGCGGAAAAACGAGGCGCCTGCAGGGGAAAAGAATCGCGTGGCGGGCCAAGCACGAAGGGACACGATGATCGCGCTAGTGGGAGCGTACACATAAAACCCCTGGATGATTTGAAAGTCGCGACACTCCCCTCCCCGCGGCACTTTCCTCCTCTATTCTCCCAGCGTGCCAGCTGTGTGCACGGCACGCTCTTTCTCCCTGGCTCCCGCGGACGGGCCGCAGTATTCCCTGGAGGCACATGATTTTGGACCACTTGCCGCGCTGGTGGAGTAGAAAATTGTGAAAAAAAGGCAGCATCAAGAATGCTGAAGGGAACGTTTATGAGCAGGTTCATTTTTGCTCAAAGCCGTATCAAGGGGGCACACTGATGTAAAAGAAGGTTTGAGGCGAGTTTTGTACTCCAGACACTTTTTATGCCACATAGTAAGATGCTATGCTTACTATACGACCTAGTATTGGTTGTGGCACACCCCTCTGTGTTTGGCTCTTTTACTCTTGGCTGTGCACGCATGTGCACCGCAGATATTCTATTCAGCGTGCCTTTTTTATAATGAATTATTTGCGAGTGCGCCGTCCGTCCATGTGTTTGTCTTCTCAACGTGAAAGTAGCTTTTGCTCTGTGGTCACTGAACTAAACAGGACGGTTGCGAAAGTTCAGTGCGAGCAAGCGTGCGCCATCGTGTAGCACCCCCTGCACGTTGCCTGTATCCGTGAGAAAACCAAATAATTGTCGTCACCCACTCATGCGTGCGTGGCAGCCCAATTCAAAGCAAATTCAAGAACTTCAAAATAATGCAAACACTCTATTGGAGTTGTCTGTGTAAGCATACCCCCGAATTTCGGTAAGCCCAACCCAAATTTAAGTTGGCTCACCCCCAAAGTTGGACTACGTGCAAATTTGAGGCTGGCCCACTCCCAGATTTCAGCTTGGCTTATCCATCAGTTTAAGTTGGCCCACCCAGAAATTTCAAGTTGGCCGGCCCCCAAACTTCAGTTGGCCCACCCCAAATTTTAACCTGGCTTATCTCCAAATCTCAAGTTGCCGCAACCCCAAATTTCAAGTTCACTCACCCACGAAATTCAGTTGCCCCCCTCCCCTACTTTAAGCCTACCCATGCATTTTCTAGCGAGCCGTACGCATCTCTATGGGTATCTCTTTTTATTTATTTTTGGGAGTTTAAATTGTTTTTGCCACTTATGAAGCTACCAATTATCTACATTTAGACTAGCATCAGCTGTAAATGTCTCAACTGAGCAAATTACCCGTTTTTGTGCAGATACAAGGTACTACACTTTTCGCCTGACGGGGCCGGGGTATACTCGTCAAAGAATGCTTACGCTTTAAAAAAGCAAAGTAGACTAGCTGGCGCTCACCGCCCACAACGCCACAGGTATACTTGGGATTATTTTTTCAGGACCTGCATTTATTGTATCTACGTGTCTGACGCGCACATCGAAGTAAGCTGGAAAGATATAGCTCCTCCACCAGCCCCTATTTCGATTTTCAGTAAAACGGGCGACGGGGGGATACTCATAATCATGAAAAGTGCAGCGTGAGGCTGTAACTGCGCACATGTATCTTCAAAGCGGAAAGCAGAACTTATAGGCCTGCATTTTTTTACTGTTAACAGCTCACGACGTGCGAGGCGATGAGTCCCAGCAGAATATTCAGCATACTGAGGACAGCCGCGTTTTTATGCAAAGCGCACATCGTCGTATAAAAGGCTGATGAGCAGGCCGGAAGAATTAAAGAAAATGAAGCATTAGGAGATGCTTCGGTACGAGCAATAAGAAAGGCGCCTCACCTCGCAAACAACACTGTTCTTTGCCGGAACAGAGTTATTTTGGCTCATGTTGTCCAGCCACTTATTCTTGCACAAGTCACGCTTTACTTGTGGTATCATAAAAACTTCACAACCATCTTCTGGCTTCTTGCTGCAGTTATATGCGCTACAGCACGGCATAACGCTAGCACAACACTGCATGCGACACAGCATGCAACGTTCGTTGCGCCGAGCCAGCCGCGCTAGGAGAAAAATGGCGCTAACGAAAAAGTAAAATATAAGCAAAACGCAAGATCCGCGAGTTTCCAACGCAGGGTGTCTACCAACCGGGAAAACCGAAAAAACCGGGAATTCTCAGGGATTTTGAATAGTCCGGAAATACTCACGTAAAAGTCAGGGAATATGTGCTTCTATCAGGGAAAATTAGCTCTCATTTTATTATAAGCGGACGAAAGTCGTCGTAGCGCTGGCTCGAGCAAGAGAGAGGAATCGTAACAAGTTGTCTTTGACGCCGTGTCATCTGTTGGAGGAGTCAACGATCGATTTTGCGGAGGCCCGATTTTTTAGACATGCCCGATAATGCGGACGGCTTCGCGGCACCACCACGTACCCCATAGAAGCAATGTATAAGAACAGCTGAAATTTCGGGCGCAAGTACCCTTCGCCGTCCGATTTTCCGGGCTTTTTGCCTCTACCGTAGGTCCGAAACGGCATTAATCAAAGCCAACACCGCCATTTTGATTACCTCGCCGCCTCGAACCGTCGCTCTCGCACGCAGGTCCGCTGGCTGCCTAGTCACCACTGCGGCAACGCGAGGCCTAGCTGCTTCGACGTTCCCTATTAAGGTTCTTGCCGTTAGGTGCCGTGTTTTTAACTGAAAGAATTCACCGCTGTCAGCAATACACCGGCTCCGCCTCTGTAATCCTTGCCATTTGCTTTGAAGTTTGAAAAGCACGGCGTGTTGCATAATGCTGGTTTCCGAAAGGCAGCTTTGCCTCATTAGAGTACTGTTACGCGGTGAAGCATACAGAAAGTTTGCAGTGAAGCTTACCAAGCGTGGGAAGCGGTAATTGTCACGGTACACAGTACGTATTCTCTAATTATACACGCGCGCACCCGCCGTCTCGTGTCACAGTACGAGTACCGATATGCCTAATAGGTGTACTGGCAGGCCTTCAGAGCTTTTTCGGACGTGCCTGTGACGATTTGAGTAATTAAGGGCAGTAAAAGACATGCATTCATTTTTTTAGACTGCTCGATTTTTCGGAAGCTTTAGCGGCGCCTAAGAAAGTCCGAAAACTCGAACGTTGACTGTTCAACTGACCAAGATGCTTCAAACGGTGCGTGGAGCGAACGCGTGGCAGAGCGAGGACGAGAACAGCAAGGACCGTTGCATTGAGGAATGGTCGAAAAATTAACTGTGCCGCCTCTTCTTTGTGCCGCCTCTTGAGCTCAAGAAGGAAAGTGTTGGCTGACGCCGAGATGCGGGTGACCTTCATCGAAACCAAAATGAACTCTTTAAAGCAGTGAAACGCAACACGGAGGCATTGTGCGTAGGCTGAGAGTATGTCAGGACAGTTGAGGTTGACTTTCCACCTCCTGAGAGAATCTCACTTGTGATAAAGTTCAGGCCTAATACGAGTGAGCTTCCTATCAGTTTATAAAAAACAGCTCATTTTCAAAAAATGCTTGCTTGTGTATGCATCTTTTTATTCTTATTAGAATATGTTCGAATCGATTTGCAATGGGTTTTGCCATTTTTTTACGACATCTTATTCGCTGTGCATTTTTCTACCCCTGCATTCAGTTTTATATTTTTAATAAAGTAAACATTACTCCTTACTGTTCAAATTGTATTGAGTGGCATTTTTATTTTCGACATGCTTACTACAGAGTGACGGCGTCAGGCGACATGGTGTCAGCCGGTCTGAGATAAAACAAAGTTCTGTGTCACTCAGGGAATTTTGCAATGCCACTCAGGGAAAACTAGGGGAATTTGAAAATGTCAGCTTGGTAGACACCCTGCAAGGCCAGCGGCAAGGAGACCAATCGTCGTGCAGAAAAACGGGGGCAGAACTGGTTTCCGCGGTGGCACGCGCAAGGGGCGAGGAGGAGTTGAGGAGGTCGCGCGGCGGCGGCAGAGCTCAAAGAGCGGCGGTACATTTAAATTATCAAGCAAATTTACATATACAGGAACACTAGAGCTCGCGGCAAAGCGACGCCACCTAGAGGAAAGTCTAGGTGACCTTGAGAGAAGGGGCGAAGGAGCAATGAAGCGTCGCGGAGGAGGAAGGTAGGCGCTTGCGCGCTGGTTGCGCTGGGTTGACTTCCTCTGGCAGCAGCTACAGGTTTTGCTTGTGATACGGATGTGTCAAGTTCGTCTCCTGATAACTCGTCCTTGTGTGTGCGATTGAAAGCATGCGATCGTGAGCCAACAATGGCGGTTCAATCTCGCGCGCGCAAGGGAGGAAAGCGAAAGCGTCTTCTTCCCATGGGGGGGGGGGGGGGAGGGGGCTGCTTTAGAAGTGGGCCGTCTTCCCAATGAGAAGGGGAGAGGTGCGTTTTTCTCCGGCGGCTGCTGCGTATGACGCAGCCGCGCTAACGCTATCGATTAAGATCTGTGATGCGGACAGTGTAGGCTTATAGGCAGGCGCACCGAGGGCCGACAGTTTTGTGTGCGCTATAGCATCTGCTGAAGTTGAGCACACTGGAACTCATTTTCTCAGAAATAGACGCTGAATAAAACGCTGACGTCGTCCTACACAAGATCAGCAAGGGACGTAGTACTCAATCTTCTGATGTCTCTATTCGCAAGGTTATTTTTAAGATGTGATCTTGTACCGTAGAAACATCCCACTGATGTCTCTCATGTGCTAGTTTTTATTCTCAAGCATCCAACGTAAACCGCCATTGCGCAACTCCATGATGTCCTGGCGGCAGGCCACCATGACGTGTCACGCAAGTATGACCAGGCTGATTCATTCGGGTTCGCATATACTATTCGGTTCGTCGTTACGTCGTCATATATTATCTCTGCCAGAGCTTGGAAAAGCCGCCCATCTAATCTTAGTTTTCTTCAGTCGCTTGATATACCATACGAGTGCTGCCATTAAGTTATTTTTCAGTCACTCAGCCCTTTCCCTCTGTTTATTTACTCAAATTGTGTGTCTATTACTATGGTTAACAAGTATACCCCCAACGGTAAGCTATCACTCATGCCTTCCTCGCTACCTGAATGTCGTAGGCTTTCTTCATCAGGGCGTTGACGTTCAATATGGCGATCCTTCAGCGCTTGTCGCGGACTTAGCTCAACGATTTCTCTCCACTGCCATCGCTTACACTACTTGCTCGTGCTAGACACAATACAAACACGTAACGACCTTAATGGACTATCATTTACACGCTAGTCGACATGCCATCGATCAGTAATGTGGAAATTTGGGCGAGTTGGTGATTATTCATCATACTGTGTTGTTGAAGCAGCGCACTTACCAGGACAAGGCGGAGACACACACGCCTTGTCCTGGTCAGTGCGCCGCTTCACTAACACGGTATAATGCTGTCGATGTACATTTGCATGTACATTTTCGCTGATCACGGGGATAGGAACGTGGTCTTTGGAGACATTCGCGTGCAACTCCTCACTCTACACGGCTTGCTATTCATCATTTATTTTTTGCCTACATGTACATACTGTATTTCTTCTTAACATGTTTTCGGCTTTAGATGCTGCCTCTGAGAAGATGCTCGTGTGGATGTGCCCGGACTAATCACGCGAGCGAACTCGCACGTACCCACTTGTCCGCTTAACAGCAGGGCCACAACCTCTTTATGCGGCAGGCGCACCTGAATCGCGTGCCCATCGCCAGAACCGGACGTGTTTGTTAGTTGACCTAGTAGCGCCCTGCACTTACGTTCGTGTTGTGAGCTTGATGCCTTACTATACGCACTTGACCCCTACATCGAAACAATACAGCACATGACTTCCTTGTCTCTTTGTCGCTTAGCACCTCTCTATCACCGACACTTTAAGATATTGGGAAAATACATAGACGTCGATGTTTCCAGTGTACATACAGATACGTACTATATGACCCAGTAACGCCTCTGTTATTACTTTTTTGTACGCTTCTTCACTGACGTAAGTCACTCGAGTGTAACTTAGACATTGCTGGATATCTTACTTATGAGTCCTTCTTCCAGAAACCTCTCATCCGAGCAGTAATGACTTTTTCAGTATGGTGAAGCAAGATAAAATACAGATTATATGCAATAAACTTGTAAGGGTCGTCAAGAAGTTCTTAAATTAACGCATATAATATGATTTGAAACCATAACGCAGATTACGGTCATAACGTAGATGATATTCACGCAGTCGAGAACATTCCTGCACCCTGCTCAGCATAAGATGTGCGCAGCTTCGTGGGCTTCTGCTCCTATTTTCGTTGGTTTGTTAAAAAATTTGCGGATATCGCCCGGCCACTGACTGACCTACTCAAGAAGGAGACGACGTTCTTTTGGGGCCGCGAAAAAGCCGACGCCTTCGACACCCTCATCCACTTGTTAACAACGCCTCCGATATTAGACCACTTTGATCCGTCGGAACAAACTCAAGTTCGCAGAAACGCTAGTGGCCATGGCATAGGTACTGTCCTCGCCCAACAGCAAAATGGAATCGAGCGCGTCATTGCCTACGCCAGTCGCCTCTTGTCCCCCTTAGAGCGCAACTTTTTTATCACCGAGCGCGAGTGCCTCGCTCTAGTGTGGGCGGTGGCTAAATTTCGCCCTTACTTGTTTGGCCGCCCATTTTCTGTCATCACGGACCACCATGCCCTGCACCGGCTATTGTCACTGAAAGACCCGACTGGCCACCCTGGTCGCTGCGCACTCAGACATCGAATATTCTTTCCTTGCGATGTACAAGTTCGGCCGCTTACATATGGGCGCAGACTGCTTGTCGGGTCACCCCGTCGATCCTCTGACAACGACGAACAGGGTGCCAACAATTGCCTTCTGGCCATATCTAACTTTCGCGACATCGTTACTGAGCAGCGATCAGTAGCGGTAACTCTCAGTAACTCTCTCCGGTCGATCATTGAGCGCTTCACTTCAGGACAATCAAATCGCTCAACCAGCATGTTTGGGCTCCATGACGGCATTCTTTATCGACGCTACATCAGCTCTGATTCGCCACATTTACGCCATCTCCGTTCTACTGTTTTTGCTGAGCTCCACGACGCACCGACTGCCGGGCACCGTGGCATCTCCCGCACCTACGACAGAGTTCGACCTCGCTTCTTCTGGCAAGGCCTTTACCTCTCTGTGCGACGTTACGTTGCGGCTTGCGACCCCTGCCAGCGTCGAAAGAGGCCAAGTGCGCAACAACAGATGTTCCCACGGAGCCTTTCTTCCGTGTCGGCATGGACCTTCTTGGCCTCTTCCACACAACCATCCATTGCCACAGACTACGCAACGCGCTGTCTTATTACACACGCCCTGCCCACCAGCTGTGCTACAGATATAGCAGACTTTTTACTTCATGACGTGATTCTTCACCATGGCGCGCCAAGGCTGCTGCTGACAGATTGTGGCCGCTACTTCATGTCCCAAGTTATTGAAGACGTATTTCGTTCCTGCTCCACCGCATACAAGCTCGCAACCGCATATCACCCATAAACGAACTGACTGACTGCACAACTGAATCGCACCCTTACAGGGATGTTGTCTATGTACAAGCACCGACAAAAGGAGTATACTCCACGCAGTCCACGCAGCGGGAGCCGGAGCAACGGCAAACTGCATCAACGCAAACTGCGATCATGCCTGCCGATGATGAAGGGCACCCATTAGCTGTCTCGATCCCAGATGCCGCCTGTAGATGGCGGCGCGATGCAGTGTGCCGCTGCTCCGGCTCCCGCTGCGTGGACTGCGTGGAGTATATCACTTTTGTCGGCGCCTGTACGTTTCAGCAGACCATCGCGAATGTGAGAGCACTTCGCCCTAGGCGACATTTGCGTAAAATTCGTCACGTCATGACACCATGGGTTTCTCACCTTTCTACCTCTTGTTTGGTCGCGATCCCGCTCTGTCTTTTGACACCTTTGGCGCATGCCATGGAATACCAGGGCACAGAATACGGACACGACACGACAAACGACACGGAATGGTACATACCACGGAATACACCCATGACGCCGTTGGTCGGGCTCGTATGCGTCGCCAGATTGCCTGTGATCTCCTTACAGCGGCTCACGCGTCACAAAAGACTCGCTACGACAGTGACCACCGAAACCATCAGTTGGCATCAAATGGCATCAATTTTTTAGAGGAAATTCATAGCATTGAAGACTGTGGCATCGTGCAGTCTAACCTGTTTGTTTTTTTCTGAATGGTGCAAAGATAATAACCTCACATTGAATGCTGCTACAGCCAAGGTTATGAAATCCTCACGCAAAACATGAAGCATTTCTTTTTCCTATTTTGTAGATTCTGTACCATTGTGTAAGGCCTGTGGGATCGATGATCTCGGTGTAGTTTTTAATATAATGTTAGTCTTTTCTGCGCACACAAAACTCTATGAAAAGCATGGTATGCGCTCTCTTGGCTCTGTTTGCAGACGAGCGAGGGAATTCAATTGTCTTACACCGATCCGCAAGTTGTACAGAACAATCCGTCTTTCTTAAGTCGAATACGCGTCGGTCATCTGGAATGGCATTTCTGGATCCAAAAGTTACTTTATAGATCGGGACCAAAAAAGGTTTCTAAGCATACATTATCACCGCTTTGTTAACATGAATACTGGACGTTGTTCTAGAACTGTTAGAACTAACCTTACTTCAGTGCCGGCGTGATCGCGCTGAGCTTCCGTTTATTTTCGAACTCCTTCACGGCATCCTCACCTGCCCCGAACTCGTCAGTTGTACCATGTTTTCGCATTACTCGCAAGATCATCAGAGAACAGACTTCTGCATGTTCCTTCTTTTCATCACCAACACTCAACCGTACGAATACTGAGTCTTTATAACGCCTATTTTCACAATGCCGGTATTTTTCATAATTCCATGTCATTTTTTTTCGAGGTCTGCGTTGTTTTGTCATGGTTCGACACATGGTTCAACTGCTATTCTCTTCCTTTTTCTTTTGTATTCATGTGTCTCGTCGTATCTACACTGTTATTCACACTCGTACACTACACTCATACATCTACACTCGTATCTACACACTTCTTATTGAGTTTTTTCTTCTTTTTGTTATTTATATTCCCCTGCGGCTTCTTTTAGTGGATGCGTGGGCCCCGCTCAGATCTTATAGTTGTTCCTGGACACGGAAATAATTGATTGATTGATAGATTGCTTTATTTATTCATGATTAAATGCATCGCTGTCTATATGCTGCTGCATTTACTGCAGATTATAACTTTGAATTTGACTCTAAATAGACTTCGCCGGAATGTTTTTCTTTTTTTTTTTCACGAATCCCGTGTCCCGCAAGCATTTGTGGAGGGCTGTATACGTTTGCGTGAGCTTTTTTATCAGTGTTAGTCTATGTGGGTCTCTGTGTATTCATGCCTGTCACATTTCTCAGCGAGTTTTGGCGTTTCTTCACGCGTGTTAGCGGGTTTGCAGGTGCATTGATGTGGGGCGGTTCAAAACGTGCATTTTGACCTCTGAGGTTTTCAATTCATTGAGTCACATGTGAAACCCAGAAATGTTCTAATTTTTTTCTGTCGCTGAGTCGATTCTAATTATTCTTTCATCGCATGTTCAAGAAAAACACCGCATTCAAAGACCGTTGCAAGCACATTCTTGGTTTAGGCACTTATCCTATCCATTTAAAAGTGTATAGACAGCTTAAAGATCAACACACCGGTAAGAATCACAGAAACATGAATTAAGCGTCGAATTCATGCTTCGAGAAACGCGCAGTTGTGCACAGGTAACCTGGGAGGAGGGAATCATTGACTACACATTCAAGAAATTTAAAATCCTCAAAGTAACGCAAGCCGTGTTTTTCATTGAAGTAACCGCAGTGTATGTCGATAGCTTTCGCATATGAAAGTGCACGTCAGCGCACTATATGGAGTAAGATTCGAGTGAGCATAATTAGCACTCCACGGGTTGCCTAGCTGCTGCAGCATCGAAAGCAGAATCATTTTGTTTCCTTCTATTTTTTTCAGCGCAAACGGGCCAGTGGTTTAGCTATACACACCAAACTCAGTGAATGATGCATCAGTTAAGCCCGAGCCGCATGAGAGCGAGTTTGTGCGTGACAGCGACGAGCGACGGCTTCCAGCGACGGTAAGGGCGGTCGCGCGAGCAGATCACCCGTTATCGTCGCTCGATCGCTCGGTTTTCGGAATCGAGAATTCATCATTCGTCGCCAGGAAGTGCTACGAGCGACCAGCCAATAGCGCGAAACCGGAACTGGATGTTACCTCAGTCGAGTACTACCGGCTGTCCAACGGAACCAGCAAACGACTAAATTTTGAGACGTGGTAGGATAATGAACAACTGCAATATCTTCAGAAATATTTTCTGCTACTCTTTACAGTAAAACTCATGAACATAAATTAACACAGCACGCGTCACCCAGTTTCAGCGCCTATTAGCTGCCCCCATATCGCCAGCACCGTGGAGACGTCACTCGAAGTCGTCGCTTACATCAATGGCTCGCGTAGGGACGACTTGTAGGCGACGAGCAGGCTCGACAGCCATCTCAAGCGCGTCGCTTGCATGCGATGCATACTCTAGCGCATGACGCGAAATGGCTGCTGCCTATACGCGAGTCTCGGAAAAGTCGTTTTGTTACCTGTTCAGCTTATATGGAAGTCTAACGTCTGTTTTTATTGCAGCCAAAGTACTTTTCGTCATTTTCCTTGGTTTATAAGCATTTTTATTGTAACTTTTCGATACTTTCTCTCTACTTTTCTCTTTTCGATGGTTGTGAGGAAGTTCATATGTCCACTGAAAAATAGGATGTTTTACTGTGGCCTTTCTTTCTGTTTATGTAATAAAGTACTACTAATAATAATATGATAATAATAATAATAATAATAATAATAATAATAATAATAATAATAATAATAATAATAATAATAATAATAATAATAATGCGCATGCTTGCGCATGCCCTCACTTTTCTTTCTTTTTCTTTTCCTGTGCCGATGTTTTCGATGACGTAACAAAGGAAATTGTTAGAAAAATGTATCTCATTTGTGAAATGTTCCCTACTATTGTATTTTCTTGTTTTACTTATTCAGCTATTTAGGTTTTATGTGATTTTGCAGTATTAAAAGAAAACAGCTGACATAGAAGTGTTTTTTTCCTAATAACAATCGGTAGGGACCCTTTAACAAATTTGTTGGGTCCCAAAAGTGTGTACTTTGCAATTGTATACGTTCATTATGTTAAATAAACTTTCAAATTTTCAATAACTACTAGTACAAATAAAAATATTATAACGTAACTACCACTGTTTTCAATAAACTACTGACACTGATGTT
Source organism: Dermacentor variabilis (assembly GCF_050947875.1). Taxonomy (NCBI): domain Eukaryota; kingdom Metazoa; phylum Arthropoda; class Arachnida; order Ixodida; family Ixodidae; genus Dermacentor; species Dermacentor variabilis. Next base: position 144,576,183 of record NC_134575.1, on the reverse strand, counting down.
TGGGTCTTGATTGGCATGTTCCTCCAACCCCCGCATTTGTTTCCTGCCTTTTGCAAGATTCTGGGTCTGCTGTACGCTGAGCTCCCATTAAAGACCGCGTCGTTCTTCGCCGCGTGGGTAGAGTCTCGCAAGGCACTCAGGAATGCACTCCACAACCACTACTACACGACGTTCATGCTGACCAGGTAACTATGACATTGGGCTCGAACGCTTTTGCATTAGTGTCGCTAGCCTAGCTGCAGCGCTGCTTTTTAACCCTTCTATTTCCTGCAGCGGCTTTCTGGCTTGAGTGGAGCTGTTATACTCCCTCTCACAAGTTTTTTGTAGCACTGTGGCAGTTGCAGGGCTCCCTATCACCAATACGAAGGTCGAATGCCCCTCGAGATATATTCATCGCAGCCCTGTCGTCTGCTCAACGGCTGTTCAATTCGCGGAAGACGACGGGTATGCGCGAAGATCCTAGCATGTCAGGCATCGCTGTAATGTATCATGTACCAAGGAAAAACAAAAATTTCTAATCATGCATATAATCAGACAGTTACGCCCGGAACTATGTACGCCTGCGCAAGGATATTGCGTGTATACGCCTTGTACCTTCGGCAGCCCTGCAGGCAAGTTGTGAAACGTAGTATAGATTAACTGTACATCATGGTCACAGATGGGCGAGCATCAAGCGAGCGCTCTATTCAAGTCACGATCTGCGATGCTTAGTGCTGGCCCAACGGTGACGCGGAAACAGCACGTCACTGTTGGGCTTCTGCTAAGGACTTTTCAGTTGCTCTCTTCAGCTCTCCAGTTTCGCATTTATGTGTGAAATTCGCCGGAATTTATTACGCACCAAAAATTACCACCGTTTAGTTTTTGCATTTCCGGAAACAGTTGTGAGCCCCTTGAAAGGCGGGCTTCCAGTCTTCCATTGGAATATGTCACGTAGCTTTTAATTCGTAAGTATTCTTTGACGAATACCTCGGCAAAATCTGTCCGTCCCGTAACGCCTTATATGTGCAAAATAAATGCAAAACTGGTAACAGTGTAATACTAAATGATCGCTAACGTTCTAAAAAAAAATAACTAAGTAAAAACTTCTCACCGGGATTCGAACAATGGACCGCAGCGGGGCAGACAGACCCATAGGAACATGTTCAAGCGCCAACTCGCAGCTTGCCGTGTTAAGACATATGTCTGTGTGAGCCACATGCATTGGCAGCGTTGAAAATGAATACTGGCTACGTTGTCGTCGCCGCGTCAAGGTCGTAACAAAGAAGAAAAATAAAAAGCTGTTGTGAGGCAAAAAAGGAACAGACGGTTGTGACGACGTTCCGGCTCAGTTGATACGATGTATCTGCAAAATAAATGCGCAATTGATCAAGTAAGCACATGTAAACGGTTCAATATGATTGGTAGCGATGGGTAAACATACATAAGCTGGCTAAATAAGTAGCAAAATCGAAATAGCAGCTGAGCCAAAGAATAATGCTTATGCATTACTAGACAATCCTCGGAATTTCTTTCAAACCTTTTTTACAAAAAGGTAGGTAACTTGCAAAAATGTAGTCTAATTTGCATTATAACTTTTTAATTACATTATCGAGTCATCCTCAAATGCATGACTATGGTAAAAGCATTCATTCATTCATTCATTCATATATTCATTAATGAATTCATTCATTCATTCATTAATGAATTCATTCATTCAAATAACTTTATTCAGTGCCCTGCGATTTGATGGGGTGGGCCTGGACCCCGCCTAGGTTTCAGCGAAGGGTCGCTGGCCCTTGGCAGCATCCTCGGCTCGCTGGACGGCCCAGAGTTGAAGCTGCAAGTCCGAGCTGAGCAACGCAGACTCCCAGCGCGCGCGGAGGCTGTCGCTGTTTGAAGCTGCATCACCGTTACCCTGTATTACAGCCGTACATTCCCGTAGGATATGCTCCAGGGTGGCTCTATAGCTGCAATGTCTGCACTTGTCCGTTGGGTGTAAAGCTGGGTGTACTAGGTGCATAATAGCTGGACTCAGATAGGATCTAGTCTGTAACTGCCGCCATTCTGCAGACTGGTTTTTGCTTAATTTTGGATGCGGCGGCGGGAATGTACGCCTCTGCAATCTATGGTGTATAATTTCGTGATATCTGGTCATTCGATCTTCCCACTCCCACTCATCGGTAGTCGGTGAGGCGGGGCTAACCGAGGCTCGGTCCGTAAGATCTCGAGCCATGCGGTGCGCCACCTCATTGCTACCGTCTGGTAGTGCGTGAGCGGGTGTCCAGATGAGATCGACACTTTTGTCGCGGTTATTAGCTAATATTAGGAGTCGTAGTGCATCTGGGGAGATTCGACCGTTGGAAAAGTTTCGTATGGCCGTCTGGGAATCACTGATGATTACGCCCGCTGGTGTTTGCGCTATGGCTAGCGCAATAGCCATTTCATCTGCGGTTTCTGCATGTAGCGTGTTGACTGCAGCACTCGTCGTGCATTTTCCCTCGTAATTTATCACCACTGCTGTGTAGGCGCGCTTGTGTCTGTATCTGGCTGCGTCTACAAATGTGGTGTCCTTGCTGTTACCGAATTTCTTCTGTATATTGCGTGCTCTGCTTTCCCATCTACCCTGATGGTGCACATTCTTGGGTGCACATTCTTGGGTATTGGAGGGATGGTTATCATGTCTCCGATGTGTCTGGGCATATCTACTTTGACGCCATATTGGGTATGATACCTGATACCTAGGCGATCCAATATTTGCCTACCTGTTTTAGTTTTGGACAGGCGTTCGTATTGTGCTATTCGTTGTGCCTCGATTAGCTCATCCAGTGTATTGTGGGGACCTAGCTGCAGTAGTCTATCGTTGCTAGTGGTGATGGAGAGTCCGATTGCTTGCTTGTAGATTTTTCTGATTAAGCAGTCTGATTTGTATTTTTCTGACGAGTACCATCGTAGGTACGGTGCCACGTATACTATTCTGCTTATTACGAACGCTTCGACTAGTTGAATCAGATTGCCCTCTTTCATTCCACTATGTTTGTTGGCTATTCGTTTAAGTAGCCGCATGATTTGAGATGTTATATGGTCTAATTTGCGTATGGTCTCTCCATTGTAGCCGTTACTTTCAATGATGAGGCCCTATACTCTGATCTTCTCAACCTTGGGTATGGGCGTACCTTCTGCCGTAGTTAGGTGAATTTCTGGATTATTTCGTTCCTCGTAGTTTCGTGGTTTTCGGCTACGTCGCGACGGTACATAAATGAGGAGCTCAGACTTCTCTGCCGAACACGTCAGTCCGGTTCCTGCTAGGTATTGTTCAACTGCTTTTATGGCACGTTGTAATGTGTTTTAAACCTGTCCATCGTTGCCATCACTCACCCAGAGGGTGCTATCGTCAGCGTATATGGCATGATTGAGGCCATCGATTTCCTGTAGCGTTGCTGGTAATCCAATAAGAGCCAGGTTAAACAGCATCGGTGCTATTACCGAACCTTGGGGCGTACCTGCGCTTCCGATCTGTAGTTCTTCGGAGTTAAGGTCTCCTATCTTAATGTGTGCCTTCCTGTTGGTAAGGAAGTCTCGTATATAACTGTATACTCGCTGACCTAGGCCTATCTCATTTATTCTGTTTAGTATTGTTTCGCGGGTAACACTGACAAAAGATTTCTTCAGGTCCAATCCTAGGATAGCTTTGGTGTTCCGACTTGTGTTATCTATAATTTGATGCTTAAGTTGGAGCATTGCATCCTGTGTGGACAGATTTCTCCTGAAGCCCAAAATTGTAGGGGGGAGAACGTCGTTATCCTCGAGATAGTTGGTCAGTCTCGTTAGGACAACGTGCTCCATGCATGAGCTTGCCCACACAGGACGTGAGTGAAATGGGTCTCAGGTTCTCCAACTGTAGCCGCTTGCCTGGTTTAGGTGTTAGGATAATTTGGGCCATTTTCCATTGTTGTGGTATTGTACCGGATTGCCAGCATTCGTTCATATACTTGGTAAGTTGTTCTAAAGAGGCATCATCGAGATTTCGGATCGTCTTGTTTGTTATTCCGTCCAGTCTTGGCGCGGATGTAGTGTTAAGCTTTTGTAGAGCTGCTCTCAATTCCGCCTCGTTAATATCTTCGTCTAATTGTCTGCTTTTGGTGCCTGTGTAATCTGGGTGAATTGTTGGCTTAGCCCGAGATAAATACCTTGCGGCTATCTCATCGATAAAAGCTGCTTCAGTTTTGATATATGCATGTAAGATTTTGTTTATGTTTTGTCTGCACGTGGCTTTACTTTCCTCAGGACTCAAAAGGTGCCTGAGGAAGTTCCACGTTCTGGACAATCCTAATTGATTATCCATGTTGGTGCATGTTGCTTCCCATTGTTGGTTACAGAGCTGTTGTGCGTATGCTTCTATATCTCTGTTAAGCCGGGCCAGCCTTCGTCGGAGCGTCCTGTTGTGTCTCCGAGTTTTCCATCTCCTTGAGAGACCTTCTTTAGCTTCCCACATATATAGGAGTTTACTGTCTACCTGTTCCATTTGCGCGTCCTGGGGGATCACTTGTGTGGCTGCCTTAACATCCTGCTTAAGCTGCGTGCTCCAATCTACGATGTCTGTGATAGTATTATCATTTTTCTTGCGAATTTGTCTGAGTTTGTCCCAGTCTACAATTTTGAGTTTTTTGCCCTTAGATTTGCGTGGCCCTGCTTTAACAGTAATTTCGAGGATGTTATGATCGCTGCCTAGATCCTCTTGGGTGTTAATCCATTTCGCATCCTTAATGTTCTTTGTAAAGGTGAGATCTGGCGTAGTGTCCACATTAACACTAGACCCCGCCCCATAGGTGTTGTTGGGTCTGTGATGAGAGTAAGGCCCTCTTGTTGTGCGTCTAGCCATAGGTGTCTACCTTTGGGGTTTTCACATTTGTATCCCCATGCCGCGTGTTGAGCATTGAAATCTCCCCAATCACTAAGGCTCTGCCTTCTGTGATACTGGGAGTTTTGCAGAAATTGGGACGTTTGTTTCTTGTGTTACTATAAACATTAAGGAGAAATAGACTGTGATTGTTTTTTCTGGTAGGTATTAACTCGATTAATACATTGTCTACATCTGCAATGCCTGTATCATGCTGAACGACCGTGTAGGCACGTTTAACTAGAGTGCTGACAGCTCTCGTCTCCCCGTCTGCACTACAGAATGATCCATACCCAGATAATTTGGCCTTACAGTGTGGCTCCTGTAGCATTATGACATCAGGATGTTCCTTATTGATTAGGTGTTGATGTAAGTGGGATCTTTTTCTACTGTATCCGCGACAATTCCTTTGCCAGATAGTATAATGGTCGTGTCGATCCATGGCGGCAGTTACAGTTTTCCGGTTCCCTCCACCGTAGGTGTCGAGGGTTTATTATATGGTTTACTGGTTGTTTTGATGGGGCCACCTCCACTGGTTTGTGGTCCCCATGACTTCATAAGAAATTCAATGTCGGTAAATTTTGTAGGGATTGTGTTAAATTCTTGTTATATTTGAGTCATAATAGCCTGTGTAACTTGCTTGGTGATTTGCATACCAGGTCTTTAGAGCGTGTATCTATGATGTCTACTTTGTTTTCTAGAATGTCAATTTTGCTTTCAAGTTCATTCTGTCTTTTCTTAAGAGGTTTAACGGGCTTGTTCTTTTTAACTATGACCGTCTCGTTATCGTCCGTGGCTTTGCGCTTGGCTGGCGTGTTAGCCTCTTCTTCCATATCTGCCTCTTTTTCCTCAATACTATCTAGTGTAATATCCCGCCCGTCTTTAAGAGTAATGTTTTCTTTCCGCAGTCTACTGTTTTCTTCTTCTAGAGCGACAATCCGCTAATGATGTTCTAGCATGATTTGTTTCATCTTTGCTAGTTCTTTTTCTAACTCTCTATTTCTAGTGTTAGGTGCAGCCTCTGCCTCCGCGCGCGCCCCGGAAGCTACGTCAGCCCAGCTCACCTGTGATGGGGGTCCGGTGGTGTAGTCGCCAGTAGTGCCCTTGCTGTTGCCAATGGTCTGTGGTGGCTTGATGGGGCTGCCATTGCGGGGTCGGGACCTTGACCTTGACCTTGATCGGTTGCCGGAGCGTCATCTGCTTCTGGCTCTTCTGTTCCTGCTGGCTGTACTTGGTCTTCTTTGTTTATCGCCGTAGTTTTCGTGTTCCACTTGTTCTTCTCTCCGGGCACGTTCCCATCTTCGTCTTTTGACGAGGTATGGGATGCGGTACCTTGCTTGGCATCGTTTATCTCCGGTCGGGTTGTCTTTTCCACATAGTTGGCATTCTGCTTTGCATTCGTGGTCTCGCTTTGGATTCTTGGTGCCGCAACTCCGGTAAACTTTATCGGTAGGATTGGGGTATACGTCCGCTCGGTGGCCTAGCCTTCCGCATTTGTAACAGATGTCAAATTGTTTCTTGTAAAGTGCGCAACGAACGAGCGCAGCTCCGTAGCTCACATAGCTAGGGACGTAATATCCATCAAAAATTACGATTACGTTGTTTGTATTGCCCATACGCTTGGCGTAGAGGACGCTGGGGTTGCGTGGAGTGATCAGCTTCCTAACGATGTCTTCCGGGCTTTCATCGGCAGAGATACCTCGGATGATTCCTTTCGAGGTGTTCCCCGGTGCTGCGCGATAGGCACAGGCTTCATATTCCTTGCTGCCAATGCTCAGACTGGTTATTGCGACGTATTTTTGGGCTCTTTCTTTCAATGGTGTGCTGAGGACTATATTGTTCTGCGTCCGGTTGAGGCGAAGATTATCTTCTTCATCCGCTGTGCGTTCAATATTTGCGGCACGTCGTACGCTGAGGTAAATGCGGTCTGCACCGTGCTAGGTCACGTTGAGTCCGCCTCTTGGTTTAATAATGATCCTGTAGTCGTCCACTGATATGTTTGGCATGCGGCTTGCGACGATTAATTGTTGAATCTGCCGATTGCCTTTTTTCTTGTTCCAAGTAGCTTTGTGAGCTCGCTGAAGTGGGGTTTTATCACTTCGATGATTTCTTTTAATTTCGAACCAATGGCCTTGGTCCAATTCTTCTGGTTGAATATCTTCACCGTCTACGTTTACCACCTCATTGTTAACCTTAATGCTCTGCGAGAGCCGAGTAGAGGGGTTTTCTCCGGCTCTGATAGCGGCGTTAGGCTCAGCACGTCAGTCGTCGTGGCTGGTGATACATGGCGACGGGGATGCGCTCGCTAGGCTTAGGCTTCCCGGTCGGTGTGGCAAACTGTTTGAAATGATATCTGGAAATGGCTCACCTGGTTGATTAGGTGCCCAGGTGATCCTTGGGTCTTCCTGCTTCTTCTGAGATGTGAATTTCGTAGTTCCAGTCGAAAAAACGCCGGCAATCATTCGAAGTTTACGGAGCCGACGTGAACGCATCCGCTTTCCGTCGTCTTCGCCACTCCCAGAAGCAATCAAACGGAAATAAATTAATCATCTCACCTTTCCCATCTTTAACGAATTTCGGACGCATTTTGTGAAACCCCAGATAGATAGATAGATAGATAGATAGATAGATAGATAGATAGATAGATAGATAGATAGATAGATAGATAGATAGATAGATAGATAGATAGATAGATAGATAGATAGATAGATAGATAGATAGATAGATAGATAGATAGATAGATAGATAGATAGATAGATAGATAGATAGATAGATAGATAGATAGATAGATAGATAGATAGATAGATAGATAGATAGATAGATAGATAGATAGATAGATATCGAAAGGTATTTGTATAAGCGTTATCACACGTGTCACGTTATCATAATGCGAGATAAGTTTCCTTTGTAATCCAACACATTTGTTCTATCACCCTATATTCTTATCCCTCTAACAATGTTGTGATAATCTCCCGCAATGGCTTTTAAATTGTAATGGCTTCAGAGTCTCAATGCTTGTATTGACTTTTTGGAGCTGTCACTTAAACCCCATGCATGGTGTCCGCTAGTCCCATCATGTTTGCACTGCATTGCAAAAAAAGAACAGCGGTCCCTTTTCATATCTTGATTGAAAGATGCCTATTCGAACGGGCTGTCACAAACAAAAGTATCTGTAACTCCATTACGAATTCAGGGCATGCTTGTTTTTGTGATATTCATATTCCATGTTTTGGCTGTCTAAACACCGCTCTTCCTGAGTCTAACGTAATCTTTTTCTCGTTCTCCCACGGCCCAGGTACCGATGGCGCTACACGCGAGTTCAGTACCTGTACTCACTCAACCGGCTGATTATGGGCCTCGCCGTTGTGTTCCCGCCCTCGTACCTGCGTCATGGATCTCAGGCTATGACGTACGCGGGATTGGGCTTCCAGCTGGCGCGTCAGCTGGTGCGAGTCGTGGACAAACGAGGACGTACGCTTAGCTTCGACGGCCGTCCGGTCTCCTGGTGGCGCGAAAGCGCTGGTGTGCGTAATACGCTGTGCATTTGAGTACAGCGCTCTCGCATCCTATCGTTAACACCCCCCCCCTTCCTTCCCTCAGCGCACATGTGTAGTAAACCTCAACATTGAACACAAGACAACGGCAGAAAAATAAAGCTATGCTGCGATCTTCAGGCAGTTATTTCGTGCTAGCTATGCCGAGGAATTTTATACATTGTCCCTTCAACTATTTATTCAACTTTCAAAGAGTCAAAAAGTTTATTCAGCCAACGTACGGTACAGTTGCCTATGGTGCAGACCAAAAGGCAAGTGGATGCCTGACAAGGAGTCTGCCCCCTCCTTGCTCCTATTCGAGAGCACAAGGCATTCAGCGCATAAAATAAACACTAAACGATATGGAAATACAGAGTGGTTGGTTTACATTGAAACTGGAGTTATTTCATATTGAACATTTATGTACAATTGGTAAAATACTGTAAGAAACAACAGAAAAAACAAACAAAAGGAGTGGTCATGCCTGCAGTGACAACGGATACATAGTGATGCTATTTTTGAAAGCTCTGAATGATTTACTTTCCTGGATAATGTTTACAGCAGGATGGTGATCGTTTAAAACTTCACCGCAGTGCACCGGCGTAACTGAATAGATAGCATTTCAGAAAAAGAAAGTGTTCAGAAGGCTGCACGAATTTCAAAAACTTTAACTCAGCAAAGTGTAGAGGCCACAGGCTTTTTTAGTAACATGCTTGTTTACGGTGCTTATGTGCAACGTCTTCACTGTGTTATCGCAGAATTTCGATCAGGTATAAAACATCGCTATAGCGTAGCAGGAAAGTTACGAGTAGGTGCCGTAACTACACACCTACTAACTGAAAGTTGAAGTTCATGCGTCCTTTTGAAATATATGTAGAAATGCTATCCATTGAATCATGCTGTGCATTGCGGGGAAGTTCGACAGATGGCCACAGGAGCAATGACCAGAATTCCAGGATATGCTTTCCGGGTTCGAGTTTCCTACAAAAATCACCAAAAACATCATAGTGTTAACAGTTAGATTTAACAAACAAGTTAGATATACAGTGCAGATATAAGTGCTGATATACAGGGTAGTCATAGTTCAGCTTTGAGAATAACCGTACGATTCTCTCTGCACAATTTTGCCTGTGATTGCTTTTATAAATTAATGAACTGGGAGTAAGTCACCCCGTAAACAGTTAATGTACAAGAAGTTATACGCTGTCTTATACCAGGTCTTTTTTTAGACGAAAGAGAAATTTTCTAAATTACCTGTGGCTCACAGAACAATTCTAAATCTTGAGCTCGATTACTCTATAAAGAAGACGTTACTGGTTGCATAATGTGGGCGTTACCTTAACGAGAAGTCGAAGTGCTTAATTGAGGAACTATCATTATTACAAGAATTACCTGTTTTATTATTTACTTTACAACACATTGCAATTTATGAACGGTAGTCCGTGGGTTCACAAGGCGTATCCACTAGGAACGAATTCTAATGATGACACTAGTTTTGAGATATGGTCACGTGGTAGTGACGGTCAAGGACACAGTAGCAAAGGTGTGAATGGCGTCTCTATTCATTTTCGCGAACGTGTGCTCAGAGAAACAAACTATATTCGAGGCACAACGATAGCGGCGAACGCAACCGGCGATCGTCGGAAATCTGCTCTGCTGGTCAAGTGCGTCGGCTTTTATAGATGAGTCATCGAAGGTTTCAGAGTAATCGCTGGTTTCGGCGGGTCTTCGAGAGAGTACCGCAGGATTCGCGTCGCGCATACGGTCAGATTTCATAAAGTGCAACAACAGACAACGGAAAGAACCATAGATAAAATTCGAGAAACTTCCGATGCAGGCAGGTGCGTCCTCCGCTGAGCGTAATAGTTGTTGGACGGTGAAACGCGGTCCCCCGGTGAAAGACAAGTATAAATATCAATATGAATTTTTCTAGTGTATGACTAAATCCATTGGCGTTCTCTTACTTTCGTGCTTCAGTGCATAAAATAACGTCTTCTTTAAAAAGTAAGTAGAGCGACAGCGCATTTTTGCTGCAAGTCCGACGGCTCGTATTTCGAAACAGCGCGTTGACATCCTCACAATTTGATACAAGTCAATATGCCTTGCACACGCACAAGCTACAATTCGTAAATTGCGGTACGTGCCATGAGTTGTCTAGTAAAAACTATTTAGTAAAGAAGGTTGGCGTCGTGTAATAGTTAATTACGCGCTATGAATCGTTGTGAAAGTAATGTATGTAATGTAGTTGTACGGTGTGTCACAGATGCGTTTGGGAAACTTGTTGCGATTGAAAAGACCTTTGCCGACACGAGTTGACAGAGCGATGTTGCAGCACGCCGAGTGCCGGCTCACCACGGCCGCCAGCCCGCAAGAGCGCCGCGCGGTGGCCGACTTCTTCGCCGTGGACGTCGCCCTCGCCGCCTTGAAACGCGCCGCCCGCAGGAGCACTTCCCCGCGGCGGCACAAGTCGATGGACGCGGCGCAGGTATTCTACATCAGCTATTGCAGCCACTACTGCGACAGCCAGCCCCTGCTTCGCGCCCGCTCCATGTGCAATCTGGCCATCAACGGTTCCGAATTCGGCACCGCCTTCGGCTGCCAACCGCCACCTGTCCGACAGTGCCTATTCGTCTGACTCACTCGGCCGTTGAGAGCCACGGCGTTGCGTCACGGCGAGCGTTTTTTATGAGCAGTAGTTGTCGCACTTGTGAACTCGAGGGCACGCGGTTCTGGCACAGACTTCGGACTTGCGCCAGAACCTATGTGCGTTTAGTTTCGTTCTTCACCTTATTTCCGTTTTGTTTACCCTATCCGCGTCCCCTTAAGTGAACTATGAATTCGCTATCTAGCCACTGACGCCACTATCGATGGAAACGTACAATGCTCTCGCACTTTGATCTTACATTGCTGGTCAACGTTACTTATCACCGTTACTTACCTTCGCGCGATCATTCGTTACGAACTGAACTCAAAACTCTGCATATTGAATGTTGTTAGTATTGCTTAACAAGTCTGCGTATATTTTCCCAGAAGTACTACAACGCTTTTATCCTCGCCGTTAACCTCGGTTCCACTTGAATGGACCGTACTACGTCCATGATGTAATTAAGTTCTTTTCTAAATTAAACAGTTACAAACGATTGTTTCGCTGTTGTCGCTGAGTACACTGTCACTAATTATTCCGTTTAGTTCACAGCCCGATGTTGCACTGAATTTGCCACAGCAAAATAATTCCAGCGCTCCAATGGCAAATTCCACAGAGGCCAATAAATTCAACACCGACAACGCCTGAAAGGTGTTGTAACAGAAGACTGCGTGCTTTCTGCATTTCATCAGACCATAGCAAAACGTGCGAGTCGACCTGAAATCAAAAGGATGTCGCCAGGCACAATTGCGAGAAACCACATTATGCCACTGCCGTTGAAAAAATGAAACCAGAGAGACCGTATTTTTAGCACGTTGGCCATCGAGTTCTATGATTGGCCGACACAGCGGAAGTGAAGATGCCGGTCCACTTGTTTCGAGGAACATCGATCCGCAGGCCCTTTAATACCAATGATGCATTCCACGGCCTCCGAGATCAGTCCCCGCAGGGGCGTCTGCGTAAGCAGGCGTTTGGTGTGTTGCGACACCACGTACCCGAGCACACGAGGGTTGGACCCTCCCGCGTGTAGCCGTGCGCGGCTTAGCCGTGTCCGGGGAAAGGGGGATTCTGGAGGTTGAGCCAATGCCGGGTGTTCGGACCTTTAAGGCCCCCCGGCGGAGGCAACACACCTCTTTGGCCTCTGTTTCACGTAGACGGCACCCCCGGACTGACCCACCCGGGGGAAATCGGCAGTCGCCTTTTCCTGTCTCTCTCTTCCTATAACCTTCGTCTTTCCCTTACTTTCCACCCTTCCTGTCTCCTTCTCTCCTCTATTCACTTCCTTCTTCTTGGCGGCAAGGGTTAACCCTGTGTGGCTATCCAACCTTGGGTACACCATATTTGGTTATAGTGGCGGCGTACGGCTGGCGTCGTGCAGACTTGCATGCAAGCTCTGCCGCGTCCCCTCGTTGGGCTCCGTGGTGGGCGGTCGGCGCTGTTGCCGAATATTTATGTAGTTCATGGAACCTTCTTTTCCCAAACTTCCTGATCGCCCTCAGAAACGAGGGCGCACCGAAGATCTCTTCCAATTTTTCGGACGACAAGTCCACAACTTTCCGCGATTCCACGTGATTCACTCAGAAAAGCCAGACAAACTAGTGCGATCCATTTCACCGTTCCTTGTATCCAAGTCTTTGACCGAAGTTTTCGGTACAGGATATAACGTGTCGAGAATGTCAAGTGGTGATCTCCTTTTGGAGCTCCAAAACCAGAAGCAGTATGAGAAGCTGCCGAAACTTGTGTCATTTGGAGAGACCCAAGTAACAGTAACCCCGCACCGTACCATGAACACAAGCCGCGGTGTTGTCTCGGACGATGACTTGCTGGAGCTCACTGAGTATGAACTCTTGGAGGGCTTCAGTGATCAGAATGTTATCAATGTTAAAAGAATTAAGATCAGGTGTGACAGCAAAGAAATCAAGACCAAACACCTTATATTGACTTTCGGCTCAAGTATTCTGCCCGAGTCTGTAGAGGCCGGGTACATCAAGCTCCGGGTTAGGCCATAGGTCCCAAACCCCCTTAGATGTTTCAAATGCCAACGCTTCGGCCACAGTTCGCAGAGCTGCCGAGGCCGTCAAACCTGTGCAAAGTGCAGTGCCCACGAGCATAATTCTGAAGCTTGCAAGAACACTCTCCATTGTGTAAACTGTGAAGGCGAGCACGCCGCATACTCGCGGTCGTGCCCGTCCTGGAAAAAAGAGAAAGACATAGTCACAATCAAAGTTAAGGAAAACATATCGTTCAAAGAGGCACGCAGGCGGGTGTCCTTCCTGCCAAAGAACACCTTTGCCGAAGTGGCGCGTCAGGGGGCAGCGCCACAACGGCCTCCGGCGGCTGTCCGACCCACAGGCAGTGAGTCGGCAGTTACGCCATCTGCCCCCACGGTGGTTGCAGCTAGCGCTGCTCCGCCTACTCAGCAAACGGGGCCATCGACCCCGAAGGTGGGCGCAGCCGAGGCTGCCCCAACCTCCCCGGCCCCTTCCAGCGCTGGCAACAGCCGGCGCAGCCAAATCCCGCAGGGTGCCCCATCGACCTCCGGGCTGGTGGGCGCAGGGGTCTTGCCCTCCAAGGCAGGACTCTCCCTTGTAACTTCTCGCTCGCAAGAGCACGTGTCCGGCGCCTCACAAGAGGCAATGGACACTACACCTGTCCTCAAGGCGCACCAAACGCCTAAGGAGCGTCGAGACTCTCTCGAACGCTCCAGAAAGGGCCGAACTCCCGTTACAGGGCCTCGAAAGAGCTCTCTAGCCTAAGGCAACACCTCCATTTCCATACACACAGCACTTATTTCCTTCCAATATGGCTACACAAATAATTCAATGGAATGTCAGAGGTCTTCTTACGAACCTTGATGACGTACAAGAGCTTATCCAAAAACACAATCCAAAAGTGCTGTGTCTACAGGAAACACACTTAACACCACAACACACAAACTTTCTCCGACCGTATGTCAAATTCCGCAAAGATCGCGATAATGCTGTCGTATCATCAGGCGGTGTTGCCATTTTAATTCATAAAAGTATCTCCTGTCAGCGTTTACAGCTACAAACGCCCCTCGAAGCAGTGGCGGTTCGAGCTGTTCTTCTAAATAAACTCGTCACCATTTGCTCGCTTTACATACCCCCACATTACAAATTAACGAAGCATGAATTCCAATCCTTTATTGATGAATTGCCAGAACCTTACGTTGTTCTTGGCGATTTCAATGCGCACAGCTCCCTGTGGGGCGACTCTCGTATAGATGCGCGAGGTCGTCTCGTTGAACAGTTCCTTTTTTTCTTCTGGAGCGTGCCTTCTAAATAAGAAAGAACCCACATATTACTCTCTTGCAAACAGATCCTTTTCGTCAATAGGTCTTAGTATAGTTTCCGCGTCTATACTGCCCGAACTCAAATGGGAAGTTACGAGCAATCCTTACGGGAGCGATCACTTCCCCGTACTGCTAAGAACATCTAAAGAAAATGAATTTCCCCCACAAGCTCCTAGGTGGAAGATAGATACAGCCGACTGGGAGAAATTTCGAAATCTATCTAGCATCTCATGGGCTGATATGTCTTCTCTAGAAATTGATGCCGCTGTGGAGTATGTTACAGCTTTCATAATAGATGCCGCATCTAAATGCATATCTGAAGGAAGTGGTTTGGCATGCAGACGGCGTGTCCCGTGGTGGAACGACGAATGTAGGATTGCTCGTAAGAAACAGAACAAAGCGTGGGGGTTGCTACGCGCTTCCTCCACTGCAGAGAATCTTATCAACTTTAAGAAAGTAAAATCTCAAGGCAGGAGAACCCGCAGGCAGGCCAGAAGAGAAAGTTGGCAGAACTTTTTATCAAGTATTAACTCGTTTACAGATGAGACGAAAGTCTGGAACCGCGTAAATAGAATTAGAGGGCGACAAACATATTCACTCCCTCTGGTAAACACACAGGGTGATATGCTGCAAGACCAGGCAGACTCACTTGGGGAGCACTTTCAGAGCGTGTCAAGTTCAACAAATTATTCAGAATCCTTCCTCAAATACAAACAAATAGAAGAATGTAAGCCACTAATAGGAAAACGTCGAAAGAATGAACCATACAACTGTCCATTTAGTATTGCCGAGTTCAAAGCTGCCTTGATATCATGCAAGAGCTCCGCACCGGGTTCTGACAAAATCATGTATGAAATGCTCAAAAACCTACACAATGACACGCAAGTAACACTACTTACACTTTTCAACACCATCTGGGACGCAGGGTACCTTCCAACGGGATGGAAAGAAGCCATTGTGGTCCCTGTTTTGAAACAAGGGAAAGACCCATCCATGGCGGCAAGCTATCGTCCGATAGCTCTTACAAGCTGCCTGTGTAACGTTTTTGAAAAAATGATAAATCGGCGACTCATTCATTTCCTTGAACAAAACAAAATGCTTGATCCCTATCAGTGTGGCTTCCGAGAAGGGCGCTGCACAACCGACCATCTTGTACGTATTGAAGGACATATTCGTGACGCGTTTGTACACAAACAGTTTTTCTTATCGATATTCCTCGATATGGAGAAGGCGTACGATACGAGCTGGCGCTAAGGAATCTTGAGAGATTTGTCAGAAATGGGCATTCATGGTAATATGCTAAACGTAATAAAAAGCTACTTGTCCAATCGTACCTTCCGGGTGAAAGTAGGCAATGTGCTGTCACGTCCTTTTATACAAGAAACCGGTGTACCCCAGGGTGGCGTGCTCAGTTGCACACTCTTTATTGTTAAGATGACAACACTTCGTGCTTCCTTACCACCGGCCATTTTATATTCTGTCTATGTGGACGACATTCAAATAGGCTTCAAATCTTGTAACCTCGCAGTATGCGAGAGACAGGTACAGCATGGTTTGAACAAGGTGTCAGGGTGGGCAGAGAAAAATGGTTTTAAAATCAATCCTCAAAAGAGTTCTTGCGTGCTGTTTACAAGGAAGAGAGGCCTGGTTCCGGATCCTTGCTTGGAAATGTGTGGACAACAGATACCTGTAAACAAAGAGCACAAATTTCTAGGTGTTATACTTGACAAAAGACTCACTTTCGTCCCACACATTAAACATCTTAAAGAAAAGTGTCTAAAAACAATGAACATAATGAAACTTCTATCCCAGACTACGTGGGGTAGTGACAGGAAGTGCCTAATGAATCTCTATAAGAGCCTCATACGGTCACGATTAGATTATGGTGCCGTGGTGTATAACTCTGCCGCCCCGAGCGCGCTAAAGATGCTAGACCCTGTTCACCATCTGGGTATCCGTTTAGCCACAGGAGCTTTCAGAACGAGTCCCGTACAAAGTTTATATGCAGAATCCAATGAGTGGTCACTTCATATCCAGAGAACATACATCAGCCAAACATATTTTTTGAAAGTCCACTCTAATCCTGAACATCCCTGTTTCAACACCATTAATGATATGACATATGCTACACTGTTTCGTAATCGTCCTTCCGTAAGACAGCCTTTCTCGCTGCGTGTGACTGAGCTTAGTCATGAAATGCATGTTCCACTCCTCGAACTTCGCCTAATGCATCCAGCCAAGCTGCTACCACCTTGGGAGTGGCAGTTGATACAATGCGACACATCTTTCATGGAAGTTACAAAAAACGCTCCAGAGATTGAAATCCAAATGCATTTCCGGTAACTCCAGCACAAACACTCCTGCACGGAGTTCTACACAGACGCATCGAAGTCACACGACGGGGTGTCCTACGCAGCCGTCGGGCCATCCTTCTCGGAAACCGATGTACTGCATGCGGAAACTAGTATCTTTACGGCTGAGGCCTACGCACTATTGTCGGCTGTGAAGCATATCAGGAAATCAAAACTCCAGAAAGCAGTCATATATACGGATTCCCTTAGTGTTGTGAAGGCCTTGATGGCATTCTCTAACCACAAAAATCCGGTAATTAACGAACTCTATTCTGCTCTGTGTAAAGCGTATATAGGTAATCAACATGTCATCATATTGACACGTGTACTTATCTTTATCGGGCAACTACGTTTCGCCGCTTAACAACTGTAATCCCACAGCGAGGGACGCGCCTGCATGTATCCGACGTTTCTGGAAAGTTATCGACGCTTCTATCCGCGTGTCTGTTGTCGCCGAACCTTGTGTTATCAGATTTCATCGCGTGACACGAATGGTGTAGAACTTTGTGGAAGACACACGGGTCCCATCAGTTAATCTGGAACATTCGACGACTGATCTATAAAAGCCGACGCGCTTGAGCCGCTGATCAGTTTTCCGACGATCGCCGACCGTGTTCGCCGCTATCGTTGTGCTATAAGTGTAGCCTGTTTTTGTGGGCACAGGTTCGCCCAATAAAAGCTAGTTTTGTATTCCACCGTATTGCTTCTTTCTTCACCGTCACTACCACGTGACAATATGCTGGGTGCCAGGTCATAGGGGCATCGAAGGTAACGTAGTGGCGGACCAGATGGCCACGTCAGTTGCATCACATTCTGCTAATCCCACCGCTGCAGTTCCTGTCACAGACCTGAAGCCCTTCTTACGGAGGAAACTACGGAACCAGTGGCAACGCCTATGGGACGCGGAAACAAATAATAAGCTCCACGTGATAAAGCCACAGTTGGGATTCTGGCCTACCGTAACAAAATCACGCCGGACAGAGGTCCTATTCTGTCGTCTAAAAATAGGACACACATTTGGCACACATAACTTTTTACTCACCGGAAATGAGCCTCCAACCTGCGGTAGATGCGGGGAGAGGCTCACCGTCCTCCACGTCCTTCTGGAATGTCGGAAAGCCGAATCTGAAAGAAAGAAACATTTTTCCATTGCATACCGGCAGCAGATCCCCCTTCATCCAGTAATGTTACTCGGCCCAGAACCGCTATTTGACACCAACGCAGTCCTAAGTTATCTGAAAGATGTTGTGTTGCATGTTGTTAGCCCCATACGTTCATAGCGTCTCCTCTCTTCAGAGGATGGCGCTGTGATAATTATTTTGAATAGCACCTGCCTCTAGACCCTTGTGGTTCAAGGGCTCTGGCGAGGCAGCAGTGCTCCATGTAATTTTACCATCGTATATATTTTATATTTTGCATCATCCTTCTACGATGGATTTTAATGTTCATAGTACTCGTCATTAATCATCGCCATAATTTTATAGCCCATAGATTTTACGCACTTTACAGCGAATATTTTTAGGCCACTTTACAGCCAAGTCACATCTTCCATAGTACATCGTCAACATTACCATGTGTCATGGCGCTCTTTGGCCAAACCTGGCCCTTGCGCCACAAAACACAACACATCATCATCATCATCCGAGATCAGTAGATAAGCCACTGCTCTAGGCGAAACACGTCTGCATTGTGATCTGCGCCATAACTAAGCAGGCCCGCTGCACCTACATAACCACTCCAGTAGTACAAATTAATTTTACACAATGGTTTTGCTTCTTTGTAGCCATATTCATATTTTATACCCTTTGAAGGTTTTTGCCATACATGTACGGCGCCGAGGTTATGGTTGATGTTTCATGCGTATTAGACAACGCCGCTTGTTTAGAGGTACTGCCATCACTAAGGAGTCGTCCAAAGATATTTGAAATTGCGCTTCCGCTCACCGGTGCGAACAGCTCGACTTGTTCCCCTCCGAGCGGTCGATCACGCGGTCGCAAGCGCTTCGTCTGGTAACTCCAAGACGTGCGTGGAGGAGGTGCTATCGTTTTTTACGACCGCCGTTGTCGCATTTCCAGCAACCCAGAGCAGCCAAAGTTCACAAATACTGATCAGTTATCTGTCTCTTTGCTTGCAGTTGCGCTTCGCCTATTCCCGTAAATTCGCCTATTCCTGTACATCTTAAGACCACCGCTGTCGCATTTCCGGCAGCCCAGCGCGGCCGAAGTTCACAAATACTGATCAGTTATCTGTCTCTTTGCTTGCAGTTGCGCTTCGCCTATTCCTGTACATCTTAAGACCACCGCTGTCGCATTTCCAGCAACCCAGAGCAGCCAAAGTTCACAAATATTGATCAGTTATCTGTCTCTGCTTGCAGTTGCGCTTCACCTATTCCCGTAAATTCGCCTATTCCTGTACATCTTAAGACCACCGTTGTCGCATTTCCGGCAACCCAGCGCGGCCAAAGTTCACAAATACTGATCAGTTATCTGTCTCTTTGCTTGCAGTTGCGCTTCGCCTATTCCCGTAAATTCGCCTTTTCCTGTACATCTTAAGACCACCGCTGTCGCATTTCCGGCAGCCCAGCGCAGCCAAAGTTCACAAATACTGATCAGTTATCTGTCGCTTTGCTTCCAGTTGCGCTTCGCCTATTCCCGTACATCTTAAGTCCACCGCTGTCCCATTTCCGTTAACCCAGAGCGGCCAAAGTTCACAAATACTAATCAGTTATGTGACTCTCTGCTTTCGGTTGCGCTTCGCCTATTCCCGTAAATTCGCCTATTTTTGTATATTTCAAGACCGCCGCTGTCGCATTTCCGGTAACCCAGCGCGGCCAAAGTTCACAAATACTGATCAGTTGTCTGTCTCTTTGCTTGCAGTTGCGCTTCGCCTATTCCCGTAAATTCGCCTATTTTTGTATATTTCAAGTCCGCCGCTGTCGCATTTCCGGTAACCCAGCGCAGCCAAATTTCACAAATACTAATCTGTTATCTGTCTCTTTGCTTGCAGTTGCGCTTCGCCTATTACCGTAAATTCGCCTATTTTTGTATATTTCAAGTCCACCGCTGTCGCATTTCCGGTAGCCCAGCGCAGCCAAAGTTCACAAATACGAATCTGTTACCTGTCTCTGTGTTCGGTTGTGCTTCGCCTATTCCCGTAAATTCGCCTATTCCCGTACATCTTAAGACCGCCGCTGTCACATTTCCGGCAACCCAGCGCGGCCAAAGTTCACAAATACTAATCTGTTATCTGTCTCTTTTCTTGCAGTTGCGCTTCGCCTATTCTCGTTAATGCGCCTATTTTTGTATATTTCAAGTCCGCCGCTGTCGCATTTCCGGTAACCCAGCGCAGCCAAATTTCACAAATACTAATCTGTTATCTGTCTCTTTGCTTGCAGTTGCGCTTCGCCTATTCCCGTAAATTCGCCTGTTTTTGTATATTTGAAGTCCACCGCTGTCGCATTTCCGGTAGCCCAGCGCAGCCAAAGTTCACAAATACGAATCTGTTACCTGTCTCTGTGTTCGGTTGTGCTTCGCCTATTCCCGTAAATTCGCCTATTCCTGTACATCTTAAGACCACCGCTGTCACATTTCCGGCAACCCAGCGCGGCCAAAGTTCACAAATACTAATCAGTTATCTGTCTCTTTGCTTGCAGTTGCGCTTCGCCTATTCCCGTACATCTTAAGACCACCGCTGTCCCATTTCCGGTAACCCAGAGCGGCCAAAGTTCACAAATACTAATCAGTTATGTGACTCTTTGCTTTCGGTTGCGCTTCGCCAATTCCCGTAGATTCGCCTATTCCTGTACATTTTACGACCGCCGCTGTCGCATTTCCTGTAACCCAGCGCGGCCAAAGTTCACAAATACTAATCAGTTATGCGTCTCCTTGCGTTCGGTTGCGCTTCCCCTATTCCTGTACATTTTACGACCGCTGCTGTCGTATTTCCGGTAACCCAGCGCGGCCAAAGTTCACAAATACTAATCGGTTATGTGTCTCTTTGCTTTCGGTTGCGCTTCTCCTATACCTGTACGTTTCAAGACCGCCGCTGTCGCATTTGCGGTAACCCAGCGCGGCCAAAGTTCACAAATGCTAATTAGTTATGTGTCTCTTCGCTTTCGGTTGCGCTTCGCCTATTCCCGTACATTCGCCTATTGCTGTACAATTTACGACGATTTTATGCAATCTGATAAAACAAGGTTCGGCGAGGAGCTGCGCAACTTCCAATTCATGCAGGCACACCTTGCGCTGAGGGATAACGTCTAACATTTGTTAGCTGGTGAACAGCGCTGGCCGGAGAAACATAAACAAGGAAGCACACGTGCAAATATATATATATATATATATATATATATATATATATATATATATATATATATATATATATATATATATATATATATATATATATATATATATATATATATATATATATATATATATATTGCGAGACAGCTGTTAAGCCTCAACGGTTTATTTTGCAGCTCGCGCGCTGAAGACGAAGACGCTGGCCATGATGATCAATATATACAGATGAAGAAGATGAAGGGGTAAAATAATGCCCACACAATTTCCCCCGCGCGTGGACGCGGCCAACCTGGCCGCTGGTTATGCTGGTTATGGCGGGAAATTTAACGCCGTATGAAAGGCTTTAAACGGGAAACATGCACAATCTCTGTGGCACGGCAGCGGCCGTCCAAAGGCGGAACAACTGGAGTGACACGATAGTTTACTGGCGAGGTCTGTTCCCGAACAATGTAGGGCCCGATAAAACGGGACTGAAATTTCTCGCACAATCTAGGATCGCGAACTGGGGTCCACAGTAACACTTCGTCTCCTGGGTGGAAGGAAACGACACGGTGAGATGCATCATAGCGAATTTTGCGGTCTTGTTCACTGGTGTCGCTGTTGAGGCGGGCACGTTCGCGACACCGGGCAATGCGCGAAACGAACTGCTCACACACTGATGTGGACGAAGGCACGGGCACACCGAAGAAAGAAATGTCGAGGATAGTGAGCGGTTGGCGACCATACACAAGGAAAAAGGACGAGTACCCGGTAGTGCGTTCGACGGCCGTGTTGTATGCGAAAATGAAGAATGGTAGAATGGCATCCCAATTGGTGTGGTCAGGGTTGGTGTACGTAGATATCATGTCGGACAGCGTGCGATGATAGCGCTCTGTGAGACCATTAGTTGGAGGGTAGCAGCTGGAAGTCGTTTTATGGATTATTGGACGCACGGAGAACATCGTCGAGAAGTTTACAAAGAAAGGTCCTGCCGCGGTCACTCAAAAGGGCACGTGTGGCTCCGTGCCGTAAAAAGATGGCTTCTAAGAAAAAGGCTGCAACCTCCTCTGCGGATCCCGAAGATAGTGCGGCTGTTTCAGCGTACCGTGTCAAGTGGTCTACAGCTGTGACGATCCATCGTTTACCCCCGGTGGTTAAGGGCAGCGGTCCATAGAGGTCGATACCAACGACTGCGAAAGGAGCTTCAGGACACGGGACAGGTTGGAGCAGTCCAGCCGGAGGTGATGTCAGTCGTTTGCGGTGTTGGCAGAGCGAACAGGAAGCCACGTATTTCGCTACCCTGGTTACAAGTCCAGGCCAAGAAAAGCGGCTGCGAATTCACTCATAGGTTTTATGGAAAATGGAAACCAAAGTGACCGGCAGTGGGATCGTCGTGAAAGGTCTCCAATATCTGGGCCCGAAGTGATCGGGTAACGACAGGAACCCAACGGTGTCCTTCGGGATGAAACACGTACCGGTATAATATCGAATTTTCGATCTTGAAGTTCTTCAACTGCCGACGGAGCCAAGCGTTAGGTGTGCGAGATGATCTGCGAATACTTTCCATAACGGAGTGGCAGTAGGAGTCATTATGTTGGCTAGAGGCAACCGTATGAGAATGGCTGAATGGGAGACGGTCGAGAGTAGCGAGCGAAGGGGATGCAGGCGACGCGCCCTGCGGTTTGCTCACGAAAGGTGGTAAGCAAGCAGCGTTTGAAGACGGTGGTAGGGGACAACGAGAGAGAGCATCGGCATCCTGGTGTTTCTTTCCAGACTTGTAGGTGACGTCGAAGTCGTATTCTTGTAAACGAAGTATCCAACGGCCGAGACGTCCCGTTAAATTCTTTAGCGTCGCCAACCAGCACAAGGCGTGCTGGTCAGTAACGACCGTAAAGTGGCGGCCGTGCAGATAAGGCCGAAGGTTTTGGACGGACCAAACAACGGTGACACACTCTTGCAAGGTAATCGTATAATTTTTCTCTGCAGCTGTTAGCGTGCGACTTGCGTATGCAAACACACGTTCTTCAGAATTTTTTCGACGTTGCATAAGAACAGCGCCAATACCGTGTCCGCTGGCGTCAGTATGTAGAAGAGTGGGTGCGGTGTTGTCGAAATGACAAAACACAGGTTCGGACGTGAGGGAACGCTTTAGGGCGTCAAAAGCAGTTTGGCATTCGTCCGACCATACGTAGGGAGCTCCAGAAGGAAGGAGTTGATGGAGCGGCGCCGCAATGGTGGCAAAGTTACGTATGAAGTGCCGGAAATACGAAGCTAGGCCAAGGAAGCTACGCAAGTCTTTGGCACGTTGAGGCCTGGGGAAGCGGAGGACAGTGGTAATCTTGTCGGGGTCGGGTCGAAGGCCCTCCTTGCTGACAAGGTGTCTGAGTATTTTATTGGTTTTGCTGGCGAAGTGGCCCTTTTTTGTATTCAGCTGAAAGCCAGCAGCTGAAAGGCATGTCAGGACTTCGTCGAGGCGCTGCATGTGCTGATGGAAGGTCGACGAAAATATGATGATGTCGTCAAGGTAGCATAAGCAAGTCTTCCACTTCAGGCCATGTAGTACGGTGTCAATTATCTGCTCAAATGTGGCGGGAGCATTTCACAGGCCGAACGGAATTACATTAAATTCATAAAGTCCATCGGGTGTGGCAAAGGCGGTTTTCTTCTTGTCTGCTTCGCGCATGGGTATCTGCCAGTATCCGAAGCGTAGATCAAGGCTGGAGAAATACTCCGCGCCTTGTAATGAATCTAACGCATCATCGATTCGGGGCAGGGGATATACATTTTTGCGGGTTATTTTGTTCATGGCACGGTAGTCTACGCAAAATTGCACCGAGCCGTCTTTCTTACGCACCAAAACGACAGGCGACGACCAAGGGCTTGAGGATGGGCGAATTATGCTACGTTTCAGCATGTCGGCAACGTGGGTATCGATGATCTGGCGTTCAGCGGAAGAAACGCGATATTGCCGCCGGCGCACGATGGAAGTTCCATCTGTGTGTATGCGATGAACCGTCGCAAAAGTCTGTCCCAGAAGAGGAGAGAGTACGTCGAAGGAGTCTTTATGCTTGGATAATAACGCCAGTAACTCCCCCGTCTGCCATGGCGTTAAATCGGAGCTGATGGTACTAGCGAGAACAGAAGCAGGGACCGGATTCATAGCTGTGAGTGGTTGTGAAGCAGCAGTAGTCGAGGTAAGCACAGAGACAGGCTGTGTGTCCAAGACGCACATGAGAGCGGTGCCTTTAGAAAGCAGAACTGGCTGATTGGTTGTGTTGAGTACAGCCAAAGTGGCCGTGCCGTTGGTAAAGCGAACAAGGCTGGGTGTCAGAGAAACCCCTTTGGATAAGCAACGGGCTGTCGGTACAACTAAAACGTCACCCTCGGCGATGTCAAAGTTAACTACAAGGAGTTGTTCGCGACCAGGGGGCACCATACAATCGTCAGCAGACCGTAAGCGAAGGCGTGGTTCGTGCACGTCGTCGGAATGGTCGGTCTCTGTCAAGTTGACGAGGCGTTGACGGCACGAGATGAAAGCATGACGCCGAAGAGAGAAAGTCCCACCTTAGTATAAGCATGTGAGCACAGGAAGTCAACACTGCGAACTGGATATGGTGGCGTATCCCGTCGATGGAAACTCTAACGGTGCATTGCGCCGATGGCCGAATCACAACATTATTTGCACCACGAAGAAGAGTTCCACTGTAAGGTGTAGTAACTTTGCGTAGACGAGCGCACAGCTAGCCTGAATAATGGAAATAGCTGCTCCCGTATCAAGCAATGCTAGGACTGGTACACCTTCTACACACACGAATAAAGTATTGGCCGGGCACGCTGGAGGAATTGTAGTCTGTGCGAGACATGCAGCTTTCCCTCCAAAAACTGCACCACCTAGTTTTCCGAACGGTAGTCAGGAGTGCGGGTGGCCGGTTGAAGGGGTGATGTCGAGCGTCGGAGAGGGGAGGGCGAGCGGCGGCGACCTGGACGGTAGTTGCGAGGCGCCTCGGGAGGTGCAAAAAGTGAGCGTGGGGAGAGCCGGCGCCGGTAAGGACTCGGAGGAAGCAACGGGTCTCTCTCATAAATATCGTAGCCACGGCGTTCGTCTTGTTGTCGTCTTCGGCAAAAACGCGATATGTGCCCCCGGATACCGCAATAATAACAAGTGGGGCGGGGCGTAGGCCGGGTAGTGTAAAATCCTGTGGCAGGCGGACGGGGTGGTAAAGTCGCCAGATGGTTGGGGGCAGGAGCAGGAGGTGCTGTCCGAACGAACGCTGGTTGCACAGCCGCCACCTGAGCATACGAGGTGGATGGCGAAGGAGGGCCACAGCTCGCAGCGCAGGTCATGGAGCATAGCTCCTCTTTGACGATGTCGCGCAGGCCAGGAACCGAAGGCTGAGGCTGGAGGAACGGAGGACTGAGCAGGCCACACGCTTGGAGCTCTTCGCGTATGAGTCCCAATCAGCAGACGCAGGTCGGTATCCGACGAAGGAGGCGCGTCACCGGCGACAGGTTGTACACGGATTGCCTGCAGTGCGTCCAGGTGTTGGCAAGTCGCGATCACATCGTTAACGGTATTAGGATTCTTGATCGCCAGTGCATTGAACGCGACGTGAGCAATGCCCTTGAGGATGTGACGAACAAGATCAGATTCCGTCATGGTGGCGTCAACACGGCGACAAAGGGCGAGGACGTCCGCGATATAAGAGCTGTATGTTTCCCCTGGAAGTTGCGTGCGTCCATCAAGCTATTTCTTGGCGACCTCATAGCGGACGTTGGGAGCGCCAAAAATCTGCCGAAGCTGGTGTTTGAATGCCGCCCAGTCAGGCAACGTGCTCTCGTGGTTGAGGAACCAAGTCCTGGCAACGTCAGTGAGGTAGAATGCGACGTTGCGAAGCTTGTGCATGTCATCCCACCAGTTCCACTCACTCATGCGGTCATAATTGTCCAGCCAGTCATCAATGTCGTCACTACGAAGGCCAGCAAACATCGTGGGATCGCGCTGCCGCGTGATGACGGTCGATGAAGAAACGGCCGGTGGGGCAGAGACGGTGACGCCGGAGGCTCCTGGAGGATCTTCTTGGGCCATCCCGGCAGAAAAGCGAATCAAGCGGCGACCTGAACGAAGCTCCCGGGAAACTCGAAGGCATAGAGGACCAAGGGATCGAAAACAGCCTCCACCACTTGCGAGACAGCTGTTAAGCCTCAACGGTTTATTTCGCAGCTCGCGCGCTGAAGACGAAGACGCTGGCCATGATGATGAATATATACAGATAAAGAAGATGGAGTAAAATAATGCTCACAATATATATATATATATATATATATATATATATATATATATATATATATATATATATATATATATATATATATATATATGGAAAATCGGTTATGCGGGATACCGCAAGGAGGAGGCAACATCATGAAAGGCAAAAGTTGCCATCCACCCCAATTGTAGCACGAACCTACAAAGGAAAATCATGTGAGTTTCTTAGGAAAAGATCTTCGCAGTTGAAGAAAAATGCGGCCTGGTCGGGGAATCGAAGACGAGACCAACGCCTTTCCGCGTGGTCTACCATATGAGCTAAACAGGAGGCGAGCAGATCGCAGCGCGAGGGCGAATTAATCGACAACTCGAAGGACGGGGACACAGGATATGGCAAATCATTTCTGCAGAATCCCGGAAGGTGGAGAAATCACTGCTAATGGCCAACATTTCCCTTTCGCTTCTGACTAGGGGGGGAGAAGCATGCCCTCCTCCACTCCAGTAGAAACGCCTATGACAAGCAAGATGTCACGTACGCACAGGCAAATATAGACACATCTCATTCGATGGCCACAACCACTCGCTGTCACAACGCTGGAGTGATGAAAAGCGCTGACAGCGAGAAGCGAAAGCTTCGTACAGTCTCTAGTTTTAACGGAAGAAAACCTTTGATGCCCAAATAAATGAAAACAGTCATGAAAGTACTGAAAACCTCAACTGCAGTATTGACGTTTCTAGCATGACAGACGAAATAGCCAGAATCAGTGCCTAGATCAAGTCTTGTAAGACTACTGCAGACTTGTACCGGTGGGGAAATTTACCACCTGTAGCCGAGTAGACCCTGTGTGATATATACATACCAGTGATGAGTGCCCTGAATAAACAACGTGGCCGAAACTCCGCCTGCAGCTGGTGGAGAGGCCAGACTGCAGGGCTTCAAGCGGCTTTCTGTGGACTCGAGTGGTCTTTGTCGGTACTGCAGGTGCCATATTCCTGGCTGTCAAAAGTATCAGGAGGGGGGGGCAAATGGCCTCATTTGCCCCCCCCCCATGTTCTAAGAGTACCCCCTGCCCCCCCCTCAGTAAATACTGTCACGTGGTGGTGACGTTGAAGAACACAGTATCAAATACTGTGAAAGACAACCTGTGCGAACCTGTGCCCACAAAGACAGGCTACACTTATAGCACAACGATAGCGGCGAACACAGTCGGCGATCGTCGAAAATCTGATCAGCGGGTCAAGCGCGTCGGCTTTTATACAGCAGTCGTCGAATGTGCCAGACTAATCGTTCGGGCCCGCGTGCCTTCCACAAAGTTCTACACCATTCGCGTCATGCGATGAAATCAGATAACACAAGGTTCGGCGACAACAGACAGCCGGGTAGAAGCATCGATAAATTTCCAGAAAATTCGGATACATGCAGGCGCGTCCCGCGCTGTGCGATTACACTTGTTAAGCGGCGAAACGTGGGCGCCCGATAAAGATAAGTACACGTGTCAATACCCCCCTCTTAAAAAGTATCGACCCGATGCTGCAAACAAACGAAAGTAATAAACAAAAGCACTTGTAGCACAGAAAACAAAAAGAAGATAAGGAAGTTGGTCAGCGTCCATAAAAGGGCTTCAGGCGCACCACGTGGACCGCTTCAGATCGTGCGCGGCGCCGCTGTGAATGCGAAATGCCGTCGGGCACGACCTCATAATCCAGTGCGCCAATACGTCGGATGACCTTGTAGGGTTCGAAAAAGCGTCGCAGTAGTTTCTCACTGAGTCCTCGTCGGCGTATCGGGGTCCATACCCAAACACGGTCGCCGGGCTGGTACTCCAAGCGTCGTCGGAAGTTGTAGTGTCGGCTGTCGCTACGCTGCTGGTTCTTGATCCGCAGGAGGGCGAGCTGTCGGGCTTCTTCGGCGCGCTGGAGGTAGGTAGCGACGTCAAGGTTCTCCTCGTCAGTGACGTGCGGCAGCATTGCGTCGAGCGTCGTCGTCGGGTTCCTGCCGTAGACCAGCTTGAACGGCGTGATCTGTGTTGTTTCTTGCACCGCCGCGTTGCAAGCGAATGTTACGTACGGCAGGACGGCATCCCAGGTCTTGTGTTCGACGTCGACGTACATCGCTAGCATGTCGGCGAGGCACTTATTCAGCCCCTCCGTAAGACCATTCGTCTGTGGGTGGTAGGCCGTTCTCCTCCTGTGCCTTGTCTGACTGTATTTCAGTATGGCTTGGGTGAGCTCCGCTGTAAAGGCCGTTTTTCTGTCGGTGATAAGAACTTCTGGGGCGCCATGTCCCAGCAGGATGTTTTCGACAAAGAATTTCGCCACTTCGGGCTGCGCTACCTTTCGGCAGTGCTTTTGTTTCAGCGAAGCGGGTGAGGTAGTCCGTCGCCATGACGATCCACTTATTTCCGGTTATTGACGTCGGAAAGGGTCCCAGCAAGTCCATCCCGATCTGCTGGAATGGTCGGCAAGGAGGCTCGATTGGCTGTAGTAATCCGGCTGGCCTTGTCGGCGGTGTCTTGCGTCGCTGACAGTCTCGGCATGTTCTGACATAACGGGCGACGTCGGCGGTCAGGCGCGGCCAATAATAATTTTCTTGTATCCTCGATAGTGTCCGGGAAAATGCGAGGTGTCCAGCGGTCGGATCGTCATGTAGGGCGTGCAATACTTCTGGACGAAGTCCTGACGGGACAACAAGAAGGTAATTGGCGCGGACTGGTGAGAAGTTCTTCTTCACGAGTAGATTGTTTTGAAGCGTGCAGGAAGATTTTGAAGCGTGCAGGAAGATAACGCGCAGTTTGTCATTGGGCGTTGCCTCAATGATCGGCTCCGCGAACACAGCAACAATGTAAAAAACTGCTCAGGTGGTTTCTTGGCGATCCACTGTCTCGATCATGGGTGCAAGCCTCTTGAGGATCAATGCACGATTGTTTCCCGTGGCAGAACGCAGCTCATCCGTGAGATATCTGAAGCGCAGATGATCGCGAAATTGGGTGATGCGTGTGTTAGCTTCCCGTCTCTCGCTCTCACAGAAAAAGAATTACGTTACTTGGACGCGGCGTCACATGACACGTAACCATGTTACATGACTTCGCACTTCATTTCCTTGTAAGCGCATGCGCGATCTACGTTGCCTGCCATGTATAAAATGACGCAGTGGCACAATAAACTTAGTTGAAAGTTTGCGCTTGGTGTGTAGTCTTCTTTCACGTCCGTGTCGTTTTTATGTTGCGCAATATCATTTAAGCAAGGCATGCTGAGGCACACACCACATTATGCGGAAAGCTAAAAAAAAAGGCGACTTAGTTGCGTAGCCATCTGCGCCAAATCAAGCCTGGCATTGATAACGTCACTACTGTCACCTGTCCTACCACTCTTTTTTAAGCCGCTTTCTTCGTGTTTAATATCTTTTTACCTGCTTTGACTGCCCAAGCGTCTGTGTTTTTAAGAATTTATTCCCTTCAGCTGCGCTGGTAGCTTCGCTATTGTAATTTTCACATTACCCTTTTCCTGGCGAGAAATCTGCAGGGATTGCATCAAAACACCTCAAATTTTATATTTCAGGTCTTCATCAAATGTGCCCCAGAGGAGGACGTGTACGTTAAGTATTGTTTCCATAAGTGTAACTTCAGTTTATAAAGCTTCAAGTGATTTAACTTGTTATGCATCTGTGCTTTTGTGCAGCTCCATTCTGCCATCTCCACTGTCATCCCTTCCAGCCCTTCCAGTCCGAGTCTGGTGGCCAGGTGTGCACCTCATTGTTTGCTTACCATAACGGTTACTGCAGTGAAACAGTTTATGTACAACATTCTCATTTCATTCACTTGTGCAGCTGTATACAAGCCCGGCTGCTACGCTTTTTCAAGAAATGTAAGCTGTACTAATTGTGGTGTCATTATCCACCAATAGTAGTAACATCCTATGTCTTTATATAATGCAGGTGCTCTGACCCACTGACTTTACTGATGAAGACGATTTGAGGTGGGTGGCGATTTTCAGTTTTCCTAGCTGTGGTGCATTACAGGTTCCATATCAATACACCCATTCCACAAGCCTTTCACGTATAAGAGTGGGTCCACTCTATTATGCACTGTTATGCTGCACTCCCATAGAAATGGATTAGTTTTATGTGCACACAGGTCTTGGCTTCGTTGATGTCATGACTCGCCGCAGGTGTGCAGTTTCAAGTGAATCACACACTCAACACTGCATTGCAATGTGCTGGGAAAAACGTTTAAGTGTCCTATTTAATGACTGCACGTCTAAAAACTGCAACAAGGTGTGAAACCAAGCTTTCGGGTACTAAATGAGTGTGATGTGTCTTGCTCCTTTTCATAGCAATGCAAGTAGACAAGATGTTTTTTGCACGGCATAAATGGCAGCATATTTATTTTTTCTATAGGCTCCCCAGCACATCAGAAGGTGCGGCATCTGCTGCTGGCTCTTCAGGGTAAGTTAGTGTTCACTTCCTTGTGTCGGAATATGACACCATAACAAACATTTTTTTTTTTGAGGCAGGTTGTCAACTTCACAAGCAGGAGCCGCTGCCCCAGATCCAGGGTAAGAAAGCTGTGCGCACTTTCTTTGATTGGAAGCAGACATACTTTTCCTGTGCATTTCTTGAGAGTAATGATGTGGCCTGTCCTGCAGGTCTGCCAAAAGGCGAGCATCCAATGGACCTTCCTCTCGGTACTGGCATGGTTCACATTTCCTGCAGTATTTGAATGATAATCAGTGATTGCAAGAAAACATTCCGCTGATATATTAATATGCAGGACCAAAAGAAGGCAGTCTGACAGCTTCGACGAAGCGGTGAAAGATGTCTTGGGCAGCTGCTCAGCTACGCTGTTAGAACTAAAAAAAAGAAATGCCTGCACCGGCAGATGACAGTCAGGAGGCAGCAAACTGGATAGCTGCTAAGCTGAGGATGCTACTAAATAAAAAAAGATGCGAGGTAACATTCAAAATTCACAAGCTGCTGTATGAAGCCGAAATGGAGCAGTATGAATAAATGAAATGTAAAGTGCAAGCAATCGATAATATTTTTCTATGAAAGCAAGCAATTTCGGCTTTCTTTTGACATGATAGTGTTTGTGCATGCTGACAAGTAGTTGCCTGTTATCGGAAATTACCTGCCGTCTTGCACGGGTCACGACACTTTCCTGCCATGGCACCTGGCCGTCACTCATGAAGTAGGATACCAGTCTATCCCTTACTTCCAATGCAGCCCTGTAACAGAGAACAGCACGAGATGTTCAACCTTTTCCTTCAGCTTATTCTGCCTGTCTGACTGAGGTCACAGTTCTAATGGGTGTGTTTTACTCCTCGTCGTTAGCTGTACCCACTGACTTTGTTGAAAACATGCACTACGCATGTATTTTTGCACTGTTACAACTCTTAACGCAAACTCTAATGTCATGTGTCATGTGTTAAATGGTCAAGTTAAATGAAATGTTTTGTAGGTTTCGCTGTTTGTTATTGATGAGCTTCAATTGCTTTAATGTAAATAAAGCAGGAAATGCAAACTATTACTGATTTCATGTCTTCATGGAAATAATAATTACCGAGCAGAGTGGTACCCCTGGTCAGTCCATCCAGGAAGGGCACTACTGTCGTTCCTCCATGCCCCATTTGTGACATTGCCCTCCCAGTCTTCATGGTCAACAAATCCAGGAGGGTTGTACGTTGTCCTTGAGAACAACGAATCTTTCATCGGAAAATTGTGAAGCCCCACACATGGCCTTACAATGTTCTCAGTGGTTTCTTCTGAAGCTCGAAAAGGTCTCTTCAGTATTCGCCACCTACTAGCCAGGATACCAAAACTGTTTTCTATGAGCCTCCTTGCACGACTCTGCCGGTAATTGAACACTGCCCTCTTCAAGTACTCGCTGTACTGGCTGACCCTGTTGGCATGAAGAGCTAGAAAAACAAAAGGTCAGGGCATTAAAATTACAGCATACATGTACATACTTAGATGAAAAATGCAATAGCACTAACTTCAAATCATTGAAATAACTGGCAGCTGTGGCACCCGCTGAATACAACTTGAAAAGAAAAAAAAACTGTTCCTACATCTAATGTCCTCTGGGTGCCTCTTTCCAGTGCGGCCAATTTCAAATGCTACATAAACTGATATTATACGGGTTTTTATTCATTTTTTGCATGCTTAAGTTGTGCTAAAGAAATGCTACATAGGGCCACCTTTGGCTGCATTGCACAACTTGTGATTTTCAGTATATTATCCTGTCAGAAAAACAGGTTAAAAGTGCTCATGCATTTGCTTACAATCATGCAATTAAACCTTGTATGTCAGCATTACATTTTATTACTGCACCATACTATTGCTTTCACACAAAATGCAACATAACATGTAAATTATCAGTAATAAAAGTATTGTAATACACTCGTATTATACTGCATACACGAAATTTAGTCCTCTGCACCATTTCTTTTTCCATGCAGAAACACCCTTTACTTGTAGGACTTGCTATGTACATGCATGCAGGCTAGACTGCATTTGTAAATGTTTTGTAGAAATTGTTTGACCATTTTTACCGGCCCTGGCGTAGTCACGGAGGGGGACCTTGACGGCGTGCGACGGCGGCGTATATCATCGCTTCTGGCTGGGGCTGCGGTAATTGTGGTTGCAGCTCGGGAACTCCAAGCGATCGGTGCACCTCTTCTTTCACGATGTCCGCGATCGAAGCCACTTGGGGCTGCGACGAAGGCAGGACCTTGCGCAGTTCTTCGCGCACAATGGCCCTGATGGTCTCCTGAAGGTTCTCGGAATCCAGTCCTTGGATGGCGTACTGCGACGTGAGCCCCTGGCGGTTATATTGCCGGGTGCGCATCTCCAGAGTTTTCTCGATCGTCGATGCCTCTGCAGAAAACTCAGCTACGGTCTTCGGCGGGTTACGAATAAGTCCTGCGAAAAGTTCTTGCTTGACACCCCGCATCAGGAAGCGGACTTTTTTCTCCTCTGACATTTCCGGGTCGGCATGCCGGAAAAGACGGGCCATCACCTCCGTGAAGATCGCGATCTTCTCGTTTCGCAGCTGCACTCTGGTTTCTAGTAGTGCTCGGGCTCGCTCTTTTCGCACGACGCTTGTAAACGTTTGCAAGAAGCCGCTTCGGAACAGGTCCCACGTCGTTAAGGTGGCTTCTCGATTCTCGAACCAGGTCCTGGCGGCGTCTTCCAGTGCGAAATAGACATGCCGCAGCTTGTCGTCGCAGTCCCAACTGTTAAACGTAGCGACCCTCTCATACGTTTCGAGCCAGGTTTCCGGGTCCTCGAATGTTGATCCGCGGAACGTCGAAGGTTCCCTGGGCTGCTGCAGCACGATGGGGGACGCTGGGGCTGCCATTGGGGTTGCCTTGGCCCCAATCTTCTTGGTCTTCTCAGGTAGAAGTCCGTGCTCCGGGGGCAGCTGTTGAAGACGACGGCTTGCTCGATGCTCCGGGACTACGTTGGTGTTCTCTTTGCGGTCCGGGCTGGGATCACGGCTTGTCGGGGGCGTCCGGTACATAAACGAAAAGCACCTCCACCAGATGTCACGTGGTGGTCACGTTAAAGAACACAGTAGCAAATACTGTGAAAGACAAAACTAACTTTTATTGGGCGAACCTGTGCCCACAAAGACAGGCTACACTTATAGCACAACGATAGTGGCGAACACGGTCGGCGATCGTCGAAAATCTGATCAGCGGGTCAAGCGCGTCGGCTTTTATACAGCAGTCGTCGAATGTTCCAGACTAATCGTTCAGGCCCGCGTGCCTTCCACAAAGTTCTACACCATTCGCGTCATGCGATGAAATCAGATAACACAAGGTTCGGCGACAACAGACAGCCGGGTAGAAGCATCGATAACTTTCCAGAAACTTGGGATACATGCAGGCGCATCCCGCGCTGCGCGATTACACTTGTTAAGCGGCGAAACGTGGTCGCCCGATAAATATAAGTACACGTGTCAATACGCCTATGCTGTTGATCTCACTTCAATACGAGATCTTAACCAACGCAACTACCTGCAGAAAAACAGTGTGCCGCGCTGCTTTCGTGGCCACAAACCGTAACATCGAGTGGGAACTTCAACCGTTACATTCCAGGTTCGAATTCGTGCAATACATGAAAAATTCTCTCATCTGGGTGTTACTTAAATTTGATAAAATTTACTGTATAGCTAATAGGAAATGTAATTCTAGTGAATATTGTCAATTCATACTATTTTCTTTAAAAGAACAATCGAGCCGACATATTTCACGCCACGAGTGTTTGAAAAAGCGCATTTTGCCTCCCTTGAAACGCGGCCACCGCGAGCTTGTGCTCATCAGCAATATGCCACATAGACACTCAGTATAGCTCAAGCCGACCACTCTTCCTTTATGTAAATAAATTTGTCTTTGTCTCTCTCTCTCTTTGAGCCACATTAATGAATCACAAAGGGGTCAACCCATTACAAAGTCCCCATACCTTGGATAACCCACAGTGAGTTATTAAAGCGTTCAATGGTTCCATAAAATCGAATAAGAATAAAGCTGTGTAACATAACAGTGAATTGACGCTTCAAAACTCTAAGGCGGCCTTGTTGAAGCGTCTGAAGCGGTCCGCATTAAGACAATATGCAGGTCTAAATTATACGTACAGTTTGTTTAGACGATCAGTCTGTGAATAGGAATTTTGTGAGACTGAAGAAAACGTAATGATGTTTGCACGTAAAGCGTAAAAACAACCATTAGGTCTTCTCGATTCGATAGGCTTTTAGCTGATGCAGTTTTCCGAGTTGCTATTATTGCAGAGTTATGGCGCTGTACACATGATTCGTAGTTTTTAACGTAATTATGCAGCCATATTTCTTTTAAAAATTTGGGATCTAAATCAAGAATTGGCTCCCGAAAGCCACCACTGCAGTCATACACCGTATAAAAGCGTCACGTAATACGTCATATCGTGCGTCAACTCTCCTTCTGTCGCCAAATTTTTAATAGTCGATCGTGAGCACACAGAAAACCACTTAATACAGGTAGGCTCCAGCAGAATCGTACACTGGCCGCCTTTTACGCTGCTCTTCTCGATAGCAATCTTGTCGTATTGACCATTTTCACGACGATCTCGTAGGCTCCGCCATGTTTTGTCACGTGGTGACGCGTCCATCGCTTGCCTGTGCTGCCTCCATAATTAGAATGAATGTGAATGACACCTGGTGCGGCTGAGCAAAACCTCTGTTTCGGCGGATATTTTAGACGGTGATTGAGTGGACCATGCGAAGCTTTGGTCACAGCTTCAGCAAACATGCAAGGACTTTCGGTGCTCATTAGGCCTTGTCCAAGCAGTGCAAGAAGAGTATACGGTGCTTGTAATAAAAGCGGCGCCAAAAATGTATTTCAAGCTGTCCAAACTTTCCGCTTGTGAATCAAAGCAGGATCAGTGTGTTTCGTTCTTGATTCTTTATTTGGCAAACACTTTGAAGTAGCGGCTTGTCATGTTTGTGACTCGGTGATGCTCGTCGGTGTGGTCGCTATCCTATTCGGTGTCGCTGTGGCCAATTTACAAGCCTAGATGATCTGTACTTGGTTAAATTTTGTTGCAAAGACATATTATCGCTAGTCACTCGCTTATTATGTGAACTGTCACGAAACGTTCAGCTTCGAGCATTCGTGCGTAGTCGGTGTATTCGTCCTCACTCATGCTTCGGCGCATTGACTCAAGGCTGAGCGCATTCACTTATTCTTGATACGTGGGCGATTAGTAGCCGTAAGTTTGCGTGTAAGTTGAGGTGGATGCGTTTGGATAAAGTGCGAGAAACTTACTGTGCCAGGAAGCGGTGATGCTCCCTGTGTCACTGTGTAACGAGTGGTACTCTCTCTTGCCAACGTTTCGGGATTGAAGTCCTTTCTTTGGACGTCCGCAATCAAACACTGACAGAAAAGTGAATTATTTTGATCCTCTAGAAACAGCCAGGCATTGCAAAAGGTGTCCGACAACACATGCAGTCCTTGTGTAACAGCGTTCCATGCAATTGGTCAGACAGATTCATTCCATTCCATAATTTGCCAGTCACTTTGTTTCGCAGCCGACTACTGCACATGTCTTCCCTCTACCGCTTGACATATTCCAGCAGCGTGATTCCATGCACTACAATTCGGAGACCCCAATAGTGTACATCATCGATTCTCTTGGAAAAGAATTGGGCTTCTCGGTGATTGTGTGACGTTTCGCCAAAGCATGTACCTTGTATCCAATTTTGGGGGCACAAGTGCTTTTTGAACTTTCCTCGAAAAGGCAAAAGTTGGTTTCAGGTAAAAAAAGAACTTTAATGAGGTGTAAAAGTAGCTGAAATGACAAGTCTTATTTTAGAATATTAAACTCGTGTGATTCTTTTATCTGGCGTCATGGGTGAACATATTTCTTCCGAGTTTAGTTGGCTCAATTAAAAAATCAATAAGTTGGGAGTTTTCCGAATTATTTCGCATAAAGATCGCTACGGTTTCAGTCATAAAATTTCTTTACTATGTTTCCCCGTTGCTCAAATTTATGCTAAAAATAATGTAGGACTATTAAAAAATGGGGTTTTACGTGCCAAAACCACGATCTGATTATGAGGCACGCCGTAGTGGGGCACTCCAGAATAATTTGGGCCACCTGGGGTTCTTTAACGTGCCAGCTAAATCTAACTACTCGGGTATTTTCGTATTTCGCCTCCATCGAAATGCGGCCGCCATGGCCGGAATTCCTTCATGCGACCTCGCGCTCAGCAGCCCAACATCATGTTCCATGGTCTGCGCATCACGGCCTGCGTATCATGGTCTGCGTATCACGTGTAAAAGTGTCATTCCGCTTTCAAGAACTTACTCGACTTGGCTAAAAAACACTCTTTACGTAAAGTTAATGACCAAAGCAGTTGGTCAGGAAACCATGAAAACACGTAGCTATTATTGTAGAATTAACTTCATACTTCGAAAAACATAAATCGCAGGAGCATCGGCTGATTTTCCTGCATTTTTCTGCAAGCTTATAAAAGAATTTCAGTGATCCCAATTTTTTGCTACACTTCTTACTGTATACACGCAATGACGTTTATAATGTTACTATACTAATATGTTACTGTGTTTACCGTTTTTTATTATTGCTCTTCATATTGTATTTGCTAATGTTGTACTAATTTTCCATGTTGTATGAGTATTCTTTTTGTTGTACTGATGTCTTTTTCTCCTCGATTTCATACAAATATGTTACTGTATTTCCCCCTTACACGGTGCCTTCTCGAAGGCCTGTAAAGTACTCGTAAATAAATAAATTGTCAAGAGGCGTTATAGTTCGATTGCTAAAACGCCCAGATAGCAGAGCACCGCAGCGAGAGGACACAGAGCTTCGGCAACACAGGCACAAGGCTTCCAACCACTCGTTGTCGTCGTCTTTCTCTAAGCAGTGCCTACTGCTCGTTCTTCTTCAGTACAATTGCCTCCCCGGGGAAGAGGAGCCGTCTCGGCGACCTACGAGCAAGATAAGACAGCACAGGTGGGTCAAAGTACGGCGTGAGCCACTGAACGTGCACGATTTCGCGCCCTCGGCGGCGCTTATCGGAAGGCGGCTCAAGGGGTTCTACCAAATAGTTCACAGGAGACCTTTGACTGACGACATGGTAGGGACCCTGGTACTTGGACACAAGCTTGGGTGAAAGTCCAGGGCTGGTAGCGGGAACCCAAAGCCAGACTAGTGAGTCAGGGGCATACGGTGCCGGAGAAGAAGGAATATCCTGAAGGTGCTTCTGTCGCTGCTGATCTTCTGAAGTAAATGTGCGGGCGAGCTTCCGGCGCTCTTCCGCGTGTGCAGCAGCCTCGGACAGGATAGTAGCCTCCGTTGTGTCAGATCGATACGGAAGGATGGTGTCCATTGTGCAAGAAGGCTCGCGTCCGTAAAGAAGAAAGAGCGGGGAAAATCCTGTAGTAGTCTGTGTGGTGGTATTATAAGCGTGCGTCACGAAGAATAGAATTCGGTCCCAATTGGTTTGGTCAGATGCGACGTACATGGCTAACATATCGCCAAGAGTGCGGTTAAAGCGCTCAGTCATGCCATTGGTTTGCGGGTGGTATGCAGTAATTACGTTGCATTCCTTGAGCAGGGCTTCTTTAACATCAGACAGAAAGAAGCGGCCTCTGTCGCTCAGCAACTCTCTGGGGGCTCCATAGCGATGTATGATGTTACGCAGAAGGAACCAGGCAACAGTCCGCTCAGCTGCGTTGGGCAGAGGCGAAGTTTCGGCGTAGCGTGTGAGATGGTCAATCGCCACTATCACCCAGCGTTGCCATCTGAAGTACACGGAAGGGGGCCATAAAGATAAACTCCGACCCTGTCAAAGGCCCGTCCTGGACAAGGCAATGGTTGCAGTGGAGCAGCTAAGGCATGAGGGGTATTCTTGCGGCGTTGGCAAGCGAGGCAGGAGCGGACATATTGGCGGACGAATCGGTACATCCCGCGCAAGTAATAACGAATTCGCAGGCGCGCGTATGTTTTGAGTACTCCTGCATGTGCGCATTGCGGTCGTCGTGAAACGCTGCACAGATATCCGAGGAACCGGCATCTGCGTAGATGCCGAGGAACCACGAATAACCATTTGCGCCCATCCGAGAGGTAGTTACGGCGGCATAGGAGCCCGTCACGAACAGCAAAGTGGTGTGCTTGGCGACGCAATGCACGGCCAGTAGAAGGCCCTGATGGGTCTGACAGAAAAGCCAGCATAGCAACAATCCATGGGTCCTTCTGCTGCTCCGAAAGCATATCCGTGGCGGTGAGGCAGGACTCGCATATTTGTACTTTCTGATGATTGGGCTGGCCTGACACTGGGGAGCGAGACAAGGCATCCGCGTCCGAATGTTTACGGCCATAGCGGTACAGCGCTCGAATATCATACTCTTGGAGGCGAAGCGCCCATCGAGCGAGGCGGCCTGAGGGGTCTTTCAAGGACGACAGCCAGCAGAGCGCATGGTGGTCTGTGATGACGTCGAACGGGCGCCCGTAGAGGTAAGGACAAACTTAGTTATGGCCCAAATGATAGCCAGGCATTCTTTTTTTGTAACGGAATAGTTTGCTTCCGCTTTCGTGAGTGCGCGGCTAGCGAAGGCAACAACGTATTCATCGAAGCCAGTCTTTCGTTGTGCAAGAACAGTGCCAATGCCGGCGCCACTGGCATCCGTGTGTATTTCTGTCGGTGCGCTTGGGTCAAAATGTCGGAGTATGGGGAGTGAGGTTAGAAGACGACGCAGCGTCGTGAATGCGGCATCGCAAACTGGCGGCCAGGCCAAGAGGTCGTGGTTGCCCGCGAGAATTAAGCTGCGTCAGAGGCGCTATTATGGTGGCGAAGTTGCGGATGAAACGACGAAAATAGGAGCATAATCCGATAAAGCTGCGGAGTTCTTTTGTGGTCTTTGGTCGTGGGAATTCGGCAACGGCTTGGAGTTTGGTTGGATCTGGGAGCACACGATCTTTCGAAACAAGGATGACTAGCTGCCGGGCGGCGAAACTGAGCTGGAGTCCAGCATCGGCAAGGCAAGTGAGCACGCGTTTGAGGCGGAACAGGTGAGAAGAAAATTCCGGGGAAAAAATGACAATGACATCGAGATAACAAAGGCATGTCTGCCATTTGAGGCCCCGGAGGATGTTATCCATCATTCTTTCAAATGTTGCAGGCGCATTACAGAGGCCAAAGGGCATCACGGTAAATTCATATAGGCCATCAGGCGTAACAAATGCTGTTTACGGGCGGTCTGCGTCAGCCACGGGGACCTGCCAATAACCGGATCGTAAGTCTATAACGACGAAAAGAATTCAGCGCCTTGGAGGCAGTCCAGTGCGTCGTCGATACGGGGAAGAGGATGGACATCTTTCCGGGTTATCTTATTTAAACGTCGATAGTCCACATAAAAACGAATAGTCCCATCTTTCTTTTTGACCAGCACCACCGGAGAAGTCCAGGGACTGTGTGAAGGCTGTATCACGCCGCGTCGAAGCATGCCTCCTACGTGCTCATAGATGACACGGCGCTCCGTCGCGGACACACGGTATGGACGTTGGCGTAGAGGCGCGTGGCTGCCGGTGTCGATGTGATGAACGACTGTGGAGGTACGTCCTAAACATTGTTTTTGGAGGTCGAAAGCAGTTCGAAATTGGTTAAGGAGGTCAACGATCTGCGTGCGCTGACTCGGAGTGAGGTTAGGATCAATAAATGGAGCAAACGTTCGGTCACATGCAGACGCAGGCGCAGAGACAGGGAGAGTCATGGCGTCAACGTGAAGAGGAGTCGAGTCACCAGGCACATCGTACACAGAGCTCGTGTCGAATTCGTCAGCAAAACCTAGGCACTCGCCACGATGTAAGTTTGATTGATACGAAAACGAATTCGAATCGTAAAGTGCGCTGGAGCCCTGGCGAAAGGGAAGGAGGGTAAAGGGAAGCAAGAAGGGATGACGGCGTGCAGCAAGTTGAGATGGCGTGAAAAGAACTGTGGAATCGTAAAAAGCAGCACAGGAAACGGGTACAAGGGCGGAAGAGAAAGGAGGGATATCAGCGTCGTTGGCGACGAACACCCGAGTAGAAGGTGGAGGCAAATCTTCAGAAGGACTGCCGCAAAATGGAGTCAGCGCAAGTTCTGCACGGGCACAATCAATAACAGCGTGATGAGATGAGAGGAAGTCCCATCCTAGAATGATGGAATGAGAGCAGCGGGGAAGAGCAACAAATTCTATGTGGTGTAAACTGTCTTGTATGGCGACACGGGCGGTACATGTTCCTAAGGTACATTTCGCTGTACGTAGCGAAATGACAGAAAAGGACGTCGCGACTTTTCGGAGCGTACGGCGAAGCTGGTCTGCAATCACGGACACTGCGGCACCCGTGTCGACAAGCGCGTGAACGGCGACACCTTCGGCAAAAACTTCAACGATGTTCATAGGCATTAAACGAGGGCTTGAGCAGTTCGAAGAGATCACAGTTTTTGCCTCCGGAACTGCGCCCTTTAGTTTTCTTCCACAGCTGGAGGGCGGCGGACGATGGGGGAGAGGGAACGTCGATGGTGAGATGGAGACCGACGTGTGTTGAAGCTTCGGGGAACAGGAGATGAAGGAACGAAGTGCAGAACTGGTGGCAAATAGCGGGACTGGGAGTCAGTAGTATTCCCTTGACATCTCGCAGTATCAGGAGGATACCAACCCCGCCGGCGGCAGAACCGTGCCACGTGCCCAGCAAAGCCACACGCGAAGCAGATCGGCCGGTTGTCTTGGGTACGCCACGGATTATCAACAGGGGGCCTAGGTAGCGGTGGACTGTTTTGAGCTGGGCGTAGGGGCTGCGGAGGCGCGCAGAAGCCGCTTCTGAGCAAGTAGTTCGCAGCTGGAGAAGGCGAGGCGTGGAAGCCGCTTGTGGGGGTGTAGTGCGAAACTTCAGGCGGTGGCCTTGGCCTGGCGACGACGGCAGCGTAGTGAGCGGAACCGGCGCTGAAGGTGGCTGATTAGCGAGAGGTAGTGCGTCGCTGACTTGTTCGTGTATGACGCGTCGGAGTTCCGGGGACAAAGAGGACTCAGACGACTGGGTAGCAGGCAGCAGTGACAGTTGGCGCGCGACTTCTTTGCGAACGAATTGCTTGATTTGGTAGCGGAACGAAAAGTGGGCGGGAGTAGCACTGGAAGTGTCAGTTAAAGCCGCAATTGTATCGTCGGGCGCGGCAGCTCGGCGCGTAGTAAGGCGTTGTTTGCGGAGCTCATCGTAGCGCTGGAACAGTGTAATGGCATCGTCAACCGTTTGAGGATTTTTCGCCAAGAGCATTTGGAAGGCGTCATCCTCTATGCCCTTCATGACATTCTTGATCTTTTCAGAGTCGGGCATGGCGGGATTAATGCGCCGGCAAAGGTCAACTACGTCCTCAATGTAGCTTGTGAAATTTTCACCCTTTTGCTGAGCGCGACTACGCAAGCGTTGTTCTGCGAAAAGCTTGCGCACAGCAGGGCGACCGAAGACTTCTTTGAAAGAATGGGTACATGCTGTCCACGTCGAAAGGTGGGATTCGTGATTCCGGAACCAGAGATTAGCGACTCCAGAAAGATAGAAGATGACGTTAGTCAGTTTAGCTTTGTCACCCCATTTGTTATGCGCACTCACGCGATCGTATGACGACAGCCAATCCTCCACGTCATGGTCGTCGTTGCCGCTGAAGACCGGAGGATCTCGTTGGCGTAGAGCACCAGAGCAGACGACAGGCGATGCCAGGGGAGGATCGGGCTGCGCGGCGTCCTGAGGCATGGCAGAAACGGTAGGGAGCGTCCGGCTGCGGAGTTTCAGGTTTGGGAAGGGCCCAGCACGTCCACCAAATCTCAAGAGGCGTTATAGTTCGATTGCTAAAACGCTCAGATAGCAGAGCACCGCAGCGAGAGGACACACAGCTTCGGCAACACAAGCACAAGGCTTCCAACCACTCGTTGTCGTCGC
Organism: Dermacentor variabilis; assembly: GCF_050947875.1. NCBI lineage: Eukaryota > Metazoa > Arthropoda > Arachnida > Ixodida > Ixodidae > Dermacentor > Dermacentor variabilis. The sequence goes on along the minus strand of NC_134575.1, from coordinate 144,533,449 downwards.
CTTTCTCTAAGCAGCGCCTACTGCTCGTTCTTCTTCAGTACAAAATAAATAAATAAACGAAATAATACTTTCTCACATATACAGCCACACTTGTCGTATGCCTCCAACCAATGCTGGTGCATAATCGCTATCTCGCTCACATATCACAGTTTTAAGCTTGCTTCTAGTGAACGACTACGTCCTCACTACAGATCGAAAAATTCTGATAAAAAAAATGTTCCACGGCGCTTTCTGCATTAGTATTTTATGATTAGGCACTGACTTGTAAGCTTTCCATTGCAATAGAAAGACCATGAAAATTGATTGACAGAGCCTTTAAATGGGCCCTGCAACGGCACCAGGTAAAGCTTGTAGTTCAAAAGATGAAGCGCGACCATGACACACACAATGAAACACAAAACCACATCACGAGTTCTGACTGACTACTAGCTTTATTTGCACTGAAACCAGCCTATTTATGCGCAAAGACTTGCCACGTGACATGACAGTTAATACAGATATGGTCACGCGTGATCAACCAAAACAAGATACTACAAATGATTACGAACATAAAGCCACAGAAACAGAAAGAACAACATATGTTCATGGAAGTCTGTTTACTATTGCCATGTGTCTCAATGGCTGTGAGACGTGGACGAGCGGCAGCAGTGGTGAGGACGCTCAATCCAATTTGCTTTTTTGTGCAGATGTTGTGTGCCTCTGGCACATTGCCTACACCATCAGTGGTGCCGGAAAACCCCCTGTGGTTACGACCAAGAGCATCTTCAAACCTTTCACAACCACTGCCGTTTCCCTCTTTCCCAGATCTGGCTTGGTATTGTCACGGCCGCTCAATGCAAAAGCACAGGGTGCGGCCCGCTGCGTCGCGCCTGAACAGCGTCTCGGGCCCAGTTTTCCGTGCGCCCGCTGCGGCGCCACTGCTCGGGGACGGCTGCTGATAGGGAGCGCCTTCACAACTGCGTCGGCACGCGCGATCTCCACTCCAATCAAGGCGTAAATAATGCGTTTTATATTTGGAAATTTCAGATAAAGGTCGTCACTAGAAGTGTTCATTACGCCTTGTAGCATAGATAAGAAAAGCCAAACTACAAGCAGCACCTCCCTACGCGCATTACGAGGGAACGCCGGTGCGACAACTGGGCTGGGACGGAGTGGGCCACCGGAAGCGCGGCGTTCAACACAGAGGGAATAAACGCTCCCTTCGGTTTCATCCGAGTCCAGCCTTTTTTATCTCCACGGAGATAACTCCTGCGCCGGGAGTAGACATTACACGCCACAAACGCCAACTGATTCTCACAGGGGTGGAAATCTGTTCTACAATACGCTTGAACGCTATCCGCGACGGTTGCCCGTACGATGCACGACCGGGTAACGCACTTTCATCGAGAGGTTCTGCTTGAAGCAATCTATCAGTACTTTTATTCACTTCTCGTGAACACGTACGCAAAGTAAAAACTTTATAGGGAGAACTTGTACCGAGTTTCCAAAGTAATGCAAATTAACTTAGATGGAATAAAAACCCTTATCATTGCAAACAATCATCAGTAGATTGTTTCTCATCAAGACAAAGCATATTGAGTGATGCTGGAGCATATCTAAGGAGTGCGCCCCTTTTAATGAAGCTTAAATTTTTCTCTATCTTGCCAGTGTTCCTGACAAGTATGACTCGCCCACGGCCGCTCGTTGCAAAAACAATGTGCTTTTGTATTGAGCGGCCGTGATTCGCCCAACAGCGCCACCCCCCTCCCCATTCTGCTTGGCATCAAAGTCCCCTCAGGCCCTGTCAAAAAAAATTCTAGCTATATGCCTGGATGTCCACATTTAAGTCTAATTGAAACAAACAATTCAATACAGGTGAAGTTGTCAGAAGTTTACAAGTGCAGCTGCAGCCAAGAAAAGTCCAAAAAATGCTTCAGCCAGCAGCTTGATACTTTTATTGCATTGTCATAAGCAGGGAAGAATATATTCACTGGTATTCACAAACGGAGAACCTTCCTTGAGAGAGGTTTATGCGATAACCTCAAAAGTCGCTCCGCTGTTAACATTTCCCGCCCAGTTGGCTAAGAAGGGTCACAGCAACTTCAAGAATATTTTACAAAGCTCCTCAGTTTGAGCGTGGTCATTTCTCCCACACATTATTAACTGCCGACACTGTGTGAAATGTGGAAGTAATGCTGACATCAACAGGTGGCACAGATTGCTGCTTTTTTGAATCTTATCTGTCTTCATGACCCGCTGAACAAAGATGCAAGTCAGCTGGCAAAGCCTAACAACTTCCATTTTAGGGTATGTCAAGCCTCCATTGCCCATATTTGCTATCAGCCCGTAGAGTGGCCCGGTTGGTTCGGGTAGCAGGATCTTGCACAATTTGTGTGGCACCTGAAAACCAGTGTCAGATGTTTCATAAAGCAACAACTTGATTGTGGTAAGGAAGGATTCTGCTCAAAGAGTCGTAACAGTATAAATAAAGTTATGGAGCGCGAAGTTATGCACAGGGTTCAGAACTTCCAAAAGAACTCACATTAAGCTAGGTCAATTAAAAGGTAAGAAAATTAAGCTCACAAACATTAAGCTCAATTTAAAACAAGATTTGTGTCCACTACAAAAAAAAACTGTTCATACCTTCTCACAAGCTCGTACAATGCACCGAGACAGAAAAGCTACTGTTGTTAGTTCAAGATCTGCTTCTGCATCAGATCATAGCTTTTGAAATTCTGTAGTACTGTGGATATTTGTGGAAAAGTACTGTGAATATTTGCAAAACACGGTCGGTATTGCAGTCGGAAGCCGGAGCCTAAACTTCGTGTTCTTTTTATAGTCATTTTCTGTAAAGTACAGGGAACATACCAGAGACCTAGCTCTAGCTCGGTTCCCACTTGCTTCCTTTTCCCGACACTCCTTGGCGAGAGATGTTTTTCGGCCACGCTTCTTGACGCTCTTTTCTGACGGTCCTTTTTGGCATTTGTGTTGCAAAGTGGCACACAACAGTTGCCGCGGCATCGCGCCACATGAACGAGGCTGGCTACGGCCCACACGCACACCGAAGAGCCTTAACGAAGCACAGCAAGCACAGGTACGCTTGCTCACACACACGCACGCGAAAAAGTACGAGATGATTGCATATCGCAAGAGGCAAACACGTTCTGACACGAACTTGCTCACCACACGCACACGAAAATGCACGGCATGATTGCATAGCGCACGAGGCAAACACGTTCTGACGCGAACTTGCTCACACACAAGCACACGAAAAAGCACGAGATGAATGCATACAGCACGAGGCAAACACATTCTGACGTGAGAACCAATGCCCGCTTAGCACCGGCGCGAAGTCGCGAAAGTGGATAGTTGGATGGAAGGTAGGAGCGTCCCCTTTGAGACGAAGTGATGGCAGTTGCCACCATGCTCAGCTTTTTAATTTTGTTTAACTGTGTTGGAAGTTATTAAAATTCGCCATATTCTTTAAATATGTCTTCCTACACTTTTAACCTTATGTCACCTCTCTGGTTTTGAGCCACCAATCCTCCAATCGCTTTTTGCTAATTTCCACCGCATATTTATTTACATGACTATTGTTATCTCTGAACCCTGAGGCCTCAGGAAGCGTGACTGTGCCCGCATCGACATATGGATGGATACCATAACATTTTAGTATGAGGTGTTCTATTGTTTCTACAGATTTACCACACACAGTACATGTGTCTTATTCGTTAAATTTCTTTCATAGCTCCGCGTTCTAAGACATGTTGACCTAGCTTCAAAGAGAAGGGCACTGCCTCTCGAGTTATCATAAAACGCTTCCTTCCTGATCTGCTGTTTCCAGTCTCCATATAGTTCAACACTATGCTTCTTTTCAATTGAATTTATTCAATTTTTACCTTCCGCGTATTTAACCTGTCGTTTAATGCTCTGTCATTCTCCATCCTCGTGTCTGGCAGACTTACTGGTTAGCTTCCTAGTTCTTTTCCGCCATTGTGCGTCAACGCTCTTTATGCACAGGTATTTAAATACCTTAGCTGCCCACCTGTTATCGTCCAATTTCCTCAGGCGTTTTCTGTATAGGATTTTACTCTGAGCTTACCGTGCCTCGAATGATACCCAGCCCATATCCCCCTGTACTGCTTCGTTTGTGGTTTTCCCGAGGGCACCTAGTGCTAATCTCCCAACAGATCTCTGATTTACTTCTAGTCTCGACTGAACTTCTGCCCTTAAGCACAGGACCGCATTCCCGAAAGTAAGCCCCAGCACCATTACTCCCTTCCAAATACCTCTCAGTACCTCATACCTGTTGTACCCCCACAAAGCCCTATGTTTCATTATCCCGGCATCTCTTCGCCCTTTTGCTTTGAGAGACTGTTCTTGCTTTTTCGTGTATCTCTGCTCTTTGTTTATCCATACCCCGAGATATTTGCATTCGGCCACTCGGGGTATTTCATGGCCTTGTATTGTAAGCTCCTGATCAGTTGTATTGTTGAGAAACATCCCACCAGACTTAGCTACACTAAAACTGAAACCTAGACTGTTCCTTCGTCTCCACAGTAATTTACCACAGTTTGCAAATATTCCTGACTATCTACTAACAGTACAATATTGTCCGCATACATTAAACCCGGTAGTCGTTGCTCAACAACCTTTCCGCCTAATCTGCACAACAGATTATACCCTAGATTGCTTCGTTGTAACCTTCTTTCCATACTTATCATATAAAGCATGAACAGCAGCGGTGATAGAGGACAACCTTGCCTTAATCCTTTGTATACATCGACAGCTGTCGTACTCTTAATTCCTTCCCATGTTATTTCAACATTATTTTCTGGATATATTTCCTGTAGAAAATCAATTACCTCATGACCGTTACCTTCATCTTTTAATATGTTCCACAGGAGTTCCCTGTTCACATTGTCGTATGCACCGCTTGTGTCCAGGAAGGCTAAATACAGAGGTCTATTTTCCGCCTTAGCTATTTCTATGCACGAACAGGCTATCATTTAAGCGCCTACCACTTCTGAACCCGTTCTGTTCTGCTTTCTGTTCCTGCTTTCTGTGATTTGCTTTACCCAGCCAGCTTATATGGTTCCAGAATTTTCTTGACCCCCCTTTAGTTGCATCACGAACTTCAGCCAGCCAACGATCAGAGGACTGCCTTATTTTAGCCTGGACGAGGACCTGCATTTGCTGTTTCTCTTGTCGATAAAATTCCCATTTTAGGCCTATTTCCTCTTCAGATAACTGCGCCCTCTTTTCTTCTCTGTGTTCCCGTGATGCCAACCGTCGTTGTTCGATGGCCTCCCTAATTTCCTTATTCCACCAACGTTCTGGCTTTCTCTTTCCTCTCCAGCGGTGTACTCCTTTTACTTTTTATTTTTATACTAATGAGTAGTTCTGATTATAATCCCACTGTTCCATGGAATGTTTCTCTATTGCTTCCTCTATGCCGGCAGCTATTTGCGCTATTTGAATTCGTTATTTAATTTTGTTTATTTTTGACTTCCCTGCAGTTCTCTTTTGAGCAGGGCTCCCAACTGTATGTAGACTAGACTGTAGACTGTAGACTAGTATCCCCGAGCACTGGCCCCTTCCCCAAGAGAAGCAGTCGCATGTGTAAACTCGGCCGAGACGCGCCCGCCTATTGTCCACAGCGCGACGTAGCTGGCCGCACCTTGCTTTCTTATAGAGTGGCCATGGTATTGCGATATCCTGGCCATGATGGAACTCCGTTCTTTCAAGACGACCACATTGACACCGAGTGCGGTATACTTGTAGAATATAAGCAGCACGCCATCTGATGTGCACTTCAATAAGGATGGACGAGCGGCAGTATATAGTGATGAGGATGCTCAATCCAACTGCTCGATGCAATGTTGAATCCAATGCTCAATCCAGCCACAGGTACATCTTCCGGGTTTTTGAAGAGGCTGGCTTTGTGTCTGCAGCGAATTGGTCAAGCTTTGTATTCTCGACTGGTTTCTACTATTCACATAGAGGATCGTGTCTCGGAAGCTTCCATTGTGGGTTGTGGTGTACGGCAGGGAGATCCTCTCTCACCTGTCCTCTATGTACTCAGTTTTGAACCGCTTTTGCAGAGGTTGTTCTGTGACAGTAGAATTGGCAGGTTCCTACTCCCACCAGTTTCACCTCCAGTGACACTGTTCACCTATGCAGACGACTTGTCTACTTTTATCCCGGACTAGCCATCAGCGTGCACCACCTTGGATGTCATGGACGGTTACTGCAGGGCGAGTGGTGCAAGATTGAGTATGTTGAAAAGTGCAGCCGTGTGCTTAAATTACACTCTGTCCAGTCCGCAGCTTGTTCATGGTCTACTCGCGAAAACGCGGTTGCAAATGCTAGCTTTCAATTTATATCCAGACGGTTTGTCTCCTGATAACTGGCAGCAGGCAAAGGAGAAGCTTGAAACCAGAATTTAGGAATTCAGCGCGTTGCTGTGTCTATTGACAGCTCAAGCGACAATTCTGCGGTCCCTTCTGTACTCCTTTCTCACTTATGTAGCATGTGTCTCCAAACCGAATCAAGCTTATCTTGGAAAGGGTTTTCTTTCGTTTTCTTTGGTAAGGTGCAACCAGTTGTGTAGCTCAGCAGGCAATTAAAAGTTGGTCAAGGATAAGGGAGGACTCAGAATTCCCGACTTGGGCACCGTGGCTACTGCACTGCATGTCAGGTGAACCCAAGTCGCCCTTAACTCAGATATGCTCCTAACTTGAAGCGTTACTTCCTATTTTCTTAACACTCGACTCCGTTTCTTTTCCCAAAGCACTTTTTCTCACTGTGTGCCTTGCTCAGGTTCCTCGTCCACCATTTATGTGGCAGCTGCCAATTCTCTCGTACGCCTCCGCAAGGTTCATCCCGGCATCGATCTAGCTTCGACTCCAATTCAAGAACGTCAACATCCTCACCCCAGGTCTCCCTCTGCATTGCCAAAGGTTTGATCTGTCCTTCCACAGGCCAAGCTGGAAGCTCATTACGGCCAGCCTCCTCGACACCAGACGAGCTAAGTTCATGTACCACCTGGCACGAGGGTGTCTGCCGATGAGTTACAGGCGCTTCACAGCCATCCCGGCTCGTGGAGTGTGGCCCTTTTGTGGCCTTCGTGAGGATTCGGTTCATATCTTTTCACAGTGTTTGCTTCCCGCAGCTCTTCATCAATGGTTTGCTAATCTTTTTAGCCTCCCAGGTGTTCCATTTCAGACTGTCCGTTTCAGACTGTTAGTTGCCAAAGCAGGCGATCAACCAGTTCATGCTTCTTCTCGTCGAGTGCTCATACCAAGTTTGGTTAGCATGCTGTGACATCGTTTTGGGGGCAGTGTCACATGTATAGCCGGAAGAAGTGGAGCCGAGACCCGAGCTCACAAGTGTTTATTGCCTCATCCAAACTGCCCCAGCCCTGCTCTCGCCACTCCCTCTTCTGTTCACACCAGTAGACAGTGCTAGTAGCCGGTGGCGTTAGCAGCACAACACTAACAATTGTCACACTCCTCCTCCTTTAGTTCTTGTTATGGAGAATACCGGTTCCCAGAGCGTCTTCTCTGGGCACTTTTTCGCAGTGGAACAGGGCTTTCTTCCAATAGGACGACTGCTGCTGGCAGCCCAGTTCTGTTGTGTGGCTGACTTTGTGGCTGTTCTGGCTCAGCAGCAGCTGCTGCAGGCTCCAGAGGCTCTGTTGCTTGTTGCTCAGCTCGCTTATCTAGAGGCACAGTGCTTGCAGATGGTGGTGGCTGTACAAGGTTAGGGCAAATGTGGTCCCCCTGTCTGTGCCACACAGTTCCATCTTGTAATACAACCTCAGATGAGGCGCAGCTTGTACGACCGCTAATAGAAGCAGGTACCGATGGTGAACCTGATCGGAAGCTCCTGGTGAACACTGGGGCACCTGTGTCCACTAGTGGCGCAATGCGGCAACCCTTGTCTGCAAGCAGTTTTTACTTTATCTGCTTCAGCTGAACAGACGATCGAAGACTTGGGCGCATGACATCTAAGGGTGTCTTGATTCTTCTTCCCCTGAGCAACTCGCACTGCGCACGGCCTGTTACTTAATGAGGCGTTGAGCGGTAGTGGAAGAGCACCCTGGGCACTTGTGTCTTGAATTCACCCGATGTGCTTTTCTTCAGTTTATCTTTGATAGTCTGTACTACCCGCTCTGCAGCCCCATTGGAAGCAGGGTGATATGGAGGCACCAGCACGCAACGGATGCCATTCCTCTTCAGGAAGTCAGTGTACTGTCTGCTGGTGAATGCTGACCCACTGTCGGAAAGAATGATGTCTGGCAGACCATGTTGAGAAAAGACAGTCCTAAACACAGAGATCATGGCCTCTGCAGATGGTGATAAAACAGAGTGAACTTCTACTCACTTAGGAAAAGCATCCACCATCACAAGGAAGTAGCGTCCCATGAATGGATCTCCAAAATCAACACGGGTCCTGGACCACGGCTTGTCAGGAAATGGCCATGGCATAACTGGTATCCTCCGGCCAGACTTCTGGTGCGCTTGGCAAACAGGACAGTTACGCACCTGGTTCGTCATGTCACTCTTGATTCCAGGCCACCATACATGGGATATAGCATTCATCTGATTTCTCAATTCCAGGATGGCCAGCGTGCAAAAGCCTAAGTACCGTATTTTCGTGATTCTAAGCACCCCCCGATTCTAAGCACCCCCCCCCCTTATTTTCCCGAAGAAAATTGGCAAGAAGTTTTCATGCGAATCTAAGCACCCTCCCTATTCGTTAGGAAGAGCGCGTAGCCAAGGCCGCCAAGCGCGCTAGCTCCCTCTGTCATCGAGCCGGAGCTGTCGGAGTGCCGAAGTGCCATAGCGTCCACGGGGCGAGTACGCCGTACAGCCGGACTGTACGGCTGTACGAAAGCTGCAGAAAGCGTACCCATCAACCATCGCAATGTGGATTTCGGACGCTTGGAAGCGGGTCCAAGTGGACGTTGTGGTCAAATCATTTAAGAATTGCTCGATCACAAACCACTTCGACGGAACGGAAGACGACCTGCTGTGAGATACCGAGAGCCGCGGTTCAAGCGGTGCGACGAACTCGATTGGCAGCTATAGTAACTGAGCATCCGACACAATCGGTGGGTTCACTGTCTGCACAGATTTTTCTTTTGCATGTTTCCAAAATAAAATGTTATTTCTCGCACCCGTCTCGTCGTGATGTCGCAGCGAAAAGAGGGAGGGGGGAATCTAACACCCCCCCCCTCACTTTGGGCATAGAGATCGTGAAAAAAAAGGGGTGCTTATAATCGAGGAAATACGGTACTTCGGATTGCAGGGAGTTGGGAATGATGACACGGGCTCCCCACAAGAGGCATCCTTCATGCAGACTAAATTCGTTGGCCCATTTAGTAGTATAAATGTCCCAATCTCTACCTTCTGGAAAAGGACTCCCGGTCAGGACAGCCTCAGTCACTTGTGACAGCATGGGATCCCTTGCCGTAGCACGTCTTACGACTGCAGGTGACAGGACATCAGAGTCATCATCATTATCATCATCCTGGCTACACCCACTGCAGGGCAAAGGCCTCTCCCATACTTCTCCAACTACCCCGTTCATGTGCTCATTGTGGCCATGTTGTCCCTGCAAATTTCTTAATCTCATCCGCCCAACTAACTTTCTGCCACCCCCGGCTACGCTTCCCTTCTCTTGGAATCCAGTCCGTAACTCTTAATGACCATCAGTTATCTTCCCTCCTCATTACATGTCCTGCCCATGTCCACTTCCTTTTCTTGATTTCAAATAAGATGATATTAACTCGCATTTGTTCCTTCAGCCAATCTGCTCTTTTCTTATCCCTTAACGTTACACCTATCATTCTTCTTTCCATAGCTCGTTGCGTCATTCTCAATTTAAGTAGAACCCTTTTCGTAAGCCTCCAGGTTTCTGCCCCGTACGTGAGTACTGTTAAGACACAGCTGTTATACACTTTTCTCTTGAGGGATAATGGCAACCTGCTCTTCGTCATCTGAGAATGCCTGCCAAACGCACCCCAGCCCATTCTTATTCTTCTGATTATTTCCGTCTCATGATCCGGATCTGCAGTCACTACCTGCCCAAGTAGATGTATTCCCTTACCACTTCCAGTGCCTCGTTACCTATCATAAACTGCTGTTCTTTTCCGCGACCGCTAAACATTACTTTAGTTTTCTGCAGATTAATTTTTAGACTCACCCTTCGGCTTTGCCTCTCCAGGTCAGTGACCATGCGTTGCAATTGGTCCCCTGAGTTACTAAGCAAGGCAATATCAACAGCGAATCGCAAGTTATTAAGGTATTCTCCATTAACTCTTATCCCCAATTCTTCCCAATCCAGGTCTCTGAATACCTCCTGTAAACACACTGTGAATAGCTTTGGAGAGATCGTATCTCCCTGCCTGATGCCTTTCTTCATTGGATTTTGTTGCTTTCATTATGGAGGACTACGGTGGCTGTGGAGCCGCTATAGATATCTTTCAGTATTTTTACATACGGCTCATGTACACCCTGATTCCGTACTGCCTGCATGACTGCTGAGGTTTCGACTGAATCAAAGGCTTTCTCGCAATCAGTGAACAATCAACAATCAAGCCCCGGCCCTCAGACTCCAGCAGCTGCGAAGCAACTGGCCATGGTTGCCACGGGCGTACCCGGGGGAAGGGGGGGGGGGGCTTATGGGGCTTCAGCGCCCCCCCCCCGAATTTTTTTCATACTGTCATGTGCCGCCGACCAAAACAACCGCCGGCGCCGGAAACCATGCTGTATTTTGTCTAGAATGGCCTTTGAAATGCTCCAGAAAAGGCATTTCAGCGTGAACGCTGCGAATTCAGCCTGGATTTCGCGGGAATGCCCATGCACTGGGAGTCACGTATCGTAAAGCAAGGAGCCCCATCCAAGCACGAAGGTTCAAGGGCGTCTTAATAGCGAGCGGGCTCATCGTGGTGTCTCGTGGAGGCAGCGGAATCTACGGAGCGCATGGATTTTAATTCTGCAACTTTATGGGTATAAAGTTCTCATAAACTTTTGATGCGAAAGGTGCATTGACATTTCCAAATTCGTGCTTTTAATTTTCAATTCCCGAACTTTGTCGGTTTAATGTTGTCATAACCATTTGATGCAAAAGGTGCAATGACTTTTCTATAGTCTTACATCGGACCATACACTGAGACAAGTTGACAAAGCACGCAGCGAGGTCCTATGAGACAAAGCGTTGTGGTTGGTTCATTTGTGCTGTCATGTCACAGAAAAGAATATCAGCGTTATTTTTCACCTGCACCAAAGCATTCATGTCGAGTCATTAAAACCCACAAAGGTAACTACGTTATTTATTTTTATACTTCGACTTTTATATGCAAGGACCATATAGAGCTTTTCATTTTTTTTTTCTCGCTACCCGCGGACTACCGGAACCAGCCAGAGCGCATGCGTTTTTCTCGTGTTGCCCCGACCACCGCGCGGCGCACTTCGTTTCGCATTCGATTTTCTTTGGCCGAGTGAATTTTCGTCTGGCAGAGTTTTGGACGCTTTCTGGCTAGCAGACAAGAAAAAAAAAACAATGCATTGTTGCTCGCCGCCATCACTGCGGGGACTCGATGGACTGCAACGCGTTCGCTTGAGCGCAACCTCTCGGGAAAAATTTGTCTAACCGGTGTAAGACACGGAGCAGTATGTTATGCATATGGTTATCTGTGGACCAAGCGTCTCATGCTTTCTTCAATATTCCTTCGGTAGCCACATTAGGTGCCCAAAGTAGGCATTCCATTGTGGCCAACATGCTTTCTTTGCGTTCTTTTCTTTTTTTTTTCCTTTCCGTGCCTCCGCCCCCCCCCCCCACACACACACATACACAAAAGACATTTTGCAGCGCAGCAAATTCTCGCATGGTGAAAGTTCGATTTTGTTACTTATTTTGCGGAAAGTAATGGGCCACGGGACGCTTCAGCTGCCAGATTCTCTTATTATATTATTGCGACCGAAGTTATATAGACACTCCAGGCACATTCTTGCCGTCGCCGTCACCCTCATGTTCTGTAAAAAATCCATCGGCGATAACATCGTGACCGCTCGCCGTATGCTGAATGTGCGAGTGAACGCGTACGAGGGTGGGGGGGTGTCGGTGGCATGGGTGAGCCGACGATGGTGGCTCAGTCTAGTGTGCGCAAGGGAGAAAAGCGAGGAGAAAGCGCACCGCCTCCTGTTGCGCTTGATACCTCAGGGGGAGTGGAGAGTGAGGGGGCTGTGATCTTTGGTTGTGCAACATGTTTATTTGCCTTGTTTGACGCATTATATACAGTGACTTTTTCTTAAATTAGTAGATTTATTAAAGACTTATACGTATAGTCAGATATCTTTTTGCAAAGTTTTGTGTATACGTGCAGTGAAATTGTTTCCAGTGACACTTTCTTGCCCTTTATGAAGCTGTATACATCTTCGCATTTCTAATGTACGAGGGCGAGTCAAATGATAGTGAGCCTACCCACCCCGCAAAATAATGGTTCGGTTCATTATGTGGGCAGCATGTGCGTAGCACAGAAACATCTCTCATTTACAAAAGTGACACGCAGGTGTGAAGATAAAGGCTCTTTAATGTTCTCATACACTAGGTTGAACATGGTTGTGTGTCATAAGGGACACTCCAAAAGTTGAACAGCGTGTTGTCGTTAGGTTTCTGACAGCTGAAGATGTTTCCCAAGAAGAAATTAGTCGCCGTGTCGCTGCCGTGTACGTTGATTATTGCATTTCATTGGCGAGTGTGAAGCATTGGAAGAAACAGTTGAAAGAAGGATGTGAAAGTTGCAAAGACGATCCAAGACCGGGCCAAAGCCACCGTGAAATCACCCCCAACACAATTGCAAAGGCTGGTTAGACAACAACGGAGGACAAGCATCGATGAATTGGCAGGGCCTGTGAACGTCAGTCACGGTTCGGGTCACACCGCAATTCATGACCATCTCGGTTATCGGCTCTTGTGTATGCAATGGATACCCAAGATTTTGAATCACCGCCAGAAGATGAAGAGGTTCAGCGCTGCCTTCACTCATCTTCTCCAGTATCACAATGAAAATGACGACTTCTTGTCTGCAATTGTGACTTAATTCTGGGGCAAATCTTGGTGCCTCTATCGTGAGCCTGAAACACGGCAACAAAGCTTACGGTGGAAACATTTCAAATCACCACCACAAGGAAAGCAAAGGCAGTCATTTCTACCAGAAAGGTGTTTTTGACTTCTTTTTTCAATCGTCACGAGCCATTATTCATCGAATTGGCAAACCCTGGTCAGACTATCAATCGCGTCCGATATTGTGAAACGTCGGATAGGCTGCGCGTCGCAATCGAAAAGAAATGACGAGCGCAGTTGAGGAACGGGGTCACCTTGCTCCCCGACAATGCCCGTCCCCACGTCGGTGATGCGCTTAATACAAAGCTGGCAAAGATCAAGTGGGAAACGCTGCAACAACCGCCATACAGCCCAGACCTGTCGCCTTGCAACTTTCACATTTTGGAGCAGTTGAAAAACAGCTCAAGGGAATTAGATTCCTGTCGGACGTTAAAAAGTCAGTTAGACTTTTTTAAACAGCAACCTAAGGAGTTTTATGATACGGGAACCACGCGACTCGTTAGTGAGTGGGACAAATGTCTAAATGGTCATGGATACTACTTTTGAATAAAGTGCTTGTCACATATTCGCATTGGCTCACTTTCATTTGAACGGCCCTCGTATATTTTGCAGAACTCCTGCTTTTTATATGTGCTCTCTGTTGCGACTATAATTTCGGTGCAATTACTTACAATACACGACCGGTGACAGCTGCTCCTGCGCAATACATTGTAACAAAGGATAGCGTCATTGAGATTTTTCCCTGGTCGTTGCATATGTACAAAAATGTAAACAAGGTTATTGAATGACAGAGAGAAAGGGAAAAGACGGGGAATGCGGGAGATGGCAATTCAAGACGATGAGCAAAACGTGAACAAGGTGAATGCAGGAGCCAACGTTTCGACAAGTGGACTTGTCTTCTTCAAGGCAAGGGAAGAGAAAGGGAAGTGCAAGGGAGAGAAAGGGAAATGCAAATAAGAGAAAAGCAGGGAGGTTAACAAAGCTTCTTTAAAATATTTGTCCTCAACTTGTTCATTTCATGGCCTTTACATTTTTCATATCAGCGGCATGCACTGCGTCACTGGTTTCAAACTGATATAGTTCTAAAGTTTGTGTGATGCTTTCTCTGTTTATTAAATAGACAGAAAATATGGAAGCATTGATATCAGGTCTTTCGGGCACAATTTTCGAGACATGGTAGTATATTATTTTATGAAAAAAAATACATATCCTACTTGTCTTGATGTGTGTAGCGTTCAAGAATTCATTTGCAGCATCTTTGGCAATGGCAATGCAGTTATTATTAATGTATTTGATCCCTCGACAATTTCTATAAGGAGGAGGCCGAGCTGCAACGTGAGTCCCCCTCCCCCCCCCCCCCCCCGAACGAAATTTCTGGCTATGCCACTGACGGCGGCGGCCAGACTTGTGACGCAGCACAGAGTGCTAGGAATCTCTGGGTCTGGACAGGCCGCCATTGGAATCTGAACCTGGCAACGTTTAACGCTAGAACGTTACCTAGTGAGGCGAGTCTAGCAGGGCTATTGGAGGAATTAGCGGGCAGAAAATGGGATATAATAGGGCTCAGTGAGGTTAGGAGGACAAAAGAAGCATATACAGTGCTAAAAAGCAGGCACGTCCTGTGCTACCGGGGCTTAGCGGAGAGACGAGAACTAGGAGTCGGATTCCTGATTAATAAAGATATAGCTGGTAACATACAGGAATTCTATAGCGTTAACGACAGCTGTTGTGAGAGCTGTCCTGTTGTGAAACTTAATAAGAGGTACAAATTGAAGGTCGTACAGGTCTACACCCCTACATCCAGTCATGATGATCAGGAAGTCGAAAGCCTCTATGAAGAAGTGCAATCGGCGATGGGTAAAGTCAAAACAAAATACACTATACTGATGGGCGACTTCAATGCCAAGGTAGGCAAGAAGCAGGCTGGAGACAAGTAAGTGGGGGAATATGGCATAGGCTCTAGGAATAGCCGGGGAGAGTTATTCGTAGAGTTTGCAGAGTGGAATAATATGCGGATAATGAATACCTTCTTCCGCAAGCGGGATAGCCGAAAGTGGACATGGCAATGGTGAATGGTGAAACAAGAAATGAAATAGACTTCATACTCTGCGCTAACCCTGGCATCATACAAGATGTGGACGTGCTCGGCAAGGTGCGCTGCAGTGACCATAGGATGGTAAGAACTCGAATTAGCCTAGACTTGAGGAGGGAACTGAAGAAACTGGCACATAAGAAGCCGATCAATTAGTTAGCAGTAAGAGGGAAAATAGAGGAATTCCGGATCAAGCTACAGAACAGGTATTCGGCATTAACACAGGAACAGGACCTTAGTGTTGAAGCAATGAACGACAATCTTATGGGCATCATTAAGGAGTGTGCAATAGAAGCCGGTGGTAACTTCGTTAGACAGGATGCCAGTAAGCTATCGCAGGAGGCGAAAGATCTGATTAAGAAACGCTAATGTATGAAAGCCTGTAACCCTACAGCTAGAATAGAACTGGCAGAACTCTCCAAGTTAATCAAAAAGCGTAAGATATAATAAAGAAGTATAATATGGATAGAATTGAACATGCTCTCAGGAATGGAGGAAGCCTAAAATCAGTGAAGAAGAAACTAGGAATAGGCAAGAATCAGATGTATGCGTTAAGTGACAAAGCCAGCAATATCATTGCTAATATGGATGAGATAGTTCAAGTGGCTGAGGAGTTCTATAGAGATTTACACAGTAACAGTGGCACCCACAACAGTAATGGAAGAGGGAATAGTCTAGAGGAATTTGACATCCCACAAGTAATGCTGGAAGAAGTAAAGAAAGCCTTGGGAGCTATGCAAAGAGGGAAGGCAGCTGGGGAGGATCAGGTAACAGTAGATTTGTTGAAGGATGGTGGGTAGATTGTTCCAGAAAAACTGGCCACCCTGTATACGCAATGCCTCATGACCTCGAGCGTACCGCAATCTTGGAAGACATCAGGGTATGCTTGTTCTATCATGAAGACATTGGCAGGCGTAGAGTCATGAACCTCAGTTGCGGGAAGAGGTAGCATACTGCCTGGCTTGTAGACGAGCTTGAATTGATAGCTTCATAGTGTGAGTGCCCACCTGAGGACTTTCGGTGATGCCTGGCTTGGCACACCTCGACTTGAGCCAAAAAGTCCTAGCAATGACTGGTGGTCTGTTACAGCAGTGAACCGCCTTCCCCACAGGTACTGATAAAATCTGCGGACACCAAATACCAAAGCGAGACCTTTCTTGTCAGTCTGACTATAGTTCCACTCAGCCGCAAGCATGGTACGTGAATCAAAAGCTACAGGTCTTTCGGTTCCATCTGCTTTGGTCTGTGTCATCAACAGCACACTGAACACAAGTGATTTCTCAGAACAGTAGTGGACGAGAACAGGTGCACCTGACAAGAGCCTTTTACTTGTGATGGATGCTTGCTGTTGCTCTTTCCCCCAACTCCACTTTTCCCCTTCAAGAAGCAGCTGAAGCAATGGACGCAGCTAGTCTTGTTGAGATGCTTGACAAAAACCGTCTATAAATTAATTAAATGCACTTCTCCAGCTTCAACCTAATACCCACTTCCCGAAGTTTCTGCAAGACAATCGTCAGATTCGCCAAATGGTCTTTGTCGTCGATGCCTGTAATAACAATGTCATCAAAGTACACAGCTGTTTTCGGCACACCACGAAGCAGATTTTCCATCTCTCGCAGAAAGATAGCAGGTGCAGCAGGAACGCCAAAAGGTATACTGGAAGAGACCCATGTGTGTGTGTTGATGGTCACATATTCACGGTTTTCTGCATGCCGAGATATCTGCTGGTAGGCGTCTCGCAGGCCAAGTTTTGTGAACTTCTGACCTCCCGGCATGGCTGCCCACAGCTCTTAAGGAAGCGGAACGGGGTATTCCATGCGTGACACAGCACCGACTGTTTGCTTGAAATCTTCGCAGATTCTTATTGTGCCGTATATTTTTTTTTGCCCGACACAATCGGCGCTGCCTATTTGGCTGTCTTCATGGAAATGAGAATGTTCTCACGCTGCAACCTCAGGATCTCCTGCAGTATACGAGGTCCCCCAACGCGAACGGAAGTGGGCGCGCGGTTTGCAGAATTTCGGCACTGCATCTGGAGGCACAATAATTTTGGCAGAAAATTCCTTGAACGGGCCAATGCCTTCTGCAAACACCTCAGAAAAACAAACAATCAACTCGCTGACATCATTAACTTGGTTAATTTGTTCGAATCCTTCGACGCCAATGCCCAAAGCTTGGAACTAGCGCCTTAGCAACGTTGGAGCAGTGCCACTCGTGAGGTACAACGGAAGGGCCCATTCGTGCCCCTTGTATCCAACGCAAACATTTGCCGTGCCCTTCACTTGCTCGAGTTCCCCATTAAACACGCGCAAAAATACGTTTGAATGTTCTAGGCTCACTTCTGGAAAGGCATGTTGAAACTTGTCTAGTGGTCTAGTGGCACTACGGAGACGTTTGCACCGGTGTCCAACTCCATTGGAAACTGTTTCCCGAACATTTTCACGGTGACAAGGAAGGGCGGTGCAGTCGGCTCACCACTTTGGTGCCACATGTCAAAAAAGTCCGCGTCGCGAGGAACATACGTCGACATCGTCAACACCGTTTACCTGCACGGTATGTGTTGATCGTGTTGGGACAGTCCTCACAGCAGACGTGTTTTCCTTCGCGAATGTGTCGGCCTTCCACGAGTTGCAGACAACTGCCAAGTGCCCCACTTTCTTGCAGTAGTGACACGGCGACTTGCTGTGTCTGCATTGCGACGCTAAATGACTTCTGTCGCCGCAGCGGTAACACGCCATGCTCTCGGTCGCGGACGCTACCCGGTGAGTAGGCAAACTCGGTAAACTACTTGCAGTTGCCTGACACAGTTCACCAGCATCCTTTTTAGAGGCTTCCATCGCCAGGGCAGTTTTCACTGCGTCCTCGAATGTGCGGTCGGAACTCTCGAGTAGCCGCATCTGAACCACTGCGTTGTTTATGCCACATAGTATTCGGCCTCTCAGCATGTTGTTGAGTTCGGTTCCATAATTGCAGTGTTCAGACAAACACTTCAGGGCTGCAACAAAGTCGCTGACTGCTTCTCCTTCGGAACGCCTCCTTGAAGCGAAAATGTTGCACTATGATGGATGGGGTGGAGGCATAGTGCCTGCCAAGTACAGCCAGTATTTCATCGAGCGTTTTATGTTGGGGCATTTCCGGCTTTACAAGGTTGCGAAGTAGTGCGTAGGTATGAGGCCTGCACCAGCTCAAAAATATTTACCTTTTCTTTGGGTTCCCGGGGGAGGATGTGACGGTCACGTCGAGCGAACGCTACAGGCAGGAGTAGATGCGGTTCAGAATTACTTGCGTGGAACGGACCTCGAGTACTCGGCTAACAAGTCCGAACTCTTACTCTACAAACCCACAAGGAGAGGTCGTAAAACCCTGTGCGAAAAGGAACGGGAATATTCTAAAATACGCATTACATATTGGCAGATGGTACTCCCGTACCGCACGTAGAGAAAATTAGAATCCTAGGGTTACACCTGCAGGCGAACGGCCATAACGGAGAGACGGTGCGGATACTTCGTCGTTCGGTAGATGACACGATCCGACTCTTGCGTCGCATTACGAATAGACGCAATGGTATGCGTGAAGAGTGCGCGATCCGTCTCGTGCAGGCGTACGCGATGTTGGAATCTCAGTGCTGACACCCGTTATTGCAATCGCACCGCTGGCACGAGTTGTTGCAAATGGGTCGCAAGTCCCAAGGGTAGCGTTGGCCTGGCGGCCTGGGGCACAACTGGAAACATCCGAAGGTCCCGGCAAAGCATGAGTCGACTGGTAACAGAACAACTTGTTTATTCTAGCATCGCAAAAGAGCGGCCGGTCAGGTCGACCGAAGTGGAGAGACGGGAGAGCACGTTACTCAACAGAAGAAATCGGAGCCTCTCTGGGCGTCCGGGGGCAGCTGCTTTTATACTCTCGCAGTTGAGGGCAAGAAGGAACGCCTCGATAGACGCGCACGTGACGGCGCCGCTCGGGCACGTTGGGACGAGTAGGTGACGCATCCGCCGGGCCGGCGCCGATCAGACCTCCTCGCTTCACAGTTGGGGGAGCTCCTCTCCCCGGCTGCCGCGCTTTGACAAGCGTGGGCACCAACATGCACACACACACACGCACACGAAAACACGTGGCATTGGAACATGCCTGGACGCGCTTGGCGGGGAGGCGTAGCATCGGCGCCGAACGGGCCAAAATGTCCGCCGCTTTGAACGAAGCCCCGGCGTCCGTTGCATCCGCGCCGGCTATACCGCGCGTTGTAGGCGAAACGTAACAGACCGCCCCGCCGGGGGAAGGAGATCCCGATGGTCAGGGGACTGCATCCGCTGTCCGGAGGGATGTCGCTCGATGATGCTCATAAGCGAAGTCGGGCGTCCTTCGGCGTTTCTTGAGCGCAGCGCACAGAGAAGGCCTCGTTCTCTCGTTCAGGTTCACACAGGACACTGCAAAGTGACTTCGGGAGAGTTGACATTTTTGTTCTCGTTCCCGGCAAGCGTTAGAACTACGCCGAAACTCAACCGCTCAGTCAGCAAGCACGAAACAACCCTCACCAAGTCCTGCCAGGCTCTTTCCCCTTTTATACCACTGCCTAGTTCCTTACAGTAGTCTAGCAGCACTCAGAACGCGTCCACAAATTGGAAAATTGCACTAAAAAGCACGTCATCACTTTGAAACACTAAACAAAAGCAATATGTTAAAAATCCTGCCTCAGGAAGAAAAACATCAGTAACAAACAACTCTGAGGCTGATTCCCACGTTAGGGGCTTCGACTTAAGCCATCGGCGTTACCGTTGTGACTCCCCTTTTTGTAACGCACCTCAAAGGAATATTGTTGCAAAGCGAGGCTCTAGCGCAGGAGGCGGCCATTTGTGAAAGAGATGGTCTGCAGCCATTGGAGAGGGCAGTGATCCGTCTCGAAGCATGCGAAGCGGAGATTGCAGCGAGCGACCGTACACTAGCTCAACCGGCGAAAACCCCGTAGCCGCATGCGGCGCGGTCTTTAATGCAAACATCACTCCAGGCAGACACAGCTCCCAGTCAGTTGGTTGTTCAAACCACAATGCTCTCAATACGCGCTTCATGACGGAGTGGAGCTTCTCAACGGAATTCAACTGTGAGTGGTACACTGAGCTGTGTAACAGCTTTACCCCACACCTTTCGAGAAAAGTTGTCGTCAAAGCGCTAGTAAACACTGTGCCCTGATCTGATTGGATTTCCGCAGGAAAACCAACTCGCGCAAATATAGACAGTAGTGCATTGACTATCTCAACTGAGCTGAGTTCTTTAAGCGGCACTGCTTCAGGGAACTTTGTCGCTGGGCAGATCACAGTCAAAATGTGTCTGTACCCCGTGGTTGTTACCGGCAGAGGTCCCACTGTATCAATAACGAGCCGTCTAAAAGGCTCCGTAATGATAGGTACGAACTTCAACGGCGCCCTCGATTTGTCCCCTGGTTTGCCCACCCGCTGACAGGTGTCACATGTCCTCACGAAATGGTCTACGTCCCGAAAACACCCTGGCCAATAGTACTCTTGCAAGAGACGCTCCTTAGTTTTCTTAACTCCTAGGTGTCCGGACCACGAACCCCCATGCGACAAGCGCAACAGATCCTGACGGTAGCACTGAGGCACGATCAGCTGATCGAACTCCACTCCCCTGCGGTCTAGATACTTCCGGTACAGGACCCTACCTCTTTCCACAAAGCGAGCATTTTTCTTGGCGATACCTTCCTTGACAATGCAGCGTATGTTTTCTAGGCTGCCATCCTTCTTTTGCTCGGCTATCAAAGCCGACCGGCTGACTTTTAGCAACCTATTAAGTCCGTCTGACGTAGGCGCGATGAGCAAATCTGCAGATAGCTCTTCTAACTTTCCTGCATCGGGAATTTCCTCTCCAGTATCTGGTGCCTTTAACGCTACAGGCTCAATTTTATTCAGTTCGGGCGTGCTCTGAATATCAGCTTGCTGCGCCTCTGACCCTTTCTCATTGTTCGACAATGTCGGCCCCGCAACTACCGCCTTTGCAGCGAGCTCCCGAACCTTCGATCTGGTTAAGGCCTGAACGCTAGCCTCACCAAACAAAAGCCCCTTCTCGCGCAGGAGGTGATCGGACCTGTTCGAAAATAGGTACGGGTACTGGGGGGGGGGGCAGCATAGATGACACTGCGGCCTCCGTCTCAAGCGCTCCGAAAGGTCCTTCAATAAGCACTTTTGCTACGGGCAGACACACGCTATGAGCTTCCACGGCTTGCTTGATCCATGCGCACTCGCCCGTGAACATATCGGGTTCTACGTAAGAGGGGTGAACTACATCCATCGTAGCTGCGGAATCGCGAAGCACTCGGCACTCTTTCCCGTTCACGAGGAGGTCTCGCATGTAAGGCTCGAGAAGCTTCATGTTCTCGTCAGTGCTGCATAATGACAAAAACAAGACTTTTGTTTTTGTTTCTGGACACTGCGCCGAAAAGTGACCCGGCTTCTGGCACGTATAACACACGCGCGCTTGCCTCGTCTCGAACCGCTTTCTGCGTTCGGCTTCGGCTGCCGCCGTCTCCTTAGGTTCGGTCGGACTGCTTTCACTCGCATCCGCACTACGTGTGTTCCCCTTTGCTCTCATGGGTGTGAACTTCGGCCTCTCAAACTTGGAGCCAAATTCACCTTTTTGACCGTCCTTAGCTCCGCGAGCCCGACGCGTCACAAACTCCTCGGCTAGCTCGGCGGCTTTAGCCACCGTACAAACGCCTGGCCTATCCAAGACCCAGTACCGCACGTTCTCAGGTAACCGACTATAAAACTGTTCCAGCCCGAAACACTGCAGAACTTTCTCGTGGTCACCAAACGCTTTCTCTTCTTTGAGCCACTCCTGCATGTTTGACATAAGCCTGTAGGCAAACTCTGTATATGACTCACTTTTGCCTTTCTCATTTTCCCGAAACTTCCGACGGAACGCCTCCGCTGACAGCCTGTACGTTTTTAGCAGACTCGATTTCACTTTGTCGAAATCCTCTGCCTCCTCTCTCTTCAAGCGAGCGACTACGTCGGCCGCCTCGCCGGGTAACAAAGTGAGCAAGCGCTGTGGCCACGTTTCCCGAGAGAACACCTGCTTCTCGCACGTTCGCTCGAAGTTAACCAGGAACAAACCAATGTCCTCTCCAAGCTTAAACGGCCGCATCAGGTCAGTCATATTGAACAATACTCGTTCTCCTGCACCGTGTGCCTGACTTCCATTACGAGCGCGTTCCATCTCAATCTCGAGACGCTTCATTTCCAAAACGTGTTGACGGTCGCGCTCTTCTTTTTTCTCTTGTTGCTCTCGCTCTTTTTGTTCTTTAAGTTCGCTCTCCTGTCTTTTTGCCGTCTCCCTCTCCTCAATGGTCTCAAGGCATTCCGACAGCTCGTCATCCTCAGCTTCTAACTCCAGAATAGCCCTTAGCAGTTCTGGTTTTCTGAGTTTGTCAGAGACATCCAGACCCAACTCTCTTGCAAGCTCCAGCAATTTCGGTTTGCGCAACGACTTCAAATCCATGGCTGCTCTGAATGCTGCTTTCTCTACTGCCTACTATTGTCTTGCCGCAAACTAACCCGGCAGCAACGACAACCACAATTACCAGCTCTGTTTCTGACACTAACAAAAGCCCGGCAAAACTCAGAAGAAGAAAGTCCCGCACTCACCAAACCTCGCAGCCAAGAATTCAGCGCAGTCGTTCCGCTGCAGGCAACCAGTCATCACACAGGGCTCGTTGCACTGCTCCCGGATGGTCGTTGTGCTGCTCAGCATACAGTCAACTGCATATCTTCGCTGCTGGCCTCCGTTGTCGCGATCTCACCGCTGACAACCAGCTGTTGGAACCTCAGTGCTGACGCCCGTTGTTGCAAATGGGTTGCAAGCCCCAAGGGTAGCGTTGGCCTGGCGGCCTGGGGCACAACTGGAAGCATCCGAAGGTCCGAGCAAAGCATGAGTCGACTGGTAACAGAACAACTTGTTTATTCTAGCATCGCAAAAGAGCGGCCGGTCAGGTCGACCGAAGTGGAGAGACGGGAGAGCACGTTACTCAACAGAAGAAATCGGAGCCTCTCTGGGCGTCCGGGGGCAGCTGCTTTTATACTCTCGCAGTTGAGGGCAAGAAGGAACGCCTCGATAGACGCACACGTGACGGCGCCGCTCGGAAACGTTGGGACGAGTAGGTAACGCATCCGCCGGGCCGGTAAGACCTCCTCGCTTCACAGTTGGGGGAGCTCCTCTCCCCGGCTGCCGCGCTTTGACAAGCGTGGGCACCAACATGCACGCACACACACACGCGCACACGAAAACACGTGGCATTGGAACATGCCTGGACGCGCTTGGCGGGGTGGCGTAGCAGCGGCGCCGAACGGGCCAAAATGTCCGCCGCTTTGAACGAAGCCCCGGCGTCCGTTGCATCCGCGCCGGCTATACCGCGCGTTGTAGGCGAAACGTAACAGCGATAAGCCGCATAACGTATGTTGCCCCCTACCTGAGATGGATCGGATCCGAAAAAAACAAAGTCGAATGCATGATCCGAAAGGCTTTCAAGAGGGCGGTCGGCGTTCCACTCAACGCGAGCACCGACAAGTTTCTAGAGCTCGGAGTTCACAACTCCCTTAACGAGTTAATCGAGGCGCATGACGTTGCGCAATACGAACGATTATCGAGGTCAAAGGCAGGTCGATGCATCCTCGAGTCGCTCAGCATCGCGTACCACACTCAGCATGGAGAAAATACGGCGGTTCCCGCCTTTGTTCGCGACCACCTGATCATCCCGCCGCTTCCCAAGAACATGCACCCGACGCACCACGCCGGGAGACGCAACAAACGAGCAAGTGACCTTCAGAAGAAGTTGGGTAACAGCAACGAGGCGGTGTACGTAGACGCGGCGCGATATGGAGGAGGGAGAAGCGCACACGCGATAGCGGGTGTAGACCGCTCGGGTAAGTGCCTCGCGAGCGCCACGGGACACACGGAGGCGGCTGAAGAAGCCGCGATAGCCCTAGCACTCGTCTCGGTGCCGAACGCTGCGATCGTGATCAGCGACTCGCAGGCGGCAATCCGCGGCTTCGCGCGCGGTCGTGTCTCGCGGAAAGCGGCCCGCATACTCCAAATTTCTGACGACGGCGACTCGTCATCGCCCTCGCAACCCCAAAATTCTACGGTCTTCCCCCTCTGGACCCCGGCACACACCGATGTTCAGCTCGCGGGCAACGAGGCGGCCCACCCCACGGCTCGAGGTCTCACACGCCGAGCCGCCGCTTATTATGTGGCCGCCTCCGCCCCCGGGAGCGGGGCATCGGATCTGCCGGATCGCGACACTGCAACAGAAACACAGCAACAAGAAACACACTGGGCGTGGGGCGATCGCCTAACCACGTTCAGAGGCCTCACCGAACACTACAGACTCGGAAGACGCACATTCCCGCCACCGCACGATAAACTGAACAGGAACGAGGCCGTAACTTTACGCTTGGTCCAGACACACACCTACCCTAGCCCCGCTATCTTACACCACTGCTATCCGCGTTTATATCCAACAGACACGTGTAAAACATGCGGACAGAAAGCAACACTGCGACACATGCTGTGGGAGTGTGCCGGCAACGACGGTAATCAAACTAGCTCCGTTCGCGACGCGTCCATAATCATGGCCGTTGCCAGAGTAGGAGAAGCCTCGAGCTCGCTTCTTCCCGACGTCGCCCCGGATGCGGGAGCCGCCGGGGACCTTCTCCGTAGGCGTCGCTGCCGCTGGGAGGTGGCTATCAGAAGTTCAGAGCTGGCAGACCAGCTCTGGGCCGTCCGGCAAGCCGAAGATGCCACTCAAGTCCAAGGACTTCGAGCCGTCACCTGAAGCCACCACAGCAAGAACTGCCGGACTATTCTTTAATAAAGTTTCTTCTTCTTCTTCTTCTTTGCTGGCACGACGTCATTGGCTTCGAAGAACTCTTGGACGTGCTCCACGTAAGCAGGCCAGGTGTTGCCTTCCCTCTCGAACACTTCGATCCTACCGAAGGTAGGCATGGTTGTTCATGCAGTTCGGTGCATCCTTGTCGCCAGTTTGTCACATGTACAGCCGGAAGAAGTGGAGCCAAGACCCATGCTCACAGCGAACACAAAACAAGTTTTTATTGCTTCATTCAAACTACCCCAGCCTTGCTCTCATCATACCTGGCCCTGGCGCCATTAAGCATCAAATATTCATTCATATGCTCTTGTCACTCCCTCTTCTGCTCGCAGCAGTAGGTGGCACTAGTAGCCAGTGGCGCAAGCAGCACAACACTAACAATTGTCACAGGCAGGTACCAGGCCTTCATGAAGTGCTTACAAAAGCACGGATGGAGGTCTGGTTCCATCTCACCCAAGAGTGGCGTCGTTTAGCGACAAGCTTCTCGAAGTGCAAGCTCGCCGTGCTATGATTTTTGACGATTCAAATGGAAAGCTCTCTATTAATTTATGATGCATGCGTCTAAGGTCTCCAGACTTGGCCATGTGTGCCAGTCGATCCATATGTTTTTGTTCATTTTAATGGAACCCAGAGCCAAAACTGGTCAGGGCGCACCCTCGTGCAGCCGCGCTGCACCGTGGATGGCTTTGGTGATCTCCATGGTTGTCTTCTTTGACCTCTTCTGTGTTGAGGCAATCTGAGGATCTGTCGAGCTCATGTTCCGTAAGACCGACATGGCTGTTTATGTGGTGAGCGCAGTAGCTCAGTTCATGCTGCTCCACAGCAGTCCCCCGTTGGTCTGAACCAAAGCCAGTCAACCCGGGTTGAGGAGGAGCGCCGGGGTCAATGTACTGAATGATGCTGGTTTGTTGAGTACATGAAAGCTCTGGGATGCAGTAGCTATGGGTACCAAGGCCGCTTCCTATCTGACGTGGTTTTTTGTACAGGTTGGTTCATGTTCTTTATTCTAAACGAACCAGTAGTCTATGTTTGCTGCTCGTACCATGCCCACTAACTTTCTTCATGATTATTGCGGATTGATTTTCAGGTGCAATGTTGCTTATTTGTTACGGCGACATCAAACTTAATCCTGGGCCTCCTAAATCAGACCCTAACCACAATGGAGGCATACTAGCTGTAATAGCTACTCTCACCAACACTACGAAATCCAGTCACGCTGAAATAATGGCCTCGCTTAACGAGGTCAAAGCTAAGCAGAAGGTTCTAGAAGACTGCATTACCAATCTGAGTGCTAGACTGTCAGCCATGGAAGATAAATTGTTAGGACAATAGAGGAACTTCGTGACAATGCCGACATACACCACAATGTTTTAGACGCTATCAAAGACGTAGAATTATCTTGGTTTCCGACGGTATAGTTGACAATCCGAATGAGACGTGGGCAAGAGTGGAGGAAACTCTACGTAAAGATTTTTAGAAAAATTTTGCGCTGCAACTTCCCATAGAAGCTATGCACATGAACCTTGCTTAGGCACTTACCTTTCAAACAAAAACTGTCCGCTAATCGTGCAATTTCCCTCTTTTAAGCTTAAAGATTCAATATTTTCATGGAAATCTAAACTTAAGGGGACTGGAATTGCTGTTCATAAAGACTACTGTAAGGCTACTAGGCTTTTGCACAGCAGATTAACTGATTTAGGTAAAAAAAGTGGACAGAAATTTGCTGTAAAATACAATAAGCTCTACATAAACAAACCGTTACATGCACTGCTTATTCAAAGACAGGATTTGTGATATGAAAACACAGAATATGCCAGCTGTAAGTAGTGGGCCTGGTGCCTCTTCAGCCCAAGCTACTAGCTCTGCCTAGCAAACGGCTGCTGCTGAGGTAAAATGTACCCATGATTTTAATTTCTTTTGACAAATATAAAAAGTATCCTAAAGAAATGCAATATCCTTTGCTCTTTGACACTTCATGCGCTGATGTCATCGTCTTGACCGAAACATGGCTATCTGCCAAGATCGACAGCTACAAGCGCTTTACTTGCAACAAGTGATTATATGGAGTTTGTAGCACACTACTATGTGCCACAATGATCCGGTCACAATTGACGAGGACAAGGTCACGCCCAGTACACTCACGGTGTGCAAGCAGTGCAAGCGGCGGAATCAAGCTTTCGCCTGATTGAGCAGGTTTGGCTAAAAATATAATTTGTGGACATCAGGCACCAGCGTCTGTCTGGTTTTTCTTCACCCACAAATTGGTGACCCGGAAGTGACTCGCGGTGACTCTTCCACCAGCACCGCTGAGCTTACGTTTGGCACCAATCTACTAATCCCTTGCCAATTTTTCGACTTGTCCACCATACCTGCTGATGTTTCCAACTACTCTTGCTGTCTACACAACACCATGCATACGGTCGTTCTCCTTCAACGACGTTCTTCCCGGCATGTATACGTCAACCCTGGCCTTGAGAACTGCACGCATGTTTTTGTGTGCCACGACGCTGTGTGTCCTCCCTTACAGCCCCAGTACGATGGTCCGCTAAAAGTACTCGAGCGTGCACCTAAACACTTTCCATTGCTCATCAACGGCCGGGAAGATATGTCTCCGTCGACTGCCTGAAGCCTGCCAACTTGGAATGTGACGCTTTAGCCACTTCTGCTGTCACACTCTCTACTGACCAGGCCAGTCCTACTCAACGCATGTTTCATACCTCCGCCATCTATGCTTTGCCATTTGTCCAGCTCACTGCTTCCTCGCTAGAAGGGGGGCCCTGTAGCACACTAGTATGTGCCACAATAGTCCGGTCACAAAAGACAATGAGGACGCACCCAGGACATGCCCAGCACACTTGACAGTGCATAAGCAGCGGAATCGGCGTAATCAAGCTTCCGCCTGATTGAGCGGGCTCGGCTAAAAATATAATCTGGGGACACCAGGCATCAGCATCTGTCTGGTTTTTCTTCACCCACAAGCTTATAGGCACGATCACTGTGATCGTTCTGTTGGCCACATTTTGATAGCAGTATCTCACAATTTAGATTCTTAGGAGATCCCAGTGCAAACACCCACTGATCTGATCAGTACATGTATTTGCCTGAATCGCAAAGATATGGTTTTCTGTGCTTATTATCAGCCCCAAATTCTTCTACTACTTCATGCGATGACTTGCATGATTGCCTAAACAAAATTTTCGTCCGATTTACAAATGCACCACTGTTCCTTCTCGGTGAGTTTAATTTTCCTGGTATTGTGTGGTCCCGTTCTTCTCATACAACTACTAAAGGCTTTTCACAGTGTTCTACTTTTGTTGATTTGTGTTCCACATCTAATCTTACCCAACCGGTTAACAAACCCACTCGTGTCACATCGTTATCAGCAAATATACTTGATCTAGTACTAACCACGTCTCCGCATGCTATCTTGTCTAACAGTTTTACCAGGGTTAAGTGACTATTCAGCGACACATTTTACCATGCCCCTATTATATTGTTTGAAGGGGTGGGGTGAATACAAATTTATTCGTAACTATAACAGAGTGGACTTCCAAACCATTAACATTGAGCTACAAACCTTCTCATGCAGGTGTCTACTTCCCAAAGTTATGGGAAAGAACCATTGAAGAAAACTGGTTATTTCAAAATGCAGTGTCGGATCTTACAAACAAATACATACCCCTTCATGAATACCCAGCGCAAAGAAGTTGCTGTGGTTCAATGCATCTTTAAAGGGGCTTTTAAACAAAAAAAAAAGCAGTTCTTTGCAGTTGTAAAGTCACCCTCAATTTGCACAGCTGGTTTGCTTATCTAATTATCACTTCAGAGTATAAACAAGCCCTTCGAGATGGCAAACAGGAGTTTTTTTCACAGAATTATCAAATTTGTTGTCCACTAACCCTTGCAAGTTCTGGAATGTTGCAAGTATGCGGAAAGTGCATGATATATGGCTGAAATCTGACAGTGGCTCTTTTGTGCCAAACGATGAGTATTGTGATCTTTTAAACATTTTTTCTTTGTCCTTTAGTCATAAAATACTATCTACCTTTCCAAAGTTGTTTTTTGCTCTTTTGTCACAGACGCCTCTCTAGCCAAGTGCGTGGATTCCCATGTTCTGTGGTAATTGCTCCTTGTTTTCATTATAATTTTTCTACATAGTGACTTTGCTTTAGCCTTCAGCATTGAGACACGTGGCAATAGTAAACCCAGTTCCATTAACATATCCCGTTCTTTTTGTTTCTGCAGATTTAGCAGAATATGTTCGTAATCACCTGCGGTATTCTTGCTTTGGTTGCTCACATGTGACCATATCCAAGTCAACTGTGGAGTCGCATGGCGAGCCTTTGTGCATAAATAAGCTGGTTTCAGTGCAAATAAAAGAAGTTGTTAGTCAGTGCTTTTGATGTGGAGTTGAGTTTCTTTGTCTCCATCTCAGTTGCACTGCGCCTTTTGAATAGCTGTGAACCAACTCGCCCAAATCAAAGCTTTAAAGCTTGCTGGGAACCAATGGTATTGCCTCGATGCGGCGATTTTGTGTGCTCGTGCATTATACATGTGATGTGCAAGTGCTGCTATGATGGTTGGTTAAAATTGTACTGTGCGATTTATGTTCGGACGATATTGCGAGTACTGCGAAGACAGCTACGGCATTTCGCTTTACGACATTGCAGAGTCATGGGTGAGGTGTTGCAACCATTGGAACGGTCGCATCTCAATGGGAGCAGAATGCAAAAACGCCCCATAGGGTGCATAGGGTGCATGTTAAGGAACCGCAGGTGGCCGAACATTCCAGAGTACCTCCCCCACTACGGCATGCCTCATAAACAGATCATCGTTTTGGCATGTAAAATTCGAGAATTTAATTAGTTTTTTCACCCATTGCTTTAACGCGCCAATAGCCACTTTCGCAAAGGCTGTTGTATCCATAGAAGAGATGGCACGGCCACCTAGATTCAACGGTACGCGCCATTTGATTGCGGAGGCCATGGGAATGCCATCAACACACTTAGCAGGCTTGCTGATGCTCTGCTGCTACTGGATGGCACCATATTACATTATAGGAGAGTGAAAGGGCACCTTGAAGCTGCAAAAATTCGAATGGAGGGCAACTCTCACTTTGCTTGTACAGTTAAACCTCAATATAAGAAAGTCGGTGAAATTGACAATTTGATTTGTTATAGTGAAATTCGATCTTTTATGCAAACCAGTTTTCTTACATGGAAGGGGCCACTCTGTTTTCCGAATAATTGTGTAATCGAAAACAGAAAATTTGAATGAGAAAGAAGATAATTTTGCTAACTTTGAGAGCCAGGGACAAAAGATACGGTTTCATGCAGTGTTGACTATATCTTGTTCACACCAGCGGTACGAAGTTAAGCCAACACACTTTCGCGTCCACCGCATCCTCGCCCACAAAGGGATGACGCAGTCATGAAAGCGCCAGCAGCGGGAAGCGAATGTAAAGGTGAGGCACAGAGCCTAGACCACAAATGCTATTCTTTATTACTTTCCGAAGTAAAGTAATTGTTTAGAATTTCCATCATTTTTGTGTTCATGCGAGTGGATTCCTCCTGAAGTTTGAGCATCTTGTTCCTCATCTCCAGGTGCCTGCGATTGTCTTCAGCTGCCCGCCTTGCCGACTCCTTCTGAATTGCTACAAGTTGCCACAGGAAAGAGTTGGAGGCTCCTCTGCGGATGCTTCGCTTCACGGCAGCGTTGCTGACACCGTCCTCGTTGCTGCCATTGCTTTCTCTGGTCGTCACACCTGATGACTCCTGCGAGTCGCTAGTTGAGCTCAAAAAGTCGGCCATGTCTGACTCGCTCTCTCTGCTACCCAAACACTTCGCTTTGTCTGCGCCTTGGTCAAGCAATGGAGGTGCTTGAACTTCCTCTTGTTCTTCGGCCACCACTTTGATCTGTGAGCAAAAAAATGCAGAAAGAAAGCATGTAGGAAATTTTCTGACCAAGTTTCTTGCTAAAAAAGTTAACATGGAAACAGGCAAATATGTCAATTTTCTTTTAGCGAGGAAATGTAATTATTCATTGAGAGCCGCTGTTTTTGCTTGAAAAATCTTTTTAGGGGAGGCTAAAAATAAAAATTTTTGGCGGGAGATAGCGTGCCCTTGACGCACTCACTATCCCCTAGCATCACCAAAACAGACACTGCAGCCGTTGAGGTCATGACTGGAGCTACCATTTCGGTCGGGCATGTTTGTGCCGACCCACCATCTTCGACTTATCGGACAGAGGTCAATTTCAAGTTTATATAAATACAGTTTCGACCCATGTATGAGCAACAACCTGCAGCTTCGGTCGGGATCGAATTAACTGAAAAGTAAGATTAGCCGGAGTTAAAGCAACGAAAGTAAACTGTATTAAAGTGGCATTGCCTCATTAACAAAGACAACTGGAATCTAAAGAAAAATTGATAGACAAAGTGCACCATTTGAAAATTAATACTGGTTTCAATGCAAAAACAGAAAGAGCCACTGCAGCATGCACTGCTGCAAATACAATGGCAATAATGGCAGTGAGAATGCAAGAAGGAATTCATAAATTTGGCAAAGTCAAGTGAATTAGTGTGGTACTACTTGTGGCTAAAACCGATCTCAGATACAGAGTAAAAACAAATCACCACCACGCACCTTTTTCTCTTCCTATTTTTAAACATAAATTTAATTTTTATGCATTCTGTCTTACTGCTACTGAGTCAACGACTGAATTTTCGGAGGCCCAAATTTTCGGACATGCCTGATATTTCAGACGTCTTCGTGGCACAGCCATGAGCCCCATAGAATCAATGTATAAGGACATGTGAAGTTTTGGACGCTCGAACCCCCCACCGTCCAATCTTCCAGACTTTTTGACGCGACGGAAGGTCCTTTGGACCCTCGCGCAGCGCCCTTGCGAAGGAAATCGACTTGCAGCCGAAGCATATCACCGCTTTGAACCATAACAAGCCGAATCTAGCCGTCATACAACAATTTGGTCTGGCCACGCTGGCTATATTCATCGCTGCACTTCCACCTCCGGCAGAGTTTCCGGAGCGGCGCCATTTCGTTTGTTTGCGCAGGCCACATTTTGGTATGGTGTTCTAGAAGGGGGTAGTGGGCTCAGGAGCCGGAGCACCCTATGCATTGCAGCGAGGCGGCGAGTGTGGACGGGACGCGGATTTCGGTGGCGGCGCTGTAGTCGCGTGGGCTGGCTCCCTCCGCAGCTTCGCCATAGAATAAAGTGCTTCGCGCGCTTGTTCATGCGGGCTTGGTTCGCGACGTTGACTGTTTTTTGGTGTTTTAACCTGCCGTTCGAGTCTGTTTCGCGCGCAGTCGGCCGAACACGTGAGCAGTAGGAAGGTCGAAACGTCAACGGCAGCGATCCTGCTTCGCTCCCGGCTGTGAAGCAGGATGTAAGTGGAAAAAAGGAAAGCAGCCGTCGTTCACCGCGCCGAAAGATGAATAAACACAGCGAATTCGGGAAGGCAACTTGCACCGCCAAGACAAAAAACTCGACGAAACATGTGCGGTTTGTGTGCGAAACACGCTAAAAGAGTAGGTGGATATTTAAGCGATTCAACTGCAGATGGCCTAAGGGTTACGATATCTATAGCACGCTATCACTGCTGGATTATCTTGTCAGCCAGGGATTTAGGTATGTTATGACATACAGGTTAAGCCAGGATTCGCTGGAAAACTTTTTCGGTATAGTCAGGCAATCATGTGGGTCTAATGTCCACCCAACACCAACGCAGTTTCTAATTGTCGTTAATTGCCTATCATTTTATAACCTTGCGAAAATAGTACGCTCAGGCAATGCTGACCTTAATGGAGCTAGTGGAGAAATGAGCTCTCTCCTGAGTGCGCAAGATGCTCCAGCTCGATAAGCCAGGGCTGCTGCAATCGACCATCTCATTGAGGAAGGAAACCTTCAGCCGAGCGCATGCTTCGAAGTATTCCTGCTGAGCACAGAGAGTTGGTGGAGCAGAAGAGCGACGACCGTCTAATACATTACATGGCAGGATATGTTGCTCGAAAGTTTCTGAAGTGTTATGACTGCATGTCTTGCAAGGCCTTTCTTATGGAAACCCCCAATACGGAAAGCAGAAACTCTGAGTTCACTGTGACATGCGACAAGGGAGGGTTGTTATATCCTTCGCTGGAGCTTTTCAGGGCAGTGAAGAAGTTGGAGGACATCTTCACTGTGTTCTTCAGCCGAGAGAAACTCTGCAGTGACAGCATAGTGGATGTAATGTTGCTAGTGAAGGAGAACTTCGGCTATGCCTTAGGCTGCAGCCAGCACTAAGATACGCTCACAACAGAGTTGACAAAGTTCTATGTGCTGACCAGGCTGCACTTCTATGTAAAATGGATCAACCAATCGAGACAGGAACGGCATAAAAAGAAATTGCATGCGAAGATAAGCCGTTCCTCATAGTGCCTCTCTCGTAGCAGCCATGCACTTTGAGAAAGGAGTAGCTGCCCATCTTTTGTACCAATAAAGAGTTGTTTGTGGCTACCACGAGTTCTCTTTATTTTGCTGTGTTACGAAATTTCGCTATCCCTGGTAACCACTACGACCGCATATAGTGGCATCACCATAGGATTAACTCCCTAGCTTTCAGTGGATATATGCTTTCGTAAACAAAATCGCAGTTAAAGGAATAAAACCTCATCATATCTGGCCTCTGTTCCGAATGTGTTAGTACACGCGCCACAATTGTTTGGCTCACTTGAACTTGTGAATGCAATTGGGTCCTGACCTTATAAAAAGTGTTAATGGCAAATGAATTAAGCAAATTACCCATTCACATATTTGCCTCTTCTACGGTGTTCGCGAGCTTTTAGTTTAGAAATCAGTCGCATCGTTGTGCGGCCGTTAGTCTGCACTCCTTGGGTCGGCTTTATTTTCACGCAAGCTTGAAGAACGTCCGTCTTTCCACCTTTCTCTGCGCCTTGTCTTAATTTCAGATGAAGTTTTCAGAAAACATGCTACGGAGCTGCGCGCTTTCTTTTTTCGGCATGACACGAAGCGCACACGTTGAAAATACTCAGTTTCGCGTTCCTTACAGGATGGATGGATGGATGGATGATTGTGGCTCAACCCTTTGAATCGGGCGGCGGCGGCGCGTGCCACCTAGCCTTTAATGGTTCTATATACATGCATACCTATGTATTTACTCCTTTACTTTTGCGTTGATATTGTCCACCAATCAGATAGCCTCCATTTAGTTATTTCTACCTGTTCAAAGTCTATTCTACTTTCACTGTCTTTAAAACCCAAAGCTTTGAATAGTTCCCCGTTAGATTCAACTGCAGGGTGAAGTTGTTTACAAGCAAGTATCAGGTGTTCCGCCGTTTCCTCCTCCTCTCTACACGCCTCGCACACCAAATCTATCTCCTGGTATCTGGCTCGGTACGTTTTAGTCCTCAGTACACCTGTCCTGGCTTCGAACAACAATGAGCTTCCCTTAGAGTTATCGTAAATATTTTCTTTGGCTATTTCTTGCTTAAACGTCCTGTATGTCTCCAATGCCGATTTGGTTTGCATCTCTGTACTCCACATACCCCTCTCTGCCTCCTTAACCTTTTTCTTGACAGATGATTCCTTACTTGTTCCCCCGCTACTGCCCAAGTATTTGCTTGTCAATTTTCTAGTTCGCTTCCTCCACCTCGTGTCAACATTCCTCGTGTATAAGTAACTGAAAACCTTGCTAGCCCACCGAATTTTCCCCATTTTTCTCAATCGCTCCACAAATGCTATCTTGCTACTAGCCTCTCTGCCCTCGAAAGAAGACCATCCCAGATCCCCCTGCACTCCAAGATTTGGTGTCTTGCCATGTGCTCCCAGAGCGAGCCTACCCACACCACGTTGCCTAATTTCTAACTGTTGCCGGGTCTCTGTTCTAATACATAGAACTGCATTGGCAAAAGTCAGGCCTGGTACCATTACCCCCTTCCATATCCCTCGTACTACCTCGTACCTATTGTAGTTCCACAGTGCCCTACTCTTCATAATCGCTGCACTTCTGTTACCTTTAGTCGTTAGATATTTTTCGTACTCTGTCAGATACTCAATGCCATTATTTATCCACACCCCAAGGTACTTGTATTTATCGACTATCTCCAGCGTGGCCTCCTGTATCTTATGCTCGCCGCAACTGTTATCATTAAAAATCATGACTGCTGATTTTTCTTTGCTAAACTTCAAGCCTAACCTGTCTCCTTCTGTACCACATATGTCCATTAATTCCTGCAGATCTTCTGCATTGTCAGCCATTAATACAATATCATCCGCGTACATCAGTCCTGGTAATGACTGTTCAATCAATTTTCCTTGCTTGAGAAATGATAGGTTGAAGCCGAGTCCGCTTTGCTGTATTTTGGCCTCTAGACCTTGTAGGTACAGCATAAACATCAGAGGTGACAATGGGCACCCCTGCCTAAGCCCCCGCCGAATCATCACAGGCTCCGAAACCTGCTTTTCCCATTGTATAATCACCTGGTTACCTTTATAGATATCTTTTAAGAAATTGGTTACTCCATCTTGCACTCCTAAAGTTTCCAGAATGTCCCACAAGCCCTCTTGAAGTACACTGTCATAGGCTCCCTTGATGTCCAAAAAAGCCAGCCATAGGGGTCTGTGTTCCTTTCCAGCTATTTCAATGCACTGTGTTAGCGAGAACAGATTGTCTTCTAGCCTCCTATGCTTCCGGAACCCATTTTGTAGCTCTCCAAGTACCCCCTCCAAGTACAGCCCATGCTCTAGTGGCGCCATCTGGCGGCGTCGACGTGAGATGCCACACCCGCGGGCTCTCCCTGACCCCACTACTCCCTTCTAGTTCACTATAATTTTGGCTAGCGTGGTGTGTGGTTGTGCTTTTGTGTCAAGTGTGCTCTGCGATGCTAGGCCTAAGTGCTTCGACGCTCGTCAGTGAACTCCACTGTTCGCAACTTGAGGATTTCGCTTGCCTTTGATGGCCCCCACTCCGTCTTCGTCGTCCTTGCCGATGGCATCGAAGCACGGAAAGCAGTACCATCGGTTAACGATAGAGAAGAAAGCCGCCGTTATTAAGCAAGTCATGAGCGGCCGATTGCAGGCTGACGTGAGCAAGGAGTTCGGCATTTCTAAGCAAACAGTTTCGGATTTTCTCAAGAACAGGGGCACGATCTTGGAAGCGGCCGAAAAACCATCTGGTGCCCCAAAAAAGAATGCAAGCCAAAGTGTTCATCCAAAGCTTGAGGAAGCTCTCGTCGTGTGGCTTAATTCGATATCAAAGCGGTTGCCGGTCTTGGGCTGCATCTGGAAAGAAAATGCGGAAACTCTCACAGTTCAAATGGACATCGAGGATTTTAAATTTAGTGATGGATGGTTGAGGAACCTAAAACATCGGAATGACCTCAAGTTCAAGAATATGTGCGGTGAGAGCGGCACAGTCGACAGTGCAGTTATTGAGCAGTACCGCAACGGAAAACTTCAGTCTTTGTTGCAGCAGTTCTCTGCTGACAACGTTTTCAACTGCGACGAAAGTGGTTTGTTTTTTAATATGTTGCCGGAAAGAATGCTCGCTTTTGCTGGTGACCCATGCCATGGTGGCAAGCACAGTAAAGAACGGCTGACCATTCTCGTCGGCAGCAACATACACGTCTGGCAGCGAGAAGCTTCCCTTGTTAGTAATAAGGAAGTCAAAAAACCCGAGGCGCTTTAAAAGGGCAACGTTGCCAGTGTTGTACGAAGCCAACAGAAAGGCATGGGTGACTCAGCAGTTGTTCGAAAGTTACGTCCACAGGTTGGACAGGAAGTTTGACCTTCAGAACGGAAGTGTCGTGCTCTTCATTGACAACTGCACCGCTCATGGTCACATCAAGAATTTGATTTCTACTTTGCTTACAAGATTTAGATTTCTACTTTGCTTACAAGCTGAAAAGTCATTTCTATGTTGGTTTTACACTTCGGACACACAAAAACACCGTTCTTGCAGAGTGGACACATCATCACTTCCTGACAAAATTCCCCACCCGAAGAAGCCGCTGACTCGAGCAACATTCAAGGAATGCAAATTAAGCTTGCCGAAGCCGTAAGAATGACAATGTGTGCCTTGGGCCTCTCGAGCCCCACCAGCTCAGCATGCATCATTGTCTCGTGCAGCACCGATTCCCACAACACTTTGCATTACGTAGTTGTCAACTACAGTTGAGTCTGCCAAATTTTAGTGCACAGCTCTTAGGCACCCGTTCCTGCGGCGAGCATCGGCGTTGCCCTCGTAATCGAGCGAAGCAACACTGCAAAGGATGAAGTTGAATGCGGAGCGCAATGGGAGATGAAAGATGACGATGGCAAAGAGAGCATGAGGAGGAAAGCGGAAGAGGAGGGTATGGCAAAAGCGTGACAAGAAAAGTGTTGTGCCACGCAAGTCAGGCTTTGCAGCAACGATGGCTACGAGATTGCATCGGAGCAGCGCGCAACTTCTATATGGAAACAAAGCGCTGCATGACCGGAGGTCTGTCTGTGACGGCTGTTGTGAATCGCACCCAGACGTCACCCACGCACTGTTTCTTGTGATCTCTCAATTGGCGAGGCAGTCGGGCCTCACATCATTCCGTTTGCAACACGCTGCACGAGACAAACTGTCCGCACCCGCCAATATCTCGCGAGCTGAAAACATGTATACAGCTGCACTCAAATTTACATTAGGGAGTCTCGTAATCATCGCTTAATCTTTTTTTAGTGACCTTAGATTGTACGCTATGCTGGTGAGCACTTTTCTTCTTTCTTTTCCAAAACTTATCAATGACATTCTATGGACACAGTAAGTGCAATGTAATGTGCACACGCACCACGGCGTAATATATATGTTAGCAGTTTTCTTTGCAAGTCAGACTTCTTATGTACAGGTCAGTCCATTGTTAGGGGGAACACACAAGCGTGTGGCACATGCTCCACATAGCAGCATGTACAGGAAGCGGCAAAAACCAAGTGCACACGAAAAACCACCTTGGGGCGTCATCTGCTGCTGAACCTCCACCGTTTCACCTTCCCACAGCATGAGGCTGTTTGGCTGGGCAACTGCACACCTTGAGCCGCGGTTGCGATGAACGTGATTTAAAGCAAAAAGTTGCGCTCGACCTGCAGCCACCTAGTTGCTAAGAGCATGGAAATGATTGAGCTTTCAGAACATTCTCGGTGGCAGCAAGCCCTATTTTTCTGCTGGAAGCTTTGCATCTGGATGTTATTGCACATCATAGTCATACCAAAACACATTCATTTTGTGAATGAAGCACGCCGTATGACTCCGTGAAGAGCACGCCACAATTTGTTTTCGGCATGTTTCAGTGATGTCTGGCTACGTCGCGCTCACTCTGCCGAGTTGCCAATGGTGTTATGAATGTGTTTCCGTCTGTGGAGCGCTCGCGTGAGCCACAGCACAGCAATGTTTTTGGTTTGTACAAAAATGCAGTCTCAAAAACAAAATATTTCTGCTGCTGTTCATTCGCATTTCTACAACACTGTAGTAGAAATGAGTGCACTTATGTGCTTCTTTTTTTAATTCATTATTAAATGGTTTTCTCATGATGTGTTATTGCATGGCAGGGCCGCCGTGTGCGAGCAAGGCGGTGGGGTGGTTCGGCAATATACGACACGCAGCATGCACTGCCCCTGTGTGATCCTGCGCATGTGCTTGGTTTTCGCTACTGTACATGGCGCTGCACTAAGCATGAGCCATGCACCTGTGTGTTCCCTCTAATAGTGGACCCATCCGTAGAAGCTACCTATAGTTAGTATTTTCTACTGTAATTCCTATTCATCCAGCAGCGTTGCTATACGTTGAGTTGCACACCATTTCCTTGGATTAACTGTTCACCTGTACTGAAAGCATGCATGTTTATGCACATGTCCGATATATTGCCACACATGTACTTATTTTCATTGTGCGACACGTTTCACCGCATAACAAATGTTATCACACAGCGCAGGACGCGCTTGCATGTGTGGGAAGTTTCTGGAATGTTATCGATGGTCCCATCCACTGTCTGTGACTGAACCTTGTGTAATATGATTGCATGTGTGCGTGACTCAAATAATGTAGAACTTTGTGGAAGGCGTGCGGGTCCTAGCGATTAGTCTGGAACATTCGACGATTGATGCACAAAAGCCGACACACTTGACCCGTTGATCAGATTTTCGACGATCGCCGACTGTGTTCGCCGCTGTCGCCGTTCTTTGAGTGTAACATGTTTTTGAGGGCACAAGTTCGCCCAATAATACACTAGTTTCGTTTTTCTCAGTTTGGCTGCTTTCTTCGCAGTCACTACCCCGTGACATCCGGTGGAGGTGCTTGTGCGTTCATGTACCGAACGCCCCTGCAAACCCGCCGGAATCCAAGCCCGAAGCCCGAGCACAAAACCAACATCACCCAAGACCAGCGTGTTAGCCACAGACTGCAAGGACTGCCCCCAGAGCACCGACTTCTACCTGAGACGACAAAGAAGATCGTGGCCAAGACAACCTCAATGGCTGCCCCAGCGTCCCCCATTATCCTGCAACAACCTTGGGACCCACCGACCTTCCACGGAGCAGCTACTGGGGACCCGGAATCCTGACTGGAGACCTACGAACGAATCGCTACTTTCAACAACTGGGACTCCGACGACAAGCTGCGGCATGTGTACTTCGCCCTAGAAGACGCCGCCAGAATGTGGTCTGATAACCGGGAGTTGACCATGACAACATGGGACCTGTTCCGTAGCGGCGTCCTGCGCACCTTTACGAGCGTTGTGCGCAAGGAAAGGCCCGAAGCCATGCTGGATGCCCGAGTGCAGCTACCTAACAAGAATGTTGCCATATTCACGGAAGAAATGAACCGTCTGTTCTGCCACGCCGACCCGAATATACCCGAGGAGAAGAAAGTCCGCCTTCTTATGCGTAGTGTGAAGGAAGAACTTTTCGGCGCAATAACACGCAGCTCACCGAAGACCGTAGAAGGGTTTCTTGGCGAGGCCACCAGCATCGAGAAGACACTCGAAATGGGGAACCGGCAATTCAACCGCCGCACAAACTCTACCAACTACACAGGGATTCAATCGCTAACCACCGACGATCTCTCAGAGCGGTCGTACGGGAAGAGCTGCAGAAGTTGTACCCTAGGTCGCACCCTCAATTAGCCTCAATTGCCGAAATCATCAAAGATGAGCTTGAGTGATCCCTTGGAGTTCCTGAGGTGCAACCAGAATCACCGCAGCCCTAGCCGGAAGCACACACCGCCGCCCGCGGCCAAGGCCCCACCTGCACGACTGCGCCAGGGAACTTTAATGCCACAATTCCATCGTCCAGCGCCGGTACGCGAGGAAGACGGACATTTGGCGCGCTCCTGACCACCGCCCATTGTGCTACCACAGCAGAGAAGCAGGTCACATCTACCGCCGATGCCCATACCGGGAAATGGGACTGCAAGGGTTTGCCGTTAACGTGCCGCAACCACAGCTTAAGAGCTCGCGATATCGCCGACTACCTTGCCGCCACTCAGTGGAGCGCCCGATGACCATCCCGTTCGCCGTCACCAGGCCGCTACCTGTCGCCACAGCGCTGACCATACACTGGCCCAGCCCGGGGCCGGTCTGCGAGCCCATATCCAGAAAACTAAAAGCAGCAACCGATGAAGGTGCGGTTGCTGTTTGTCGAAATGACGAAGATCCTCCGCCGTCAACGAAGACGCCGAAGAGACCATCTCGACAACATAATAACGACACGCCGTTGTCCCGACGAAGTCAGGAAGCCAAGACTACACCGACAAAAGACGACTTGACGACGCAACGTTCCAGCTTCAGTTCTACACGACGCAGCCGTGATCCCACGCCGAGGCCTAACTGCAACGCCAGACAAAGAACCACCGACCTCCACGTGCTTCTCGACGGCCACGCAGTTACCGCCTTAGTGGACACAGAGGCCGATTACTGCGTAATGAGTGGACACATCGCCGCCCAGTTGAAGAAAGTGAAAACTGCATGGGAAGGCCCTGAAATTCAGAGCGCCGCAGGACACCTCATCACACCGACTGGAATCTCCACGGCAAGAATTATCGTTCATGACCGGACTTAGCCTGCCAACTTCGTTATCCTCCAACAGTATTCATGTGATGTCATTCTCGGCATGGATTTCCTGAACCAACATGGCGCAATCATCGACCTGAAGTCGAAGTCGATAACACTGTTGGAAGATCGAGCGATACCGCCGGAGAGCTCTCGTAGTCACTATGCCTTAAGCGTGTTCAAAAGTCAAGTCAGCATCCCGCCTCGCTACAGCATTGTCATTTCCGTCGGCACCAAAACACCTGCCGACATAGAAGGCGTCATAGAGGGTGACCAACGTCTACTGCTACACCGTGAAATTTGCATCGCAAGAGGGGTCGCTCGACTGCATGGAGGAAAAACTGAAGTGTTGCTGACAAACTTCAGCCAGGAGTTAAAGCACATCAACAAGGGCACGACGATCACGTACATTGAGGAAATTCTGGAAAACAGTAATGCGTTTGTCCTCTTGGATTCCGCCGCATCTACCCCGACGACCATGGTTCCCGAACTAGACTACGACATTAATCCAAGTCTCCGCATGATTAAGCAACAGCAGCTCAAAAGTCTGCTCCGACGATACAAAGGCTGCTTTTCGACGTCATCGAGGATTCTACAAACACCAGTCGCCAAGCATTGCATAATCACTGAGGAGTGCACTCGACCACTTCGCCAGAGCTCTTACCAAGTTTCACCGCGAGAACATGAAGCTATAAGAGAACAAGTCGACGAAATGCTGCGCGACGACATCATCCAGTCGTCGAAAAGCCCGTGGGCATCCCCTGTTGTCCTGGTGAAGAAAAAGGATGGAACCTTACGTTTCTGCGTCGATTATCGTCGACTGAACAAGATCACAAAGAAGGGTGTATACCCCCTACCACGGATAGACGACGCATTAGATCGGCTCTGCAATGCAAAATACTTCTCATCGATGGATCTCAAGTCTGGCTACTGGCAAATAGAAGTCGACAAGAGAGATTGCGAAAAGACCGCCTTTATCACGCCAGACGGCCTCTACGAGTTCAAGGTCATGCCATTCGGACTGTGCTCAGCGCCTGCAACGTTCAAGCACGTCATGGACACGGTGTTAGCAGGATTGAAGTGCCAAACCTGTCTTGTTTACTTGGATGACGTTGTTGTCTTCGCCGGAAATTTTGACGATCAATCACCTCAGGCGGCTTGCGACAGTATTAGAGGCCATCAAGTCATCAGGGCTCACTCTGAAGCCGCAAAAGTGCCGCTTCGCTTACGATGACCTTCTGTTCCTAGGCTACGTCATCAGCAAGTCTGGAGTCCGGCCCAACCCATAGAAGACAGCTGCCATCGCAAAGTTCCCGCAGCCCATCGACAAGAAGGCAGTGCGTAGATTGCTTGGCATGTGTGCCTACTACAGGCGATTTGTCAAGGACTTTTCACGCATTGCTGAGCCGCTGACACAGCAAACTAAATGTGAAGTCGAGTTCAAGTGGGAAATGCCGCAGGCTGACGCATTTCAAGAACTCAAACGACGCATGCAGTCGCCGCCCGTACTTGCGCACTTCAACGAGCACGCCAATACCAAAATCCACACTGACGCCAGTAGCCTAGGCCTCGGTGCCGTCCTAGTCCAGAGAAAAGATGTACATGAACACGTGATAGCCTACGCTAGCCAGTCGTCAAAAGCGGAAGGCAATTATTCTACAACCGAAAAGGAATGCCTCACCATCGTTTGGGCTACAGCGAAATTTCGCCCTTACCTATATGGCAGATCATTCAAAGTCGTCAGCGACCATCACGCCTTGTGTTGGCTAGCGAATTTAAAGAATCCTTCAGGACAGCTGGCGCGGTGGAGCCTAAAACTGCAAGAATATGATATCACTGTAACCTATAAGTCCGGACGAAAACACTGATGCCGATTGCCTATCACGCGCCCCCATTGACTCGCCGTCGCAAGATGACGAAGATGACGACGCCTTCTTTGGCATTTTAAGCACGGAAGACTTCGCTGAACAGCAGCAAGCAGACGCGGAGTTGAAAAACCTCGTCGAGTATTTGGAAGGGCACACCGACATTGCCCTTACGGCATTTAGGCACGGGTTGTCTTCGTTCTCACTTCAAAACAACCTACTCGTCAAGAACTTCTCACCAGTACGCGCCAACAACCTTCTTGTTGTCCCGTCAGGACTGCGTCCAGAAGTATTGCACACCCTACATGACGATCCGACCACTGGACACCTCGGATTTTCCCGGACACTAGCGAGGATACAGGAAAGGTATTATTGGCCGCGCCTGACCGCCGACATCACCCGTAATGTCAGAACATGCTGAGACTGTCAGCGACGCAAGACACCACCGACAAGGCCAGCTGGATTACTACAGCCAATCGAGCCTCCTTGCCGACCGTTCCAGCAGATCGGGACAGACTTGTTGGGACCCTTTCTGACGTCAACAACCGGAAATAAGTAGATCGTCGTGGCGGCGGACTACCTCACCTACCGCTTCGCTGAAAATAAAGCACTGCCCAAAGGTAGCGCAGCCAAAGTGGCGAAATTCTTTGGCGAAAACATCCTGCTGCAACATGACGACCCAGAAGTTCTCATCACCGACAGAGGAACGGCCTTTACAGCGGAGCTCACCCAAGCCATTCTGCAATACAGTCAGACAAGGCACAGGAAGACAACGGCCTACCACCCACAGACGAATGGTCTTACGGAGCGGCTGAATAAGACCCTCGCCGACATGCTAGCAATGGACGTCGACATCGAACACAAGACCTGGGATGCCGTCCTGCCGTACGTAACATTCGCTTACAACACGGCGGTGCAAGAAACAACACAGATCACGCCGTTCAAGCTGGTTTACGGCAGGAACCCGGCGACAACGCTCGACGCCATGCTGTTGCACGTCTCTGACGAAGAGAATCTTGCGTCGCTACCTATTTCCAACGTGCCGAAGAAGCCCGACAGCTCGCCCGCCTGCGGATCAAAATACCAGCAGGGGACTGACAGCCGACACTACAACCTCCAACGACGCTTTGTCGAATACCAGCCCGGCCACCGTGTTTGGATACGGACCCCGATACGCCGACGAGGACTCAGTGAGAAAGCACTGCGACGCTATTTCGGACTCTACAAGGTCGTCCGACGTATTGGCACACTGGACTATGAGGTCGTGCCAGATGGCATTTCGCATTCACAGCGGTGCCGCGCACGATCTGAAGTGGTCCACGTGGTGCGTCTTAAACCCTTTTACGGACGCTGACGAACTTCCTTATTTTGTTGTTTTCAGTGCTATGAGTGCTTTTCTTTATCACTTTCGTTTGTTTGCAGCATCGGGTTGATGCTTTCTTTAAGAGGGGGGTATTGACACGTGTACTTATCTTCATCGGGCGACACGTTTCACCGCCTAACAAATGTTATCGCACAGCGCAGGACGCGCTTGCATGTGTGGGAAGTTTCTGGAATGTTATCGATGGTTCCATCCACTGTCTGTGACTGAACCTTGTGTAATCTGATTGCATGTGTGCGCGACGTGAATAATGTAGAACTTTGTGGAAGCGCGGGTCCCAGCGATTAGTCTGGCACATTCGACGATTGATGTATAAAAGCCGACGCGCTTGACCCGTTGATCAGATTTTCGCCAATCGCCGACTGTATTCGCCGCTGCCGCCATTCTTTGAGTGTAACCTGTTTTCGAGGGCACAAGTTCGCCCAATAAAACGCTAGTTTCGTCTTTCTCAGTTTGGCTG
The DNA here is from genome assembly GCF_050947875.1 of Dermacentor variabilis. Lineage (NCBI taxonomy): Eukaryota > Metazoa > Arthropoda > Arachnida > Ixodida > Ixodidae > Dermacentor > Dermacentor variabilis. The sequence goes on along the minus strand of NC_134575.1, from coordinate 144,488,567 downwards.
CTTTCTTCACAGTCACTACCACATGACAGTATGTTCGCACCTAAAACTACAATTTCTGCTAAATAGCCAAGATGAAGCAGTCATGTTAGCTGTTACATGTTAGAGCGAATGAAATGCTTATTCAGCTATTTTATTGCATGAAAATTAGAGTGGAAGATGTATGTATACGACAATGATACTGCCCTCCTTGCAAGACCCATGAAAGCAAAGTTTCTGCCAATACTACCACAAGGTGTTACAGGTGTAAATATAGAAATTAATGCTTCACAATTGCACTAACTTGTTTTAACTCTCTATACTTTTCAACAAAATGCCGATGATGGGCTAGGCGTGAAGAGTCAAGACTCACCTCCACATTCTGATCCATGAGCTGATCGTCATCACTGGCTGGCAGTGATCCAAGAAAACTGTGAAGTCGGATGGACCACTTTTGACCACTGGACACCCTTGCGCAGCCCATATGCTTCTCCTTCCTGGAAAGTGACAATATTCTATTGAGTCTCAGTGAGAACAAAAATCTTCATAAAATTGAATAAATATTGTCATCCAGACAGAGCTTTGATGGTGATTTAAAAAATATAATTACTTTTTAAATTGACAGAGTGGTTCCAGATATAATTAAAATTAATCACCTATTGTTTATCTGAACAATTGTAAGAAGAGTATCAGCCAGAATGTTTTAAAGTCATATGGCTGGATACTACAAAGTGTAAGCAACACAACTGTAGGACCACTTTTTTAATATTGCAGGTATTACCAATTTTACAGCAATTTGAAACTTGATCTCCAGACATGGCGATCATTTGGTCCAATTAGTAGCGAGATTTTAAAATCTACAAACGTGAAATTCAAAAATCTGCTCCTAGCATTGTGTAGAACACACATGTAGCTACATGCCGCTGTTAAAATTATGGTTCTATGTGCCCTGAAGACCGAGATAGCGGCAAGCTTAAAGAACACAAAAAATGAGATTCTGAGAAAACTAAAAAAAAACAAAATGCACTTATTTTTATAACAGATCACCACAAGATATTTGAATATATACAAGCGCTATTGCATTAGTAGCCTCCAGGAATGTAGTCTGTCTGGCTAGTGTCACTAGAGTCATGCCTCCTGAGCACCCGCTGCAAGTTTTCAGCAGATGCATGCTCAGCAGATGTAGCCAGCATCTCATTTGTCCCGGCAGCAGTGTCGTCAACGTGACCTAGTAGTTCCGATTTTCGGTCAGTAGCAGGAGTTGATACTAATGCTTAAAGTTTTCCTTGAGCTTCACTGTCAACACGCCGCAGAAATTCTGGCTGCAGAATAGTAGCATCGTGCCGAAACGTTGATGAAACGTGGCCGTTGCCAGGAGCGCTTCATGGGACTAGGCCTAGCACACCATCAGGATCTCCGGCGTCGCTCGACTGCGGGTGCAGGCGAGCTAAATATAGTCCAACGTAGAGCGAGCGTGAGCACATGTTACGTCACGTTGGCGAGAAGAACAGAGTCTACAGTTAGACCAATGGTTCGACACACTGGTGCAGCCAGCGTAACCGGACGCGGCCAACGGACTCAGGCCGACCTCAGAAACTCCACCGCTTTGGTGACAGAGGTAACTGGAGCCATCCATCAGGAGGGCGGGAAAGCAACTTTGGTTCCCTTGCACAGCCTCCTAGATCGGCGTGCACCGATCCATGAGGCCATGCCCTTTCTCCCCTCCTCTCAACTCCTCTCCCCTTGCCCTCCCTCGCAGCTCTCTCGCTTTCGACTGTCTCCGCACGCGCACGCCGGCAGCATGGTGCCAGCTTAGCCCGCTGCATGAAGTTTCATGTTTGGTTATCTGCTGTTATTGGGAAGCGGCGCTGCTGTGCATTGACCAACGTGGGCAGTTTCATCAGTTTTGTGGTCCTCAATAGCTGTGTGCTTGTGCTCCGTGACATTTCACCCGTTTCACGACTCGCACCGCTTGTGCATCGTGCAGTGGTACACGAATAGCTCAAAAACAAGCCCTGCAAGGTTCTTCTGGGTGCCTAAAGACAACAAGTGAGTGCGGAGACCCAAAGACATAAGGCACATGTACACAAACTTGGCCCTGTGCATGTGTGTGCTCCATGAGTCTCCAGACGTAACTGCACCTTGATTGTGCTACACTTCCGTCTTACCGGTAGAGAAAGTTGATGAATAGATGTTCCTCCTCATTGTCACCTGGTCTACAACTTATTTTTCTGTGCCAAGTCTCATTCTGCAACTTCATGCAGTAACTTGCCCAGCTTCCCATTCTGCCCTCAGTGCTTTTTCTGTGCGTCACCGTTGTACAAACGTACTAGTAACAGCTGAAAAATTACTGTTAGTGTTTATGTATTATCTCAGTAATTGCCGATAGAAAAACCGTGCAAACAATCTTCATGTGTAGGCATGACACGCTTTTTTTTTCTTCTGGAAAGCATGAGCATCGTAAGTGCCCTATATGCAGATTTTTGCAGTTCGTGTTGATTACACGAGTGCCCAGTAGTATGACTTAGTGCTTTAAGCGACGTAACTTTACTGCTAAGCGTTGCATGCGTGGTGAAAGAAAAGTCGTGTTGTTGGCTTATTTCACCTGGTCTTTGATTGAAGAATAGGCATTTCTGCTGACGTTTTCATGTGCTGCTGCAAAAGCTGACTACCTTCTGCTCCCCTTGCCATCGTTACTCAAGTTGTGGCCGAGTGAAAAATAATGTGATAATGTGTATTTCCGTTTTTAGTACAATTTTATTTTTGTTCTGCCATGTCTTTTTCATTTTGTTCAGTAGTAAGGAACATGTCACGTATTTCATATACCTTTGTGCAGGTTTATAAGTTCTTGTTTTGTTTTTTTGTATGGCGGTCAATAAATCAATCTTAGCATTTTATTCTATTTTCTAGGTATTTTGTGTGTGATTGTTCTTGCCACTACCAGTGAATTTTCCCTTTCTTTAGTTGTCATGACTATGTCATACATGTTGTCCAGTTTTTTTGCAATATCTCGGTGAGTATATCAGAAGCTCGCAGTGCACATATCAGAAGCTCTTCTACACTTTAGTCTTTCAGGCAATATATAAATATCTTTTATATGTGTGTACATGAAACGGCCTTCGTGTTATCTTTTCTTTTGTTATTTCACTGTCTGTGAACTTTTGTGTTGTTTAGTAGTCATGTGCATGTCATGCATTTTTCACTTTCATTAATTTTCTGAGCGTGTGTCATACCAAGTTATGCGAAAATATTTGTTTTCTGAAACGGAAGTCAATAAAATGAGGCCAAAGATCTGTTGTGTTGAAAGTGCAATTTATATAATGTTCTGGCATATGCTGGCATACTGAAAGTATGGACAAGACTGCGTGCGTCCTAACGCATAAAGAGCCCACGGCGCACCACGCGCCAGATCACAAACAATATTCTTGCAATGCCTAAATAAATCAGTTAAAAGTGCTGCCTGCGTCGTCAATTCAGAAATGTGGTTTGCCCTCTGCAGACCGCTTCAGTAACTATCTGCCTTTTCTGCTTCAGCAGAATTCTTGACCCTTGTTGAGGATGTTTGTGTTCTTTTTTTAACACTAGGAGAAGCTTAGTTTGCTCAAACAGCGCCTACATTGCTTGTTTGAAGAATCAAACCAGAGCAAAAGGATTTGCATGCCAGCACATGCACAATGCACAGCCCAAAGTCATTTTGGAGCAATTTTTGGAGTAAGTAAAATTGCATTTTGGAGCAGCTTGGAGGAGGCCAACTTTAGTGGAAAATGGAGTACTATGGTATATATGGCAGCGCACTTTGAAACCCTGATGAAACAGCAAACTGAACAACACCAAGCATGTATAAGCGTGCCTTGTAGCTATAGCATACTAGAATATGGAAGAGTGTCGAGAGGTGGCACGGCACCGGCTTTCTTATAAAGCCGAGAATATTGGCGGCCATATGATCGAACTACATATTCCTACGCTGACAATCATGATGATAGTGGAAAATGTTCTAAAAGTATACAGTCCAATCGAGGCAGTAACATAACTTTTGGGTTGCCATATGTTGGCGCAGACCCAGAGAGCTGCGATCAACCCTGAGTTGGTATAATGTAAAGCTATTCCAATCTCTTTTTATTACGATAGCAATTATATGGACATTCCAGGCGTATTTCTGCCGTTGGCATCGCCATGATGTTCCATATAAACTACAGGGGCGACAACATTCTCACCGCGACCCGTATGCTGTTGTGCGAGTGAAAGCATGCAAGGGTGCTCCGACGATGGCAGTTATATCTCAAGCGTGCAAGAGAGCTACGCGGATAGGATGCGTGCCATCTTCCACTGTGCGCAAGGCACCGGGGGGGGGGGGGGGGGATGTTCTACTCCGGTGGCTGCTGCGTAGGGCACGGCTGTGCGGGCCCTATCCTGAAAGCAGTCTGCAATGGGGACAGAGTGCGAGTGCTGATAGCTATGTGTGTGCTGTGCTTTCGGTGCTTAGATTGCACTGAAGCAAGAGGCTGCCCACATGTCGATTCGCTCACCCCTGCTGCTGCGCTTCCTCCCTCCAACGTTTTTACAATGAGTTTCCATGGTCATCGAGTGAGATCTGTTCGTGTCTGCTTGGACTCACGTGACATCATGCTTGTGAATTCAGCTTGTAAGTGAATGCTTACCAGTTTATACGGCCGATAAAGCTACTATGTTTACTTCTATGTTTCTTTGTAGAAAAGAAATGCTGAAATAAAATTGACTTGACTTGACTCGTATAGCTGTCTACTAATTTGCTATGACAATCGATCCTTTGCCTTTCGGGCGAAACTGACTTTTTATTCCAAATCCACCATTAGGTCAAAATGGCTCACGCCTCGCCTATGTGGCTATAAACACAGATTGAAATAGCTTTAATTTATACCAGCCATGGGGACAGAGACACACGCCCCACTTGCTGCTGTGTGCGCTTCCCTAATGTCTAGTTCGCTTGCAGCGCCACCAGCCTACTTTGTTTTTTTGCGCCTCAGCTACAGGGTGTGCCGTGCAGTTCGGCCCACTCAACCGTATCCTAGTACACTATAAACACAGCAACCGAAGTGGCCATGTGCACGCCGGAAGCACCGGAATGTCCACTGTTATAAGCATGAAACATCTGTGTGGGAGGCGCCGTCACGCAGTGTACGGCATGTGAATGGCTGCACTCTTTTTCGGAGAACGAATTCGCTAGCTGTTCGTGGCCACTGCCAGAGAACATATGCTGAAGCCAATCTGGCGCAGCGTGGCGAAGTTTCCGCCAATCTTCTCTTTGGCCCAGGAATAATTTGCATTTGCATCAAAATGGTGCAATTGACGCAGGAGTCCCACCCTTGTATGCAGTGTTGCCGTGCCAATGCAACTACCTGCAAGAGCTGCTGTGATGCCTCAACTTCAGTAGCCATGCAGAACAAGTAGTTGGGACCTTTATCACTGGATGCACTGGCAAGAACACAGTGCGAGAGGTAAACTGTGGGTGGGGACAGCTTTCAGATCACCAAAGCAGTTGCCATGAGATAACATCTTCTGGCAACATCAGGCACAATAGAGCTAAACATGAATTATGAAAAAAAAAGAAGAAAATGGCAAAAAGGCACTGAATTGTAGTACACCGGAAAATTAAAAGTTATCTTGCCAATTTATGTATGTGTTTGCTGTCGTTGGAAAAAGAATGCCTACCATGACAATACAGGGAAACCTGGAGAATTAAGTGGCACCGATTTCATTACAGCAACGTGACGAAATGGGACAATGAAGCCAGAGGAAGCAGAGTAAATATTAATTCTTATAGTACTTAATTTAAATGTAAAGAGAAGAAAAAACTTGCCGCAGGTACGAGCGAAACTCCCATTTCACACATTACACATGCGATGCTTTATTAAGCAGCTGTGGCAACCACGCCCCTGTACATTTTCTCAACTTGAACAACGTCTCAATTAAACAACATCCACGTCTCCTGGCTCAAGCAGTGCCATGACCCCCCCCCCATGTTCTCCTATCTTTAGGCCGCCAGGATGGCTACTCTCTCAGTGGAGAGTGATTGTACTGAAGGCACTGTACAGTGGGCATGGTGCAGGTGAAAAAGAACATGACGACGAGAAGCGCTTCCTTCTTCGTTTCGCTATAACACCGACCTGTTTCAGCCTACCGCTACAAACCTAGAATTAGTACTGCTAGGCGAACATCCCGGTTGTAGAATATTTAATGTCTCCTATACTTTTTCTGGCCTTACCATCTGTTTTCTTTGCATGGTAGCAACTAGAAAAAAGATGGAATACCTTGTATTCTCCACACCCATTGGTGGCTGCGATTAGGCAAACTTTGATTTTCTCCACCAACGTGTGACATTTCACACACAATGCTAACACTAAGATGGAAACAAAAGAAGTTGATTCACAAGCAGACTGCAACATTTACAAATCAATCCCATATAGGTAGTTTTGAAGACAAAAGTATCGAACAGAACAGTTGATATCCGGTTCAAGTGGGTAAGCCTGGGTTAATCTGGGTAGCTTAGACCAATAGAGTCGCTCTATCAACAGGAAGCAAGCAGCTGGTAGCACATTGGCAGATGAATTTTAATTGTCACTTCTTTTGAATATATGAAAGCTGAAAACAGAGCAAATGGGTTCTGTCAAAATTATGACTCATTTCATTAAACACCAAGTTCAACCAAATGAAGCCATGCCTCACGTGTCTCTTTAAAGGAGTACTACTGACATTTTCAGGTATTCATTCTCTTATGTTAAATGAAGGTCCTAGACCTCTAAGCTTGAGAAAAAGTAGTGACGAGCCTCAGGGTGCCGTAAATAATTTCATTTTATTAGCTTTTCTACAACAAATTTTGATTTCATTTCCCAAGAGGATACTGCGTTGTGACACCACGACACAGTACGTGGCAACGTGGGAGCAGGACATTCTGATGCTTTGACACTCACTTCAGCTCACTTGGTCACCTCGTATGGTACGACACATTTCAAGGGTCGCTGTAGCAGCATAGCAGGCGAGTGAGTGAGTTGGAGTGAGTGTCAAAATATCGCAATGTCCTGCTCCCACATGGCCACATACCGTGTCATGGCATCGCAACATAGTAGCAACAAAACTGGAACAGGCTGTAGAAAACCTACCATATTAAATTATTTAGAGTGCTCTGAGCCTTGACAGTACTTTTCCTGGTGTTCAGAGATACGAGACTTTCAATAAAAGTAAAAGAAAAAACAGAGAGACTCGAAATTGTTGCGACAGTAGCTCTTTTAGTAAAGGTCAAAGTCCAGTAAATCTAAAAGAATGTACTAGCTAGTTTTGCAACAGCCTGTATAATGTAATACAACACCCATCTTTGTACGAATAAGTTTCAATGCCGAGGAGGTGAATGCATCACAACGTCTGGATACACCAATTGATTCCGTACCGCAAACGCTGCAGCCGCAATGGGCAATCACAGCTAGAAGTGCAAGCAGCACTCTCGTTATTTTTGTACAAGAAATAACATCGTGCCTCTTCACTGCTATGCAACTTCAACAAAATTTGATGCTTCACTATGTCACGAAAACGTAGATGACAGCAGGTCCAGCATTCAGGAACAAAACTTCAGTACCAAAGCAAAATTACAAATTTCCCCCAATGTTCATATCTACTAAGTGTTGCAATTTAGTGTGCTAAAAAATTGTAGTAGGTCTTTTAAAACTTCAAATATGCATTATTACTCTTTTTAAAGGTCACTAAAGGAAAATGTTAGGCCAACCAAGATTGAATGATCAGGCCTCTGTAATATCAAATTCGTCATTCGTAGACAAAGCGGAGGTTTGTAAGCAAGAAAATAATGAAGATGAAAACTGGAGTGGTGTCACCTATCTTGGAGTACAGTACCTACCAGGCGACATTCACACTGGCTGATTCACGAAGAGTTTAAGCACTGGCTCGGCATGGCACAACACGAAACAAGTGGCAACGAATTGCTTCATGGGCAAAACGAGAGTCAGCCACTAAAAAGATAAAATAAATTATGTAAAACAGAGGGAGGTCAGGTGGTGATTAGGTCAACTCTTCCGTCTTAGCACTAGCAATTAATGTTGAGAAGCAGCAGCAGGACCTTTGGAGGTGATTTATTACACAACAGTCATACATTGGCACACAGATGATTATAGAGTTCTAGACGAATAGTCTACTGATTTAACCTGGCTTATTTCCCTTTAGCGTTCCTTTAGAACTTCACAAAACAAAAACATTCAAATGCATGCCATACTTACCAATAATTTTTCTTCAATTTGTTTATCTTGACCAGAACTTGCTTAGCCGTATACAATGCATCACCAGGTGAAAGCCCAGCATTGAGCTTTGCAACCATTTCCTCGTAAAGGGATGTGTCCTCCGTGTTGGAATTCAGTTTAGGGAAGTAATCTTCCCAAATGCTTATGAGATTGCTCGTCACAGCATCAGGCCAACGGACACGGTCACATGAAGACGGTCCCGCTGGACACCACTCCAAAGCTGCAGGGGCCATCATTCTATCTATTAGTGAAGGCAAACTGATCTGTGCAAGCTATTGCAAGTGCCACACATTGGTCTCACCTCAATTGAGTTGGACTTGTATTTGCCTAGTCATGGTCACGGCTATAGACCTTTTTTTATGGGCGCCGCCATATAGCACAAGCAGTAGTGCCATCTATGTCGGTGGCTGCCGGCATGCTGGCTTGGGCGAGCGTTCTGTGCTGTATGCTAGGTGCAGGCTCGGAGGCAGTTTCTGGCAGTTTTTGTACTAATGTGGTCTATTTAGTATGGCATGGCAGCTTCCAAGTGGAAAACTGTTCTGCGAGACACATTGAAGTGATTTAGGTCAGCATGGCTGGAGTTTCTGCTAGTGTTGAGACGTACGGAGCACCCAGCACAATGTGCACACTCTCATTTGAGCCTACAATCAGCCTCGAAGATCAGTTGTGTATTACCAAAAATTTGTTTCACAAAAGTGGCCTTACTGTGGCATTGTCACTGTAATTCTAAGCCATGGTCTAGCACCAATAAGTAGTTACAAAACGTATGATGATCCCAAGCTTGTAGAATTAGTTGCCATTGTTTACTTTGACTAGCGTTCAAATGGTTATCTGTAGATACATTCTGCAACTACCTAGTTTGTTGGACGAGATTTCTGCCCACAACTAAAATAAACTGGGTTAGTAAGAGCATACCGAACAGTGTGAATCCCACTTGTCTAGTGGTCGTGCAAATGGCTGCACAATGCATGAGAAACGGTAGTGCTGGGTTATAGATCCACTTGTTCTGTATAGCGCATGGTACAAGCATGCGGCATGACCATGCAAGGTCTTATTATGGCATTAGCCAGCATTTTCTTTCTTTTCTCCAATAGAAAGGAGGATGAACACCAATCTCTTTTTGTTTGGTCTTGTACATCCTGTCTTCTACGATGCACTCGCCTGTTTTATGAAAATTGTGTCCTCACAAATGGCCACTGCATTCACAAATGGCCACTGCATTCTTTTTATGCGATCCCATTTGGATATTACTGCTTTACAGGGCAAAAAGGCAATGACAAAGCACAAAGCTTCCATGTATCATGTCGGTTTACCAACTGCAGTGATCTCTATGTTGAGCAATGCCATCGGCTTCATAGGGAAGACCAATGTTGACATATCATAGTAACTTCAAGTTTACTAGATTTGAAATGCGCGAGTACGATGTCAGTGGCTTATGCAAACATTTTACGATTGGCACTTACATGTTTCACTGTTGCGTTAGGTTGGCCGTATTCAAGCCCTCTTATGTTTTAGTTTTAATGCCAAGCAATCAGACAGTAAGGCAATTTTGGCTCCCACTGGCAATACACAGGCCGCTGATCTTTGCCAAGTAAAAACTGATACAGCCAAAACAGTGCACAACACATACAAACACCACGGTTGATGATCCATGTCGCATGCTTGTACAACCAAGAGAAATGTCCTCATACTGTAGTTATTGCTGCACCAAAAGGCTACAGAGTGGTTCTTTGAGGCCGTCTTATGAACAGACTTCAGGTCAATTCTATGGCGAATATTTCCGCAGCACGTAACGGCCACGCATTCAGACAGAACCATGCTGGCTCGCCCAAGCCAGAGAGCAGGAAATGCTAGCCATATGCACTTTCCTCCTCGCCCAATGAAAAGGTCTATACAAAGAACACGTAATACATGCACTGTAATACAACACACAAAACCTACTAAGTATTTTTAGCACAGTTTTAAGACAAAAAAAAGTCATAGCTTCATCTGGGTGAAGCATCAACAGCAATAGCAAATATTCAACTGCAAGACAAACTAGTTTTACCAGTACTGTTAACATGAAAAACTCAATAAGATGGCCTGATGACAGTGGCTTTGGACATGCCAGGGTCAACCAGGTGCACACAACGCGTTGAATCAATGTGCATAATCTTGCTTGTTACAAGCAGTGCCTGCACAAAGCCACCTTGCAGACAACTCAAGAGACCACAAAATGTACAACCGCACTCTGCAACAGCATCTTTACTTGCTGAAGTAATAGGGGAGCATGCGAAACGTGGGATAAGCCATATGGCTTACCGGTGATGCAGAACTATGGAACAGTCCACGTCGGAGCCCAAGTGAAGCAGGGGCAACCGGTGCTCGGTGCACATGTCTTTGGTTATAAAACTATTACACAATGTAGTACTCATAGTATTAATGGCAGTATAAATAGCAGTGAACATTCACCTACTAACTAAACACGCCTGGCACTAAGCGACCAAAGGTGTACATGGACAAAGTCCACTCAATGACTGAGTACTTGCAGTCACAATGTTCACGTGATTAGGTGCAACAGAAGCAGGGAGCATGCACATTTTTCCTAAAGTGAACATTTCATACTGCCACTCCCTTTGCCATTCCACTGTGCCAAACCTCTGGAACTCGGCAGATGTGGCCTCCAACATACCGCACATGGGCTGCTTATGCACTGCTACATCTGTAACAGCATGGCTACAGCATTGCTACAAGCATGGCTGAAGTGTCCACAGAATTGCTATTGCAATAAAAATTTAGAGCTACTAGCCACAAGTTGTAAACCTGAGGTTTGAAATTATCTGTGACCACCCACCACTATAGTTAGACCTCAACATAATGAAGTCAGTAAAATTGGCACTTTACTTTGTTATATCGAAATTAAGCTATCTGGACATTCAACCCTTTATGCAAATTAGTACAGTCACTGATGAATTTTTTTGACACAGAAGAGGCTGCAAAATTTTGCAAATTATCCGGCAATCTAAAAAAAAGCTAGTTGAATGACAAAAAAAAATTATTTTCATTGAATTTGACAGTCGGTGACCAATGATAATTTCACGCCATGTTGAGGATACCTTCACATTGGCGGTTCGATATGTAGCCTGCAAAGCTTTCGTGTCCACTCTGCCACCACGGTTGATAGTGTTGCACAACCAACGTTATCATCAAGATTGCAGGCACAGGGGAGTGAACACCTCGTTTGCCTCTCGCTTCAAAATGTCTCAAAAACCAGAGATTATGTGACATACAGCACTTAGTAAGTGGGAAGACAGTGCACATGAAGCCACGGCCATCTTGGCTCACCCAACTCTTGCACATCACCACTGAAAATAGGATGTGTGGATATCGTGTGCACTCAGCAGCACTGAAAGCCATGCACACAGCCGCAGCCCAGCAGGGGGCTATGACCCTCATTACCACATTACCATGTGCTCGCTCCCACCCCTCCTTGCCCCCGTTGCGCTTGCAGGAAGCTACCATCTTTCTTTATAAGTGAGAGGGAAAGCAAGCGATTCCCTCGCACCAACTGCATACAGAGCATGGGGAATGATAGTATCTTATCGCTCTTCGACCTTGTAAGGAAGGTGCTAATGAGAGGGCGTTGCTTTTACGCTGCTCTGCTTCATCAGTTGCCCGCTGGGCAGCTGTTTTGATGCAATTTGAGAGGTGTGTTTGCAAGCAGCTGAATGTAGTTCAACCAACTGCACCTGCAGCAGTTTCCATTTATTGCCTTAGTATTCCTTTGCGTGGCAGTGAAATTGTGTATAAATACATTGTTATACTGAAGCTCAAAGCACATGGTGTTCGATGGACAAAAAGTTGTAAAAAGTTAACTGCTTCATTATACCTTGAATTTTGTTATAGCAAGGTTTACTTGTATGTACTGTATGGACACACTCGACTGCTTCATGACCCCTAATATGTCTTTCCTACATTACACTAGCACAACATCAGAGTTGGTTGCTCATAGATTGAGTGCTGCTATGCAGGACAGCATTCTCTCTCATTCCCACTCGACTGCATGAGGTAGTGCGCCAGAAATCAAGTTTCTCATCTTTGTTGTTTTTGTGTGAGTGCACACAGGCCAACGGCACACAATCTGGTAGGCTTTGCCAAAAGATTTTTGATTGCATACTTTTCAAAAGCACTAGTCAAAGCCTAAATATAGTATTGAAACAAAACCATAAATAATTTTACCATCAAATACATTGACTAATAAAAAGCTCACCAGCGTTGCTTGCTAGGAGTGCTGTAAACCTATGGTACTGCTCTACAAACTTGCACCTAGATTGGCCTCCACAAATTATGAATGGCAATACTAATGAATTTTTTATTTCAATCAGTGTTGACAACACTGGTCCCTTTTTTGTTCATTCTGTGCCAACAAATGTGGAAAACATTAACTTGCAGTTAGAAAATGAAATTATATTCTGGGGTTTTATGTGCCAAAACCACAATCTGATTATGGGGCAAGCTGTAGCGGGGGACTCTGGATTAATTTTGACCAGCTGGGTTTATTTAACAAGTACTCAATGCATAGTATGCAGGCGTTTAAGTGGCAGCCACTGCTGAGGATTGAACCCACAACCTCATGCTTAGCAGCGTAATAGCACCACAGTGTTACAGTCAGTACAGTAAAGTGCTCACAAGTCGCAGCATCATCTGCTAGGCTGTTCCATTCGTTGCGACACATCTTCACTGTAAGGCGCTGATGCATTTTCTTGCCTGTGCTTGTGCTGAGACTATTATCAGCCTTTTTTGATGTTAACTGCAGGATCTTGTGCTTGCAAACTTCCTCATTTTATAACACCATCTAATTCTCTGTCATCCTCAACTTCGCTTCCCTTCCCTTGGCACTAATTCTATATCTGTAATAGAGTGCTCGTTATTTGTCCTGTGCATTACATGATTTCCTCAACTCCATTGTTTTCCCTTGATGTCAATTGGGATACCCCCTACCTCGTTTGCTCTCCGATTCCCACTGCTGTCTTCCTGCCTCTTATCATTACGCATACATTTTTCCTTCCCTTGCACATTCCATGTCCATTAACTTATTTTCGAGCATCATTGTTAACTTCCAACTTTATGCCCCATATGTTAGTACCAGTGGAATGCAATGATTGCACACTTTTCTTTTCAAGGATACCGGTAAGCTGCCGGTCATGATTTGGTAATACCTGCCTTATGCGCTCCAACCCACCTTTACTCTCACATAAATTTCCTTATTGTAATGATGATGATGCACGAGGTTTTAAGCTGCGAGGGCTAGAAATGGCCAAAGAGCATGATCAGGGTCCCCTTGATCACTCTTGCACACATTTGCACACATTGCACTCTTGCACACATTCTAGAGGTTGACTGCCGATCACGAATTTTCATTCTCCTGCCATGCTATTGAACATTACCTCAGCATAGTAATCTTAATCCTTACTCTTAAACTTCCTCAGCTCAGGCCTTTATTAGTATTGTTAATTCAGTGGCTACATATGCTCATGCACTTATCTAAATAATGGAACCCCTAAATGCACATGAAATGTTTAGCTTTTCTAAGAATAGATGGCTTTTTTAAATGCTGTGAAATCGCAATTCCGTACTAGCACCTTAACTCGCAATGGCAGCAATTTTACATGTCAAATTGTGGTGTAAAGCTATGCTTTGTCATGGTTTGATACTGTGTCCTTAAAGGGCCCCTCACCAGGCCCCATAGCAAATTTTGGTTATACACTGGAAGTTGTTACGTGTCCTCTAGAGAGCGTTCTACCGCAAAAATTTTTCGAATCGGCTCATTAATAGCCCAGATAGAAATATTTCAGTGCCGCGAACCCATGATTTCAGCAGGCGGGCTCCACTGCCAAGCAAGATGCTCTCTCCACTCGCCCCACCTAGCCTTGGCAAGCGAAATTCCTTCCCTACGTCCTCCCATACCAGACCTCGAGGATCACGTGACGCATACATCACAGGCCCCGCCTTTTTTTTTTTCGCTATGCATTTCCGCTGACAGCGTCACGTGCGAGCTGTTGTCTCGTTCACACAGCGCACGATTTTGCACGCTGTGCACAAGGAAACTGCCTAGCGGCATAATTCGGTGCTACACAAATACTGAGGCAGAACAAGCAGATTGCAGAGCATGATCATGCGCTGTAGCGCGGTAGAAAATGGCATAGTTTCAGTACCTGCGCATGTGACTGCGTGACCGTGGGAACAAGCAGACAAAGTGGAAGTACATCTCTCTTCTTTCGAAGCGAACTAAAGCAAAAAACATGCAGACATTCCGTTTGCCATATTTTATTATTTCTCTAAACTTCAATTCGTCAATTCAAACAACAGGCCACACAGATAACAGATGTCTTGAATAATTCTCGAAGTCGCGACACCACGAGCAACGTCACACTGCAGACACATGACTACATAGGCACAGGGACACGACTATGTCACCACCTGGCTTGGAGCGTGGCGGCCACGAGGAGAAGAAAAAACAGCGTTCGATTTGAAATTTCAGGTCTTTCCGCGGTGCGTAGCAATGCAATACTTTGCAGACATGATCGTTATCACTCAAAGTATGCTCTGTGCTCGTCAGCTCAAAATGGCCAGACCTGGTGAGGAGCCCTGTAAACCGTGGTAACCAAGTTTTTTTTCACAAACCATGGTTTGTGGTTTATTATGGTTTTACAAGGCACCTTGGGCTGATTTTACGAGGGTGCCATAAGTTAGGAGTCATCTGCACATATACAAGAATTCTGTTTGTGCAGGAACTTCATGCATGAATGCGGTAGTTTTTGGCTAGTTAGTCAGGATAATGAAGCTAATTTGAAAAATTGGTTTGCAACTGTATCTGTTGAGCTTTGAAATTCCTTCTGCTCAAAATTGCATGCAACTAGAGACTCAAAATTATTTGTGTCAGTATGACAAGTGTAAGCAAGCTCAAAAATTAAATTATGGGGTTTTACGAACCAAAACCCCGATTTGATTATGAGGCACACCGTAGTGGGGGACTCCAGAAATTTTGGGCAGCAGTGGTTTTTTACTATGCACCTAAATCTAAGTACATACATGAGTCTTTTCACATTTCGCCTCCATCAAAATGCGGCCACCGTGGCCGGGATTCGATCCTGCAACCTCGTGCTTAGCACCTCAACACCATATCCACTAAGCAACAACAGCGGGGGTAAGCAGGATCTTGAAATACAGCATTTTGTGACAAAATTGTAAAACATTGAAAGCACATCTCTGATATTAAAGCACAATCTGGCTAGTTGTAGTTCAGCCCACAGGACAGCATTTAGTGTATATATGACATCCCAGAGTCACAAAAGGGTGGGATTTTGTTTGGTACTCCTAAGTGGCAAGGTAAATTTTTCTATTACTTAGCATTAGCCTCTCCAAGGAACTAACTAGCATTTTGGCTAGTTGATGTTTATATAGCCTGCTATACGTCTGCTCATATGGACAATGCATTGTCATGCTAAATGTCTAGGAACCATGACAGCATAAGCTTTTGGGGGCACATAGCCTATGTTGCCACTGTGAGCAAGGTGCACACAACTAGTCTTCAGAGTCTCCATCTGGCATCATGTGTGATTCTCCTGCTTGGAGAAAATACATGTGTCTTGGACAAAAAGTTGTAAAAAGATAACTTCTTCATTATACCCTGAATTTTGTCATAGTATCTCGTCAGTAAGCACTTGCAAACAACATGTATATGGGCAAGCTCCCTCTGCAGTGATGGCTGCTGACCAAATGCTTCTTGTTGAGTAAAGGTCATTATCATCATCATCATCATCATCATCAGCCTGTTTTATGTCTACTGCAGGACGAAGGCCTCTCCCTGCGGTCTCCAATTACCCCTGTCCCGCGCCAACAGATTCCAAATAGCACCCGCGAATTTCTTAATTTCATCGCTCCACCTAGTCTTGTGCCGTCCTCGACTGCGTTTCCCTTCTCTTGGAACCCATTCTGTAACCCTAATGGTCCAACGGTCTAATGGTCCAAGAGTGGGCAAGGCGGACCATCGACAAGCATGTGGTTCACCGTTCTGCTACCTCGTGTAGGTGCTTGCTCGTGGCCTGGCCGGATCAACGATACTACAACTGCCACAGCCTGACCAGTCTTCAAGAAATGCAATCGACCATCCCTATCTACGACGAAACTTCGCCACGTGCACTTGGACCACAACTAGAACACCAATGCAACGTCACTGCTTCCGTGATGCCAATCCTTCACTGTTTTGGGACGCGTCACTTGAGGCGCCACCTATTCTTCACGTGACGTCGACGCGTCAGTGTATAAAGGAGCAGCTCCAGACGTATACTTTCAGTGGGCACGGCGGACCATCGACAAGCATGTGGCTTAAACCGTTCTGTTACCTCGTGCAGGTTAGTAACTGCTATAGTACGATGAGAAGTGATTGTCGCGGTCTTTTGGTCTTGCCGTGCCCCCTACGGTGTGCTTCTATTGTCCATGATGTGTACTGCGTGTGCTTGCTGCTAATGTGCGGCGACATTGAGTTAAATCCCGGCCCCACTGACGGTAGTGGGGCTTCTATCGAATCCATGCTGAAAGAGTTGCTGTCTGGCCAGAACAAGTTGACAGCCGACGTGACTGCGCTCAGGGAGCAACAGAATAAGGTGGAAAACGTTATAGCTGATTGGGGAGCCAGATTTATTGAATTAGAAAAACGAGCCTCGCATATAGATGACCTTGAGCGTACAGTGAAATCACTGCAGGCAAAGTTGACTGATCTGGAGGATAGGAGCAGGAGATCCAATCTGGTAGTCTTTGGCATTCCGGAGGATGCCGGCGAAACTGAGCCTATTCTTAAAAATAAAGTTCTTGATGAGGTGTTCTCTGCAAAGCTTGCTGTTCCTTGCAAATCCGTCGGCCGAATTCATCGTATTGGTAGCAAAGGTAACAAGAGACCAGTCATCATTTACTTCCAGGATTTTACCGAAAAACAGATTGTCTTAAAAAGTGCGTACAAATTAAAGGGTAGTCGAATATTGATTCAAAACGATTACTCGTGCAGCACACTAAGAAGACGTCAACTCTTGTGGGATAGTGCTAAAATTGAAAGAGAACAAGGCAAGAAAGTTCGCTTAATTAACGATAAGATGCGTGTTAACAATGAGCTTTTCGCATGGGATGACAGTAAGAACTTGAGGATCAAAACTGACGGCCATGTAAATACTTTGAAAAATAACTGACTTGCCTCCGCTTACACTTCCCCTGGCGCTAAAGAACTGAGAATTTTAAACATTAACGCCCGCAGTGTCGTTAATAAATCGGAAAGCCTTGAGGCAACTATCATGGGTTACAATCCCCATGTGGTTGTGATAACAGAAACGTGGCTGCATGACAATATTGAAGATGCTGTTGTGTTTCCCCCATCTTATCGAGCATATCGCCGTGACAGGTGTACTAGAGGGGGCGGGGTGGCGGTTTTGGTAAAAGAAACTATATCCGCTACTCTGCTATGTCAGGCCGGTAACTTGGAATCTGTTACAATAAAGCTTACTTGCTGGGATAAATCATTCTTGCTATTTGCAGTTTATCGAGCACCTGACTCGCCCCCAGTTTTTGCACACATGGTTTCAGTCACAAGTGATAAAACACTACTTATAGGCGACTTTAACCTACCAGATATTGATAGGGACAAAAAGTTTCTCTGCATCGGGATTAATTCGCATTTGGGTTAGTTGCATGACATCATTCTGTGTCACAATCTACAACAGGTTGTGAGACAGCCAACGCGCACCTATGGTACATCAGCAACCATAATTGATCTCGTTTTTGTTAGTCGTTCATTAGAAAACTTTTTTGTCTCGGTTGAGCCTGGAATTTCTGATCATAGTCTGGTATATTTTTCTTGTTCTTTGGAAGTGCTTAACACCAAAAAAATTAAAACAACCACTGTTAAAGATTTTTCTCGTGCCAGAGACGAAAGTGTCTTGGATTATCTTGAAGGATGCCTTGATAACTTTCACACTAACAATGTTACTGTGCTTTGGGATAAATTTAAAGAAATTATCACTCACTGCCTTAGCAACTTTATTCCTAATAAAACTAAAAAAACTTCCAAGACTACTCCCTGGATAACGAGAAACATCTTGCACCTTAAAAGAAAAGTTAACCACTTGAGACGACGATGTGCCTCACATGTTTCAATTCACGAAATCCAAAATAAGCTCAACCAAGAAGTACGGCAAGCTAAGCGCCGGTATTTTCACCACACATTGCCAAATATTATTTAAGCGGCACCCCAAAAATTTTAGGCTTTTTTTAAGCGCAAAAACCAAACCAATTGACCAAATTGTTCACGAGAGCCATGTCATTGTCGAAAAACAACGTATCTTGCAGCACTTCAATAATTATTTTCAGAGTGTTTTTTCAAATTTCGATGGTGTTATAAACCTTAACCGCATGTCAGGTAACTCGACCTCTGATATTGTTTCGCAACCTGGTGTTGTGTCGATGCTGCTGAACCTCAAAACTAAATCATCTCCAGGACCAGACAACATACCGAACGCGTTTTTGCGCAGATATGCTGAAGCGTTAGCCCCTTTTCTTGTTGTTATCTTCCGTTCTTCGTTATCTTCTGCTAATCTTCCTACAGACTGGCTAACTGCACGTGTCATTCCCATACCGAAAAAAGGTGACAAAACTCTAGTAACTAGTTATCGTCCAATATCATTAACTTCATCATGTTGCAAGTTAATCGAACATATTATAGCTAATGAAATAACCAAATTCCTAAGTGACAACAACGTACTGTCCCCACATCAGCATGGTTTCCGGAAGGGTTTCTCTACTGTAACACAATTAACCACAATTATTCACAACTTTGCAAGTGCTCTTGACAAGTAAAGCCAAACTGACGTAATATTTTTAGACTTTAAGAAAGCGTTTGACCTTGTTCCTCACAATAAACTTATAGAAAAACTACAGTCAATAGACCTTCCAGCCTATATTATTAACTGGGTGGCGGCTTATCTTTCTAATCGCAAGCAGTTTGTTTCAATTGATAATTACTCTTCTAACAAACTTTCAGTAACCTCTGGAGTAGCTCAAGGTAGCGTGCTAGGACCATTACTATTTCTAATATACATAAACGACATCACTAACGAAATTTCTCATCCTGTTCAAGTTAGACTATTTGCTGATGATTGTGTGTTGTTTAACGAGGTTACTTGCCACGAAGATCAATTAATGCTTAGCTCGGACCTTCAAAATATTCTTTCCTGGTGCAGTCGGTGGGGCATGGAATTGAATAGAGAAAAGACTGTTTACATGTCCATAACAAAAAAAAATAAATAAAATGTCGTTTGTCTATAACCTCGACTCTGAACCGCTCACCAAAGTCAGCCAGTATAAATATCTTGGAATCACAATAACCAGTGACCTCAGCTGGAATAGCCACATTTCTAACGTATGTAACTCGTCTTTCAGGAAGCTTTGTCTCCTCAGGCACAAACTAAAACACGCTCCCTCTGGTACTGGATTACTGGCTTACACTTCACTCATCCGACCGAAACTAGAATATGCATGCATTGTGTGGGATACCTATAAGAAAATTAACATTAACGCTTTAGAGATGGTCCAACGTAAAGCTGTCAGGTTTATTTTTTCTAAATATCGACTGAGTGACTCTCCTACTAGCCTAATGAAACAACATAATATTCAAATGCTACAAATACGCAGTAAAATACAACGACTGAAGTTTCTTTTCTTGCTTAAAAACAACTGTTTGTCTCTCGACCCACAGGCTTATGTTAAACCACGTACAGCGCGCCGAACACGGCATCGTCACGCTGATTCTTTAACACCTTATAACACCCGAACTAACCTCTTTATGTTTTCCTTCTTCCCGCGCACTGTAACAGATTGGAACAGCCTGCCATTATCACAATTGATAAACACAGATTCTATTGAATGCATGTGTCTTGAATACTAGCGGTATTGCCATGTCGGCAAGCCTTGTTACTGTTTCCCTCCCCCCCCCCCCTTTTTTCTTAAACGTGAATTTTGTTTGATACTTTCCTGATCTTCCTTGTTCTATTATTCTCAGTATATTGCAATGGTCGCTCGTTCAACTTCTGCTGTTTTTTTTTTCCCTCTCTTGATAGCGGTTGCAAGTGCTCATATATGCGTGTGATACTGTTCTAATATTTGTCAAGTTGTCTTCCTTCAGTGTACCTTCTCTTAATCTTATTAGTCGTCGCCTTCACTTTAGTTTTCTTCTGATATTTTCTTCTGATATTTACATATGTTGCATTGCTTTTGTATTTCTTTTTCATGTGTGCATGTGTATGTATATATATACGTACATATGTAAATATTTATGTATTCTGCCCCTCCTGCTTGGGCCCTCATTTGAGCCTGCAATATTGTATAAATAAATAACCGGCGCATTACATGACCTGCCCAGCTCCATTTTTTTCTCTTTATGTCAATCAGAATATCATCTATACCAGTTTGCTCTCCGAGCCAAACCACTCTCTTTCTGTCTCTTAAAGTTATGGCTAGCAATCTTCGTTCCATTGCTCTTTGCACGGTGGAATAAGTAATGGTACATTTGCTTTATAGTTAAAACTTAGTGCTCAGAACCCCCATTTACAGCAAAAGCTCGTTCATACGTTCTGGAGAAAATCACGAGAAAAACCGTACTAGCCGGGAAACCTACGATCCGAAGTAATTAAACAAATTTGACAGACTCAACTGTTACAGACATCTTACGTAATGCGAAGCATCACGCGGATCGTTGCGGCACGAGACGTGTTTTGTTGTTCTCCCATTGCGTGGTATTGTAAGAGGGCAACGGAAAACCGAGACGAAATTGAGCTGGTGAGCGATGCCGGATGCCACTGAAGCGAAACGTGATGGCCACATCGTGCCGCCTGCAGCAGGGAACGGTGATGCATTAGGATCATCGCCTACTAAAGACATGCAGTACGCTACCAATGGCACTACCCAGCATGCGCTGTAAAACAGATAGGTGAAGATGCTTATCACAATAGGCTCAGCGGCGATGGCTGTGAATGCGGCATGCGACGACCCGGGTGGAGATTTGCTGGTACCGGAATAAGAAACTGTACACGCAGTCGTTTTCATGTGAGACTGGCGGCTATATTTGTGCTGTTCTCGATAGAGAACGCCTTGTGCCTTTTCTCATTTATATGGGATCCAGTGGTTGGAAAACGTATACAATTGCAGTCTGCATGAGGGAATGGCGGCCCGTTTCGGTTATGGCCTGTTAAAAGCATGCGCTACACTTCCAATGGCACGACACGTTGTGAAACAGATAGGTAAAGATGCTTATTTGCAATAGCATTGGTGGCGACAGCTGTGAATGCTGCATGCAACGACCTTGGAGAAGATTTGCTGGTGCCAAAATGAGAAACTGAGTGCGCGCTGGCATTTTCACGTGAGACGAGTGGGTGAGTATTGCGGGGAAGCTGCCACGGTGGGCAGTTATATACTGTTCTCGATTGCGCGCCTTGTAGTCTCTTGTTTGCATAAGATCTAGCAGCTGGAAAACTTCGTACGATCGCAGTTTGGCGATGAACTGAACATTAGTTCCGAAGAATTGCATTTTCCAGGAACGTATAAACCGCTAAGAAATGAACATAACTTAATGGGTCATCTTTTTTATTTTTGATTGCGAACGTTGGTGCCACGAAAACGTACACAGCAGGAACATATCAATGAGGTTCTACTGTAGTTATTTCATAGTGGTGCACTCAAGCTCAGAGCGGTCGAAGGTACGCTCACCTTCATCTTGAAAGCACAAACTACATCTGATGGAGTTGTGGTCACATGGCTGCTAAAGCCTCTGTTGTTGGCAAAGTATCTGCCACAACGGCAGTTAGGCATGTGCAAGTTGTGTACATTCACCAAGCTTGTTTACAACAGAAGCTACACTGGCATGTCTCTGCTTCTGGGCTCCGAATACTGCAGTAAAACCTTGGTAATTTGAAGTCCACCAGACCGCAAAAAATCTTGAAATTAAATGTATTTTTGAATTACTCGAAAAGTATAAAGCTCTGAAAAAGAAGGATCGAACTGCGTGACACAAGCATGCTATGTTTGCTTCTCATGTAGCAGGAATACTTGAAGTAATTATTGATGCTGGATTGCTTGGTAATAGTTTGCTGCACCAACAGCCATGGGGTGGTGTAAGGTCGCTCTGATTGTTCGTGTTCTTAAGTGTCACGAATCGGCCACGTGCTTTGTGTATAGAGAGGGGGTTCACTTCCCCCCATGTCAGCCGGGCAACAGTTGCTGTGTTATGTGGGGTCACAGGCACCGCTCAATGTTGGGTGACGCGTCGTGGCAGGCGCCAGGAGGGCAAGTGACGATTCCGGAAAGTCGGTATTGTGCGCATGGTGCCGGCAGTCCGCCGACAGTCACACGAGTCCACACAGACCAGCCTTGAAAGGGACCGCTGTACATGGTATTGTGGATCTGGCTTCCGAGTACCTGACTAATTGGAGGCGCCGCCGAGGTTAAGAAGGGCTTAGCAACTTTGACCCCATGCCGCATGTTCTGAGCAGGGATCTATTCTTCTACGTGTCCGGAACGAAATCGCCAGCCTTGTTGTAGGGTGCGACTGCCGATGTGGTGTCGAAGGCCAGCTTACAGTGCACGCTGTAGGGATGCGGTGTACACGTGAAGAGTGCATTCGGACGGCGGCGTCTTGGAAACACGCACTCGGAGAACTTTGTCTTGTAGACAATACGTTTGAAGGACAAGGAGGGCCATCAGTCCCCCACGCGGACATACTTTGAGTACAGCTGCACTACGTGGTGTCGATGCCCCTGCTTCCGAGACATTTGCGGCCTAGAGACGCCCTTGGGATTTGAGGCGGCCTAGCGATAACTTGTTCAGGCCTGGCGTGTTTTGCTAAGTGCGTCACGAACTACGGAGAAATGAGAGGGCAACGGAGTTTTAGGGAAAGAAGGAACAGAGCTTTGTTTTCCAATATGCTTATTTTTCAGAGTAAGCCCATCCCTGTGGGTTGTGGCTTAACAAACGGTTGACTCTGATTGGCAACTGAACCTGTGGGACGGGCCAACAGCCCTACCGCCTTTTTTTTTCTTTGTATATTTGGGCTATAAAAATCGGGACGACATGCTGTCCCTCAGACTTGGCTGAAATCAGGATTGCTGATAGATCAGTGAGCCTCCGTACTATGTACGTTAAAACGAGTCTGGGCTCTAACAGTCATTGAGACAGTGGAAGAGTGAGACTTTGTTTCTCAATTGTTCAAGTTTGTAATGTATTTGTTTTACCTGCCATGTATATAGAAAAGTTTACCTATAAATATTTCTTGTACATCTGATCTCATCGCTCCCTGCCTGCGTTTGATCAACAACTGCCGATCATCGTCCGAGAAGCTTCAAGTTCCAGCGGTGAAGCGAGGACAGAGAACGAACGAAACTTTACTGGTGGTATTACTGGCCCATCAATTTCAGAGATACTTTCATTTGCACGGGAACTTGAGAGAATGAGAGCTGGATGCATCAAAGTATAGGGCAGACAGTGTTCTTGGCACTGTGCAAAGATACCAAGCTTGGCTGCACCAGTGCCAGAAATGCTGCTCGGGAAGCGTCAACAAATAATGAAGCCAAGGAACACATAAGGGAAACTATTTCTAGTTATTAATTTAAGTGCAGAAATGATATGCTAAAGGAAAATGAAACTGGATGAAGAAACTAATTGTCTAATTTTCATCCAGTTTCATTTTTCTTTATCATATCATTTTTACATGTCAATTTCAGAACTACAATGAATTTCCGCCACGTTTTGTTTGCTTTCATTATCTGTTGGCTTCATGTGCTCATAACAAAGTGTTGTCAATATATTGCTACGGAAAAGTATTTCCAATGATGAAGAGGTGAGCAGTAAGAAGACGACAACGATTGGAGGCTAGCGCGAGCTGTTGCCTCTTGGCCAAGTGCGGCGCATTACATTGTAAATACACTTGTATATAGCTTTTCATCTGTGTCTTCTTACGTAACATATCTGGTGGAGGTGGACGTTCTCTGTACCTCGTCACGGAGCTTCGCAGCGGACGGTACATCGAGCCTTCTTTCATAGCTCCCGGCGATGACAACTCGACTCAGCTGCCTCCGACACCTGCTGCCACTTCGACGACCTCCATCACTCTCCCTGCTCCTCATGATCCTGGCATATTCTCGGGCAAAGATGGGGAAGACGTCGAGGACTGGATCAGCCTGTACGAACACGTCAGCCGCAATAACCGGCGGGACCCTACTATCATGCTCGCCAACATAGTCTTTTACCTCGGTGGCACACCTCGAGTTTCGTTTCGGACGCACGAAGATGAGCTCACCAGTTGGGATTCGCTCAAGCAAAAGCTCCGAGACTTGTTCGGCAACCCCTATGGTCACTAACTGGCCACGCGGAAGGCGCCTTCCGGCCGTGTGCAGACGTCAACAGAGCCCTATGTCACGTACATTCAGGACGTCTTGGCTCTGTGCCGCAAAGTTGACGCACACTTGATTGAGTCCAACAAGGTTTCCCACATCCTCAAAGGCATTGCCTATGACACCTTCAACTTCCTCGTATTCAACAACGTCGCGAAGGTGGATGCAGTTATGAAAGAGTGCCGCCGCCTGGAACTCGCTAAAAGCCGACGTATCGGCCAGCAGTTTGCCCAAGACCCCAGCAACATCTTCCTGTGCCGATGCTCCTCATCCCAACAGCACTGGCGATATTACCAGAATCGTCCGGCATGAGATTGAGGCCACCTATCCGGCTGCCTTTGACTCCAGCCCCATTAACGCACCTGCAGTCACAGTTTCCCTGATCCAGGCAGTTGTCCTCCAGGAGTTCGAAAACATGGGTCTTCACACCATCTGCTCGGCCCATCGCCCCGATACCCACTTGGCTTATTCGATTCCGCCCTGTCCCACATCTCCTTACCCACGTTTCCGCAGCCCCTCTGAATGGCACACTGCTGACGACAAGCCTATTTGTTTTCACTGCCTTCGAATCGGGCACATTTGTCGGCACTGTCGCAGTCGCTGGACTTCCCTGACCCGGTATGCTTATACTGCCTACTCTCGCCCCTCAGGTGGCCCTTCTCGTCCCTATTCCGCACGCTCCGATAATGCCGCCACTGATTCTCCTACGCCGAACCGCCCCTATGCTCGTTAACCTTCGCCCCAACGACAACAATCTCGCCCTCCCCAGCCACGTCGCTCCTTTTCACCGACTCCTTTGGACGCTGCTCCCAGCCGGAAAACTAGATGATGCAGCGCCTCGAGGTGATGCTGCATTGCTCCCTACGCCGCCAAATCCTCCACTGACGTTGCCCACTCATCTGAACCTTTTTGACGTGCAAGTCGATGGTGTTTCTGTATCTGCTTTCATAGACACTGGGGCGCATTTGTCGATAATGAGTGCTGACCTACACAACCGGATGAGGAAAATAATCCCGCCCGCCCCGACTCCTGTTGTCCATGTCGCCGATGGCGGAACAGCCCCTGTAATTGGTATGTGTGCCGCCCGCGTCTCCTTCGCCGATCGCTCCACTATCGTGCTATTCACACTCATCGCCCACTGTCTCCATGACATCATCCTCTGCTTAGACTTCCTCTCCGCACATTCTGCTCTCATCGATTGTTCCGCCAGTACTCTCCGCTTTGACCTGCCTGTTCTGGATCCAGCTGAACCACACCCCAGTCGCCTCAGTTCTGCCAACTTCGCTTGCCACCTTTGGCAATGACTTACGTTGACTCACCAAACCACTCAAACCCACCAGTGCCCGATGGTCACTACATCGCAGCTCCTGTGCAAGACGTCCTACTTACACACGGGATCACAGTACCTCATACCGTTTTATTTATTAGGGTGAATTGCGTCTGCCTGCCAGTGGTCAATTTTGGCTTGACGACACAAGTGCTGCCACGCAGGATGTCTCTGGCTCAGCTTTGCTCATTCGAGGATCACTCAATAGCATCTATTGCAGTAGTCGACAATTCAGCTGATCCTCCTCTACCATCGCAGTCGGCAACTTGTACCATCGCCGACTTACAGAAAATTATTGCGCGTGACATGCCGTCCGAGCACGCTCGTGAGCTCTACCGCGTTCTGTTTTCCTACCTCGATATTTTTTACTTTAACGATCGTCCTTTGGCCCAAACTACAGCTGTTAAACATCGTATTATTACCGGTGATGCCCCTCCTATTCATCGCCACCCGTATCGAGTGTCACCAGCTGAGTGTCAAGTTATTCACGCAGAAGTTTGCAAAATGCTTACTAAGAACATCATAGAACCGTCATGTAGTCCCTGGGCGTCACCTGCTGTACTGGCAAAAAACGATGGCCCATGGCGCTTTTGCATGGCTTATCGGCACCTTAACAGGGTTACCAGAAAGGACGTGTATCCCCTACCTCAGATTGACGACGCCCTTGACTGCCTCCACGGTGCTCGCTACGTCTCCTCTATTGACCTCCGCTCCGGTTACTGGCAGATTGCCATGGACGATTTCGACCGCGAGAAGACTGCTTTTGTAACACCCGACAGTCTTTATCAATCCAAAGTGATGCCGTTCGGTCTATGTAACGCTCCTACCACTTTTGAACGCATGATGGACTCCCTTCTTCACAGTTTCAAATGGTCTACGTGCCTGTGCTACTTGGACAACGTTATAGTATTCTCCCCAATGTTCACTAGGCACCTCGAGAGCCTCTCGGCAGTCCTGGATGTTTTTCGTCGAGCCGGTCTGCAACTCAACACATCGGAGTGCTAATTCGGCCGTCGCCAGATTACCGTCATTGGGCATCTCGTTGACGCAAACGGAGTGCAACCGGACCCAGGCAAGATCCATGCTGTTACACACTTCCCTGTTCCGAAGTGTGTCAAGGATGTACGCAGCTTCATCGGCCTTTGTTCGCACTTCCGCCGTTTCATGAAAAATTTCGTGGCCATAGCACGACCACTAACCAAGCTTTTGAAAAAAGACACCCCTTTCCAGTGGGGCGATAACGAGGCCTCTGCATTCTCGCATCTAATCGACCTTCTCACAACGTCTCCCGTTCTGGCCCATTTCGATCGTTTTGCGCCTACCGAAGTCCGTACTGATGCCAGCAGTCACAGAACTGGTGCAGTACTGGCACAACGTCAGGGCGGCAACGACCGTGTTATCGCTTAGGCCAGCAGGCTCCTCTCACCCTCTGAGCGCTACTATTCCATCACTGAGTGTGTGTGTCTGGTCCTAGTTTGGGCGGTTGCGAAGTTCCGCCCATACTTATAGACCCTTTTCATGCTTACAAACATAGTTCCCAGAAGACTTCCGGTTAAACAGTCCGGAGAAACGTAAGTTACAATAACCTAAAAATTTATAGAACCTTACATCTGGTACCAGTTTTGTTGCAGTGTAGGAGTGTTTGACAAGTGAATTGCAGTGTTAAATGCAACAAAAAACGCGTATACATGAGCTCGACATACGGCGCACGTCTTTTATATCTGAAAACATCAAGAATATGTGCCGCACGCACTGCTGCCCCACCGCGGATGAAAATGTCTATATGGCCGACCCTTTTCCGTTGTAACCGACCATCACGCGCTTTGCTGGTTATGCTCACTGAAAGATCTCACAGGAAGACTTGGTCGCTGGGCCTTACGCCTCCAAGAATATTCGTATACTGTAACCTACAAATCTGGCCGACTACACAAGGACGCTGAATGCCTGTCTCGTTACCCAGTAGACGAGCCTGACGACGCCGACAGTAGTACCACCAATGGCATTTTCTCTGTGTCTGCCTTCGCTAACATCGCTGATGAGCAGTACCGAGACCTATCGCTGCGAGTACTCATCGAGCGTCTGCGCTCTACACCTACCGACGCATCCGTTCGCCGATATGTCCTCCAGGGCGGCATTCTGTACCGAAGGAACTTCCTCCCTGATGGCCTTGATCTTCTTTTTGTCGTGCCAAAACATCTACGACAGACTGTGCTCTTTGAGATGCATGACACACCCACTGCAGGACATCTGGGGGTAACCCGCACGTGCGACCGCGTCCGCCGCCGCTTCTATTGGCCTGGTCTCGCTCGCTCCGTCCGACGCTATGTTGCTGCCTGTGATCCCTGCCAGCGTCGGAAAACACCTCAGGTGCTACCTTCCGGTTATTTACAGCCGATCACCGTCCCTGTGGAACCGTTCTTTCGTGTTGGATTAGACCTCCTCGGTCCATTTCCCACGTCATCCTCTGGGAACAAATGGGTAGCCGTCGCAACTGATTACGCCACCCGATACGCTACCACGCCGGCTCTCCCTACCAATTGCGCCACTGACGTCGCGGACTTTCTCTTGCGTGACATTGTCTTACTTCATGGCGCCCCGCGACAGCTGCTTACTGACCGTAGTCATACCTTCCTCTCGAAAGTTATCGCCGACATTGTGCGTTCCTGCTCCACTCAACACAAGCTGACTACCTCATACCATCCTCAAACCAATGGCCTGACAGAGCGGTTAAACCGTACTGTTACCGATATGCTGTCCAAGTACGTTTCCAAGGACCACCATGACTGGGACATTGCCCTTCCTTAAGTCACATTTGCTTATAATTCTTTTCGGCACGACACCGCCAGATTTTCTCCATTTTATCTACTCTACGGTCGCGAACCGACCTTGCCCCTTGAAACGGCACTTCCTCTAGCTGCGATCTCAACAAGCGAGTATGCGCATGACGCCATCGCCCTCGCCGAACATGCACGCCAGCTTGCCCGTGCTCGATTGACGGACTCGCAAACCACTCAGCAGCGTCAGTACAACGCCCGCCACCGTGATGTACAGTTTTCGCCTGGTGTGCTCGTGCTCCTGTGGTCACCCTCTCGTCACGTCGGACTTTCAGAAAGGCTCCTTTCGCTATATACAGGGCCCTGCTGCGTGCTGCGCCAGGTGACACCTGTGACGTACAAAATTGCTCCTGTGAGCTCAACCTCGTTATCTACTCTGGCATCTAGTGATGTCGTGCACATTTGTAGGCTCAAGGCCTACTACACTGCTTCCGAGTCCGGCCTTTAGTCGCTCCGGGACGACGCTTTTGGCACCGGGGATAGTGCTATACGAAATAGTATTTCCAATGACGAAGAGGGGAGCAGTAAGAAGACGACGACGATTGGAGGCTAGCACGAGCTGTTGCCTCTTGGCCAAGTGCGGCGTATTACGTTGTAAATATACTTGTATATAGCTTTTCATCGGCGTCTTCTTACGTAACAATATTATAGGAGAAAAACAATAGCATTTGTGTGCAGTTGTTTTTTATATTTACCATTGCTACTTTTGAGACAAAGCACGTTTATATAAGTGAACCAAGTTTGTGGAATGGACATTCTGGCAAGTGTCAAGTGCAACTTGTGAGTGACACTAACGCCAAAAAGAACTCACTTAAGAGCAACTGTCAGGATAGATAAGCATAAACGAAGAAAGAAGATGAGAAAGAGGGAGTGAAGCGAGCGTGTGGAGCCACCATCTTGGAGAAGGGGGCATGTGCAGAGAAGGACGTGGTGGCCGGGGCGCAGCGTTCCAGGAGAAGACGGCCGGAGATCGCCTCTCTGGGTCCTGCCCCAGTACCTAGGCGATGCATCGACGTCCCGCCTGAGTACCAGGCTCGGCGAGCAGATGACCGATGTTCCCGAAACTACCGCTGACCTGGACCTACCTGCCAGGACACGTCAGCGTTTACGCCGCTGAACGTAGATGCGCGGAGGCTGGCTGCAGCCAGTCACCGTCACCGAACTAAGCTGGGCCAGCGCGCACCAGGAGCGCCAGCCAGCACGAGCCCCGCTCTGCCGGAGCGCGACAGCTCCTCAGTGACTGTGCCTTCGTCATGTCGGCCGGGGCATCGGTGACGCCGGACAGCAGCGACTGAAGATGACCGGATTGCAATGACGGACCACAGACCGGGGGACGTCGATATCCGGCCCAAACAGAACCGGTACTGTAAGCGCCCCTACTATAGTGTATAGACGATCGCAGCACAGACGTTGGTTAACGCGATAGTGCGAGCATAAAGCATAGCAAGGGAGGACGCAGTCCGTTTGCAATAAGTGGTGAACGTTAACGTATGTTCCTGTTGTTAAAAGTCCATATCGAATTAATCTTGTGTGTGTGTGCTGCACCTTGCGTTCATGTGTGCTTTCTGCCTGTTCAAGCAAGCGTACCAGGCGTTAACGTTTACGTGACAGTAACACTAAACTTGCCCAACCTTCAGCACATAAAACTAACATGTGTAGATGACATGTGTGTATGTATGTAAACTCAAGAGAAAGTGTACTTTTACACTATCGTCTAGCAGCTGGGAAAAGCTGTATGTGGCACACTGCTGTGCACACGTGCAAGCACACACACCTGCACACACCACTGTAGCAAACTACAATGTTATGTGCACTGTATCTACACAAAGTTTAGCCCAAAAGTTAGTCTGTTGTAGCCAGTACTCCACTGTAACCGGATGTATTAAAAGTAGAATTTGTTTTGTTGCAGGGATATTACAGGCAGGCCAAACTACACAAGTAATATAGTCAGTTATATCAAAAGTATATTGCATGGAGACCTGTTTTAATGAACATAGACAGTGCTGCGCCAATAGTGGTTGCTGAAAAAATAATTTCGTGTATCTTGTCTGCATTTTTTCTTAACCTATTGCCTGCATGTATTCCTTTAGAACCCCACTAGGCTCTGGCCAAGGGTATAACGAGTGCTGCCCATTTTAAGTATTGCCCTAAAGAATCTGCAATTAAAAAAGAAAAGCAAGGCTGCGTTCACCTTTCTCTTCAGCTGGCTCCTCCGTTTCTGCATTCAAGGCAACCTCGGATGCATCCAAAGTTCCAGTGGCCTGTGTGCTCTTGGAGGTGTTTTCCACACAGCCTTCCAAAGATGTAGGGCGAGCTCTGATGGAGCACGATGTGGACTTGGCAGCCGCCTCAACTTTGTCCTGCATGACCGCTCGCAGTCGAGCAACTTTGGCCATGACGTGCTGCCTCATGGCAGAGCTTGCTTGCCGTTTGCTCCTGGTACGTTTTCTGCCCTGCGAGACTGGGGCAAAACAATGTCATGAAGGATAACATTACAGAGGCAGAGCACTTAGAAGGAAGCTTCAGCTCAGGCTCAACTTCAACTTCAATGAATGAATGCTAAATGAAAGAATGCTAAATTACTGCGACTCTAGGAAGCAAAATGTTGATTTAGGCTCTCAAATTTCCAAACAAAATTCCAGAAAACTTATGATTTTCAGAAAAATTGAAGCACAAACTTCAAAAATCTGTAACTCCGCACCAAAAACAGATACTATTGGAGTTCTGTAAACTGCATCTTTTGAGCAGACAAATTCATGGTTTACATTTAAGCGTGTACAATACATTAATTTCGTCCACTTTACATGTACTATTAAATGCAGTTGAGTGTTGTAACATCCATTTTTAATGTTAAGCTAGCGTTGTAAACTTTATACACAAGCTTTTTTTTTCAATTCTGCAATTTTCAACAATTTTCATAGAAGACTTGATGGCTTAAACCAGAAATCGCTTACTATAGTCACTAGACTGAAAATGTTTCTAAATTGGTCAGAGTGTTCAGGCTGGTTGTATGGTACCATAGTTTTCTACATAAATTAGTAGAGGGGACTCTGGAGCTGCGATTGCTGGGCTACCATGGGAATGAGTGTTGTAAACAATGTTGCCGATTATCGCACTGTCTTGCAACTGCTGGTGGCGCATGCATGCCATGCTTTGATTTCTTTTCTCTTGTCTCTTCTGTCACCTGAAGCACCGAGAAATTGTCTTCTTGGTGGCTTCAGGTTACACATTATTTATTACTCCTGGTCTTTCCAACTTTCTGGGCAATCATATCTTCTAAACCCATGAAGGAAGTAAACACATAATTGAGAGTTACAATAACTGCAACAAGGTACTGCATCAGAAATGCAATACCATGTTGGAAATTGTCAGTTTCCAAAGTCGCAAGCCAGAAAGAGGAAGTTTAGACAAATCCATGTGCTCGTGCCCCATGCTGGCTGAACCACCATGGTATCAGCATCTGTAAACAATACAGTGCATCAATTCCCTCTAGAAACTTTAGTCGAAAACTGTGTACTGTTCTATGTCTGAAACAACTTATGCCCTTTTTTGCATGCATCAACAAAGCACCGAAAAGTAGGGGTGTGCAAATACTGAAATAACCCCGAGGTGAATAGACTAGTGAACATTCAAATAATTCAATGCGCGAGTCGAACATCTACTATTCAATTTTTAGAATATTCTATATGGAGATCCACGTAGTGCCACACGTTGTGTGAGCCATGGAGCCGCTCGTGCTTGATGCTTCCCAAACGAGCTTTTCACTTCATTAGTGGCGCAAATGGAGCACTGAGAGTACCGCAGGCGAGCCAGCCCCAACTGAAGTGGCATCGGACTTTGTCAGAGCGGACCCTCCCCGACGTCGGCCCGTTGCAAGATTGCATGCAATGGTGCTGTGTCGGCCAGGGCCAGCTATGTTGTTACAAAGTTCGTCCGGTTCCACAGAACCGATTGAAATGATAACGTGACATGGACAGCAGTAACAGCAACAACAGCAGCATGTATTTCGTAAAGCGCAAAAGCATGTGCAAAGATCAGGCTGATTAGTAGCTGCCAATAGGCATGTGGATCGTGTTGAATATGTGGCGACGAACTTCATACCACTTCAGCAACTGCCACCATAACCTGCATGCATGATCTTGGGACTGAAACAATTGATGAGCTACCCGGTGTGGTGCGAACTTTTCATGTCATTCTAGATTTCAGAATCTTTGACAAATCACGTGCTGAACCTGACAATGAAACTGCGCGGACATCACCTGCTCTTTATTTACCATCAGCAGCGATTGAGCCATGTCATGCGCGGTCATTTCGCCTGTCGCACAGATTGGCCTTATGATAAACCACCTGCCGTAAAGTTGGGGCAGAATTTCTGCACATTGGAGAAATATCTGTAACCAAAACATCTTATCCAATAGTGAACGGATTGCTGCAAAACAGGTCCACTATTAAACTGAGAACCTGTTGGTTCAGCACAGATCAACATCACTAATTCGTAGCTTCAGTGGGAAAGAAATACACTTGATTCTGTTCAACAGAAATTCAATTGATAAAAAAAAACATTTTCCAGACTTTCACATACTAGAACCGAGCTGTAACAAGTGCTGGCTTACTAATTCGGTGTTCCGTATAAGAGTAGACCGTACTGTATAGTATTTTGATTTCTATGTACCTAGGTTACCGATAGCATGCTACATTCTTGTTATATAATGCCGGGAGTCTCACAAGCTTGTGCACCACTATGTTTTCTTGCCCAAAAATTTGTAAAATTTTGTGAATAATTTTCCAGTATTCGACACAATATCAATACGAAATGTACTATTCGGTATTAACGTACCCCTATCGAAAAGTTATTTTTTTTATATATCTTTAATACTGAAATTGAGATAGAGCTGGGCTGATGCAATATGACAGCAGACATGCCTCAGTGATCTGCAGGCCAGAAAAAAAGCAACTGCTGTGCAACGAGTATGATAAGCATAATGTGCAAACAAGAGTAGAAGTACTCCTGAAAATACATACATACATTACAAGGAAAACTGAGCGTGATACATAGAACTTGAGCAACTAAGTGGCATGCATGACATGTGGACAAATTTCAAAAATGTAACTAAAAAAAGGTACGTAGGAAGAGGCTTTTTAATTAAGTTAATCTTGTAAACTATACATCTGGAATGCCAGAAGCATCAATCATACTTTAAGTGGTGCCTTGGCAAGCAAGAAAAGTGCAGAACTCTTCTATTACTGGCTACCCAAGTATGTAAATAGCCAAGACATGTCGTGTACGAGGCGCGTACTGCTGCCAAGCTCCTCTCTCGCAGCTCGCCTCTGGACACGCTGCACCTTCTGGTGCCGGCACCCCGAAGTCAGCGCATACCCAGTGGCACATAGACAGCAAGTCAAATCAAAGAGGTTCATTGCAGAGTCACGCATACCCTCTGGCACGTACCCAATTTGCCATCAAAAGAGGTTCACTGAAGAGCAGCAGATACCACGGGGCATTATCCACGTGAAGGGCCCACATTTTAGACTGCACTACTTTTGTAATCGGCCCACATTTTTCGCAAGATAGCTAGATAGCCAAAAAGCAAACTGGTCCGACAATGTCAAAAACGCTATTCATATTAAAATGAAGGATGTACTCGAAGTTCCTGTGCTAGCTCCTAATGATGTCAAGCGATTTGGACAGCGACTGGTTGGGACTTCAGTAGAGTTTCAGTGATGCGATCACGCCTGATACTAATTTTTGGGATGATAAGAATTTTTGAAAAGTTGCAGCCCAAGTTCATTAGCTGATGTCTTGAATTTTGAATGTTGTGAACCGTCTTTTGTGCTGCGGCAGGTGACATGAACGACCCAGTCACCGCACGATCCCTGGCAAAGCCGGCGTGCTGATGTTCTGGTCACATTCATGTTGCCAGGGCACCTAAGCCACTCCCCCTCTGATCTCTCGTGCTTACAGCGATACCAAGATGGTGGCATTGCATCAGCGGAAAACCGCCCGATGAGTGGTGCAACAGCACCTGCCCAAGCCCGATTTCATTCTCAATTTCGAAGATGACGTACTAAAAAGGTGCAAGTGTCTCAAGTTCCCCTGTGCATTTCTTCGTAATATCTTGCCATGAGATACAGCAAGTTCTTACAAATAAAAAAATATATATATAAGATATAAAAAATTTGACCAGGTCACCCCTTGCATCGCCGCGAGCAATTTCACAATTTGTTAGTTCTTAAGTGATATGAATTTCTTGCGCATCCGAAGAGATTCATATCTTCAAGATTCTATTGCCGTTAACAGGTTAGAGCTAAATGAGCATTACTCTGCATGATGAACCAAACATGCTAAACTTCTTTGAAATCTGTAATGACACACCAACATACCAGCACTGTGATTCCAGCAGCACCTCAGGCACATGTGAAAATTGAGGAAAGAACTTTAACCATTTTTCATTTCCACTAATATCCTTTAGCCACCAAACTTGAATCCTTATAACCTTACACTTTTATTCTAAATCTTAAATTTAAATTCTAAATTACTTATAATCTTTATAAACTTGAACCTTATATCTATTAAACACTAAACTTGAATCTTTTTAAATACTTCACCAAACTTGATGAATTAGTGCTGCTCTCACCAATAAACAACTGTAAATGATAGAA
This sequence comes from Dermacentor variabilis, assembly GCF_050947875.1. Classification (NCBI taxonomy): domain Eukaryota; kingdom Metazoa; phylum Arthropoda; class Arachnida; order Ixodida; family Ixodidae; genus Dermacentor; species Dermacentor variabilis. The sequence goes on along the minus strand of NC_134575.1, from coordinate 144,453,028 downwards.
TCCCCAAATTTTCCATCTGCCTGCCCCCTTTAAAACCAAGACAGCAATCACCTTCTTTCTTAGTCAGCCCTGGGTTTGGACACAAGGAGACCTCAGGTACATTCACTGTTCTCGACGAATTCAGCATGCCGTCTTCAACAGATGAAGGAGCAGCGTGAACCGTACTTGATAAGGACTTTGCAGCTGCCTTGACTTCAGACTGCGTGCCTGGTTCCATCCGAGCTACTTTGGCTGCAACAAGCTGCTCCATCACGGATGGCACAAGATGCTTTTTGCCAAGACAAGTTTTGCCTTGCGAGCCTAGAAAGACAAAGGAGGAGCGTAACAGGGCTACAAATGACCCAAGCTTGCCAAGTGCTCGATGCGTTTGATGTAGCAGCCAACTTTACAACATACCTGCGAGCCCATGTACATTAAAATTTTTAGAAGCTTGGATACGCATTACCGATGGTTGTTGAGAGAGGGGGAGGGAAGACTGTGCATTTTTATTAAAGCTTGCTCTGAACACATGTCTTCTGAGGGATACATCTGCACTTTAATAACCATGCTTTACTTTCAGACACAGCACACAAACTTGGAACAGTTAAGACTGAAAAGCAAGACATCGTTTTCAGTTGGCTATTTCAGCGACTTAGCTGTTGCCAAATTTGCCTGCTTCAGAAACTTGTCTGTATAAACTTCCTCCGAGCAAGTACACTGGGGTTCTTTCACCATCAGAAGACTTCCAACGGAAGAATCAGAGACCGACGAGCGAACCCTTTTGCAGAACAGAATGTATTTTTCATGGAGCTTGACACATTTGTAAAGCGAGCCGAAATTTGTAAACATTACAGGAAATTCAGGGGAGGTGGCAGGTTCGCTACACAAGGTTCAGATTCCTGTCTCACATGCACCAGTGGGTCACATGTCTCTTCATTTTTTCTGAAGGACCACAGCACCAATTTATTATTTCCATCCAGTGACAACTAAGCATGAACCATTGCAGAGGCATGACAGCATTCAAAGCTAAAAGCATCAAATCCATGCACTACCCCTTGCTGCAATGGTAGCTGAAAAACTGAAGTATCCAAGTTCTCTCTAGTAACTTTCGCAGAAAACATTTATGCCATAATACCTATTGATCACTCATATATTTAATGAGAAATTATTTACCTGTGTTAGTAAAATATCCTTCTACAATATCAAAAGAGCCACTGCTATCATCAGGATAAAGCGGAAAGGAAGCAAAAAGGCAGGACACTGCCTTGAAGTCCTTGCACCAGCTCATCATGACATCATAGATTTTAATGGCACCAGCTCAAGCACAGCTAATTATTTATTGACAAAGATAAAGTATGATGTATCATGAAGAAGCCAAAGACTGAAATGAGCAAGTTTCAGGAACATTTACGGATCTACGTGAAACCTACCTGCTATTGAAATTCGCGACTTTACAATCGCGCACTGGCACTTGGGTTACAACGTCAAATTGAAAAATGGAACTTTGAACAGCTTTCTCTTTCAATAATCAACCTATCACCGCAACATTCAAACAAATAAAGTTTTTAAAGAATGCTTTATCAGACTTGCATTTTTTAAGTGTCTCTTTATTGCCCCTACCATGTGGCCACGTGTCCTTTGCTTGCAATGCCTTTTGCTTGCTTCCGCATATGATATGAATTCACGTGCTTTCCTCTCTTCACAAGATACATGCACTCTCAATGTTGGTTACTATACAAGAGTTCTCAGGGTTGCCAATATGAATGCCTAGTTTGACGATCTTTTGTGGGCATAGGTTGCCTAAAAGACTGATTTTGGCTTTGAAGTTCCCTATGTCACTCACTTGAACCTGTCACTGCCATGTGGTAAATATGCAGTGTCGATTTCGGGGCAGATACGAGAGAATTATGTTAGTGTTATGTCACGCCTCTTTGAGGACCCAGATCCATGATATAAACCCCATTCACCACATTGCAAAATGTTCTTCAAGAGCTCGTTCGACACACCCTGTCTCTTCAAGGAACAAAGTGCAACTGGCGGCGGTCTGCACTAGAACACCGTTAGTTGCACTAAATATATATACAGTTAAACCTTGATATAACAAGCTTTCATATAACGAAATTTTCAAAATAATGAAGCATTTAACTTTTATACCTTCTTGTCCATGGAACACCATGTATTTAAAGGTTCAACATAATGAAGTTTGTTTATATAGAATTTCAATTAAATGAAATTTCACTGACACTGCGAAGAAATACCTACACAATAAATGGAAACTTCCGCAGATGCAGATGGTGAAATGGCTGAATTACAAGCGACTGCTTGCGAACAGACCTCTCAAATCACGTGCCGCACAAACCCCAAAGTGGATCAGTGCGATGTTCCACCCAAATTCCAAGTGCCATAAAAAACTTTTGCGCCCCACATGCTGTGTTCTTTGGCTGCGAGTGAAAGTGTGCAAGGGGGAGTCGAGTAAAATGGTGGCTTGATAAAAGCGGTTTTCCAGCACCTTTTCACGCGAGCGAGGGGAATCGAGGTGGGCGGCAAGAGAGCGAGTTCACAGTGATGTGATCAAGCGCACACGAGAGGAGGAGTGGGGAGGAAGTGCGAGCAGCTTGACTTTTATACCCTTTTCTAGCGTGGCCGTGGCAGGAAACGCATGGTTTTCAGCACAGCAGAGCATGTATATACGCTATCTGCACACCTTCTTTTAATAAAGGTAATCTGCCACATGTGAGTGGACATGGCAGCACCGCCGTGACTATGTCACCTGAAGTTCTGCTTCTTGTGCAGGCGTTCTACAGATGTCTTTGCTTTGGATCGTTCACGGTGCTCTTTTTCCACTTGACGGACGTGTCTTCAGGCACAGCGCTCTGCTGCATCTGCACATCGGCGTCAGGATCAACGCACCTTCGACATTAGACACACAAGTTGTACTGCACGTGGATGATACGAGTCACGCCTACCTTTCTCGTGGAGTGAGGTCAACAGATGCCCGTGTGATCACCTGACCGACACCTTTGAAAGGGATGCCGGCTTCATTCACCAGCAGTGGACACGGCAGCACCGCCGCGACTATGTCACCTGAAGTTCTGCTTCTTGTGCAGGCTGGTAAAAGCAAATATGATTTCTGCAGTGATTACATCTGCTTATTAGTGCTGCCGTGTCCACGCACCCTTGGTTGTTGTGTCACTGAATGCTTATCCATAATAAGCCTGCTACTGAAACTTTATGGGGATATCGAAGAAAACCCAGGATCTAGCAATAACATGCTTGAGCAGCTCATACAGTCTCAAAAAGAACTACTTGCGAAAGTGACGGAAATTAGAGATAAGCAAGCAACATCAGAGGCCTCCCTCTAGCAGGTTGACAGTAGACTTCAAGCTACTGAAAAAAAATTGAATCCATAGACGATGTTTATAAGCAACTTTCAGTATTTGACTGTGCTGAGAGTAAATTTGATGGTGAGAGCTGCCTGTTGGCTAAAAGAATTGATACAGAAAATTGCTGAATGCGAAATAACCTTATAATTAGAGAAATCGCTGAAGCAGACAAAGAAACAGATGAAGATCTCATGCACAAATTAAATTCTGACATCTTTGATCAAATACTGAAAGTCAAGTTGAATTCGAATTAACATATTCACAGGCTTGGTAAGAAGACAAATGGAAGAAACAGGCCAGTTATCTTGCGCTTTGCTGATTTCAGGGAAAGGAGGTGCTCATCAGTTGCTCAAAGGTTAAAGAAAAACACATTTCAGCAGTCAAGGAAAAAAAGAGGGGTGCTAGAGTCAAGCTCATCTTTGACAAGTTAAAGATCAATAAAACCGTATATGCTTGGGATGACGAAAGTCAGCCTGTATGCGTGCTCAGATCTTTCGATAAGCAGGGATGCGTGACTTTAACCAAACGGCCTTGCGTGTTTCAAGATCATATATCTTAATGCCAGTAGCATACTGAACAAATTAAACATGTTAGAAAGTATCCTACTCGAGCATTTTATAGGCCTCCCAGCTCTATGATAGCATAATGGGAAAGTTTAGAGCTTTTATGGAAAAATATTCTTGTCAGAAATATAATATATGCTTGATTGGCGACTTTAATTTATCTACAATCCATTGGGTATAGGTGGATCCTGGCTCATGTGAACATCAGACCTGTGAA